>NC_081573.1:13200592-13500592 GCF_022355385.1 Mustela nigripes | reverse complement strand
CTAGTGAGGAACGGGCACTTACTCAAGTGTCAGAGACACTCTCATCCCCACCCCAGAGTAACAGACCCATTAGGACACACTGAGGCACACTTGGACACAAATAACACTGAAATTCGGACACACAGAGTAACAGATGCAAAAAATTATACAGCTACAAACATATTTACAAACATAGGAAAGGCAGATATTCACCAGGCATAGGAAGAAACTAGAGTAACACAGATTACAGAGTAAACACAGACACACCGAGTACGACAGGTACTCACAAACTCAAATGTTCAGATTCACATGGACACACGGGCACAGAACACCTCCAATCATCACGGGCTCAGAAAGAGATTCCTGTCAAGACAACCCCACTGTGCTTTGCAGGCCATCCAGGGCCCCGGTTCCTGGGTGTATCCCGCAGCACATGGAGAAACCCTTGGCAGCGCCTGGACGCCCCCCGGTGGCGCCTCCTGAGAACCGGGGACAGTTCAATCCGGGCCACAAACTTTTTTAGACCAAATCCTTGTGGGAAGCTGGGAGGAGAGAGGAAGTCGGACGTGGGTGAGGGGCGGAGTGTCTGGACTGGAACCTCCGGGCCCACGTGAGTGTCTGCCCCGTTTCTGAGTGGGTGCTGTGTGTCGGGGCCGCCGTGTCAGCTTGTAGCGTTGCTGTTCTTTGTCTTTATCATTTGATGCCTCCCGCCTGTGCGGACCGTAGTGGCCACATCGACACTGTAGTCTGGGGTATTATCCCCTTAAGGGATGCATCTGAACCGACCCACGGCCATTTGCTTATCTGTGTCGTGCGTGTTTTTGTCGAAGGAGAGGCGGTGTGCGGTTTTTTGTGCGTTTACGGCATGGCTCAGAGGGATCGGGCGTCTGTCTCGCGTATCTCGATTGTGTATCTTAGAGGTTTTTTGTGTGTGTTTGGAGTCCGAGGCGACAGGTGGTGCAGCGGCAGAGACTGCGACACTCTGTGGCTTCAGCGTTCGTAGCGTGCGGCTGAACTACGAGCCCTGTGTGTTTGAACTTGGGCGTACCGACGCCAAAGAGCCAGAGCTACTGCAGAGCGGTTCAGAGGCTCCGGTGGAGAGATCCGCGCACTTGCGGAGGTCGTCCCGGAGGGGGGAGGCTCTATGGTCGCGTGCAGAGCGCCAGTTCCACGTAAGATACCAACCATAGAGAAAGACGGCGGCGAAGCTGTGATCGTGGGCAGAGGCACCCCTTGAGGTGAACTCTCAAAGGGAAGAGTATGCGATTTTCTTTACAGCTTCTCTCCCGTTGACAGCTTAGCCTCGGTCTCCAAACTTTCGGTACTCTCTGAAGTCCAAAGGTTCCTTTCCACAAAGGCAACTGAGTTTCTTCCAGATTAGGGATAATTTATCTACTTTTATCTCGTCGGCCTCCCCCTACGGCGACGCTTGGGAGGCCGTCCACTGAAGAACGGCCAATCTGGTTAGCTTTTCCTGAAGCGATCCGACTCTACTAGCTGTAGTGAGATAAAACAATAATTGCGATTGGTGGGCAGATTGTTTTGAAACCGCCCTAACGGCAAGGGGCGGGTCCTGCGCGAATTTATCTTTCCGGTTTCTTAAAGGCAACAGGGAAAGAAGGCGGGGGAGTTGGTTGGCCGAACCTCCATTTGATTGGTTCTAGGGGTTTTACCCGCTCGGACTCCTCTAGGGGCGGGAGATCTAGACCAATCAGGATATGTGTTACAGGAGACCCCAGTTTGATGAAAGGGCCGCGCTGGAAAAGCCGAGAGTGGTTTTCATTCTGAGATCCCATCGCTGATTGGGCCAAGTCTTTACTCCTTTATCTTCATTTGGCCCTACGGGAGCGGGCGCGCGGGCACTACCCAATCACTGCGTGCTCCGCCTCCCGCCTTTTCCCGCCCTCCGCCCCGGCGGCGGCAGCGACGTAGGCCAACGCTTCCTCCCTGGCTGCTCCTGAGCCCTTTCATTGCAGTTCTTTTGAAAGCTGTGCTCTGATTGGCTGGGTGTCCAGGCCCGCGCCCGTTGCTTCACGCGGTGGCCAATTGGCACCCGTGTTGCATCGCATGGGGCCACGGAGGAGGGGGAGGCGGCGGCGGCGGCCATTTTGAGCCGCCGCCGCCATTGGAGCGGGCCCCCCCCCTTTCCCCCTTCGCCTCCTGACAGGAAAGGTTTAAGGGGGACAGAGCCCTGGGAGGCCGGGCCGGGCTCGGGGGCCGCCCCGGGGGCCCGGGCCATGGATGTGCGCCGTCTGAAGGTGAACGAACTTCGCGAGGAGCTGCAGCGCCGCGGCCTGGACACTCGCGGCCTCAAGGCCGAGCTTGCTGAGCGGCTGCAGGCGGCGCTGGAGGCCGAGGAGCCCGACGACGAGCGGGAGCTCGAAGCCGACAACGAACCGGGGCGACCCGGGCACAACAACGAGGAGGTCGAGACCGAGGGGGGCTCCGAGCTGGAGGGGACCACGCAGCCACCGCCGTCCGGGCTGCAGCCGCACCCGGAGCCTGGCGGCTACTCGGGGCCGGACGGACATTGTGAGAGTGCGCGGGGCGGGGGTCGGGGAGCCGGAGTCCGGGCCGAGGAAGGGCTGTGGGACGCGAAGTCCGGCGCCTGAGATCGGGGAGATGGCCAGAGGATTGGGGGATCCCGCTACCCGCCGCTGAAAAGGATGTAGGGCAGTGGGCCTCGGGACGACTGGAGGGTGGACCCTGGCATTAGGGGCAGGGGAGATACTGGAGTGGGGGCTCAGGGTTTCGGAGATGAGGAAGGTCTGGGGGGTGTAGAGGATTCCGGAGTCTAGTGCTCGGAGACCAGAAGCCATGGTTTCTGGAGCCGAAGAGTCGGAAGAACAGGCGGCTTTCTAATCGGTGATTGAGGAGGGTCTTGGAAATGACGGTTTCAGAGGTTTGAAGCTGGGTGGGCTTGAGGACTCTGCCAAGCCCGGCGTTTAGGCTGGGTGTCGGGAGCCCTATTTTTAGGGCTGGGAGAGTTTTGAAAATAGAGGATCTTGGAATTTGCTGCTGGGTGAGGTATGGGGAATTCTGTTTCGTACTGGGATGGGCAGGTAAGGTGGAGGTGCTGGTGTCTGGCCGAGGAGGGGGGGTGGCATCTGATGGACTGAGTACTCTGGTATTTGGTTAGTGAGCATTTAGGGAATGTGGGAGACTGCCATGTGTTTGGACTCGGAGGGACCCGCCTCTGAAGATGGCCCCAGAGACTCTGAGATCCAAGACTGTAGGGCCCACTTGGGCATTTGGTGCTGGAAATACTAGGGACTTTCAGATTGGCTTCGAGAGAAGGTTTAGGGAACTCTGGTCACTGGAGGCAGGCAGGGGACAGAAGGATGCTACGCTGGGTAGGGAACCTAGAGGTGTTGAGCCCGGTAGGTTCTGAGGACAGGTAATCCAGTGGCGAGTGTGGAATCGTTTTGGATTAACAGTATGGAGTGTTTGGAGAACAGAGATAGTTGTGGGTGGGGTGGGGCAGATAGCAAATTGGTGGAGTTTGAAGTTGATGGAGTATCTGGGGGATAGAGGATCCTTGTGTCCCGTACAGGAGTGCATATATGGGTCTAGCAAATATGGGAGAGGGGAGGGTATAGAAGGGAGAGAGAAGGAAAACCTGTTGACTTGGCTTGGGGCCTCAGGATGGAGTGAGGGGAGTGTTTCTGAGGCTGAGTGTCTCCTCCACAAGAAGGTTCCTTGGTTCCCCAGAAACAGTTATACTTTTGTGCCCGGGGAATGCAGGTCTCAGGGTGTAGTAGGGAACCGCTGCAAGAACCAGAAGGTATGATTCAGAACAAGAGGTTATAGGGTAGATATATGATTGTCTGAAGAGAGAAGACTCTGGTATGGAAGGGAGGAAATTTAGAGTTAGAAAAGCATGGTTTTCTAGCCACACTGTGGAGTGGGGATTGGAGAAGTTTAGAAGTAAGTAGAAAAGACTCTGGCCTCCAGCCACTGTGGTATTTCTCTGAAAAGAGGGTGCCGTGGGGTTAAGAGAATGAGGAGAGCAAGTGGGAGAGAGAAGAGACAAGAAATTGAATTGGCACTGGGTGTTTACTGGTTCTCGAGAGGTGGGATGTCCTTTGTATAGATTTGCAGTGGGGGCAGCCTGGGGATTGCCCGGGGTCCATGTGTCTATGCAGGAAAGAATACTTCCCCTTGCAGAGACCTGTGAAGGGAGGAGTGGCCCAGTGTGCATGTCTAGGGTAGGAGAGGCCCTGGCAGGAATGCCTAGGAGGAAGGCCCAGTGGCCAGAGGTGCCTCAGAAGAGGGCATGTTAGACTCCGATGGACTTTGTTTTAAAGATGGTTCTATGACTTCGGCAGGTCAGTGTACCTCCAACTGGTTTCCTTGTGTGCACAACAGGGATACTAATAGTGTCCCCCAGGGTTGGTATGAATGAGGTCACATGTGTAGGACTCTTAGCACCGGGCCTGCCTGTTATTAGGAGGTGGATATGTTAGAGAGTGGAGAAAGACCCCAGAATCCTGGCTTATCCGGGTGAGGCTTCCTCTGTGGGCACAGGACAAGTTCTTGAGAAGAGACATGTGAATATTTGTGAGAAGAAGAACACTGTGCTTGGAGCCTAGAAGAAACGGAATGCTTTGGAAAACCGTCCCCGTGTTCCAATTAAGGAGATACTTTTTCATTCTTTTTCCTTTTATCCTGACAACAAAATCCTTTGAGCCCTGTTCTTGCCCCGCTGCAACCCTTCCTTCAAGCTCTGGTAAACAGGGCTGTAGCAAGCCACGTGATCTGTTACTTTCCTTCCTTTGGGCTGCACCTGGTTTGTGCCCAAATGTATTTGTCCTCTGAGAAAGGATCCAGTCAGTTAGCAAGTGGCAGGAGAGTCTCTCCTTCCCTGTGGTTCTACCGGTCCTGGCACAGCCACCAGTAGGGCCCTAGAGGCACCTAGCAGAGCTTGCCCCTGGGGCGGAAAGCCTGCTTGCTGCTCATCCTGGGTTTCCAAACTTCTCTTTGGCTTTGGCTGCAAGGGTCTTCTTGAGTTTGCTATACTCTGGTTTTAGTCTCACCTCTGAGCTTTCACATGTTATTCCAACCCCACGAATGTTTTGTTTTCTCTTTTCTCATCCCTGAGCTTTCACCTATGTATCCTTTAAGGCAAGCCTTCTCTGTTACTTTCTGGGTCCCTGTCTTAATTTCTTCATAGATGTGAACACAATTAGAATTTGCTTTTTGTGTTTTAAGTATTTGTTTAATGTATGTCCGTTTCACTAACCTGAAGGCTTCAGTGAGTTGAGCTTATTCTTAGCTGTACCCCAGGGTCTGGTGTGTAGTGGGCACTCTATGGATAGTTAATATTATTCTAATAAAAATAAGCTTCTATTCTTAGTCTTATTCCGTAGGACACCTCGGGGTGCCTGGGTGGCTCAGTCAGTTAAGCATCAGCCTTCAGCTCAGGTCTTATCCCAGGGTCTTGGGATCAGAGCCCTGTATGGGGCTCCTTGCTCAGTGGGGGACCTGCTTCTCCCTCTCCCTCTGCCTGCTCCCCCCCCCCATTTGTGCTCTCTCTCAAATAAATAAATAAAATCTTTATTTTAAAAAAAAAAAAAAAGGACACCTTCTTAGGATCCTTCCCACCCAGCTCCAGATATTTCAGGACTTATTCCCTAATGAGTCTAAAGGCCACTGTTAGGACTCCTGTTTTCTTAACAGTTCCTTTCCTCCCCACCTTCCATTTCCCCTTCAACTGGGTTGGCTACCCTTTATCTTTTTTTTTAAGATTTTATTTATTTATTTGACACAGAGTGAGCACAAGCAGGGGTAGTGACGAGCAGAGGGAGAAGCAAAGCAGGCTCCCTGTTGAGCAAGGAGCCTGATGTGGGACTCAGTCCCAGAACCCTGGGATCATGACCAGAGCCGAAGGCAGAAGCTCAACCAACTGAACCACCCAGCGCCCCTGGGTACCTTTGTCTTTGTAGCTTTTGTGGAGTGGAAGAGATTCATAAAGAGGGTTGACTGTGCAGATGGGAGTGAATTGGGCCTGACAAAGCATTAATTTGTGCTCTGAGCAGTTTTTAAGATTGTGCCCTAAAGCCTCCCTACACGTCAGAGGATAGCTAGATTGGATTTTAAACTGCTGCATGGAGTACCAGGTGTCTGTAGAGTTGCCCCAGCCCTGGAGTGCAGACTTACGGGTAAGGCCAAGTTGGATACCTTCTTTGACCCTGCCATCTCCTCACTTTAACCCGAGCAGTTGTACTTCCATTGGCTTTGTTTGTTGGGATTCTGTACAACCCAGTCACAGATGCATCACCATTTGAGGGACAAGAGGGCATGTCCTCAGCAGCTGGGGCCACTGATTGCCCAGATAGCTATCCATCTGAAGGTGGTATCATACCTTTTAGCCTTTGGCTACTATATGTAGTAGGGATGACATCATACAGCACTTAAAAGCCACCTCCGGTCCCAAGAAGCACCCTTCTAACTGGCCATTTTTTGTTTTAAGATGTCATGGACAATATTACCAGGCAAAACCAATTCTATGAGAGCCAGGTCATCAAGCAAGAGAACGAGTCTGGCTACGAAAGGAGACCACTGGAAATGGAGCAGCAGCAGGCCTATCGCCCAGGTGGGAAGGCATATCTTTTGAGGGAAATAGAATCTGTATGTGGCCTGTACCCTCTGCCTAAAGCCTGTCTTCCTCTTGGGCAGTCCATTTGGGCTCTGTCACTCTGGCAAGGTTCTTCTGAAGGAGAGAACTTAATCCTGCTCCCAGGTGTTGAGAGAGGGGAGTCTGTGGTATCTGTTTTCAGATGTTAGTATCAGTACCCTGGAGAGTTTAGACTCAGAGGCCATATTTGAGTCTTATTTAAAATCTTAGAATGTAGAATCCAGGAAAGACCTTCTAAATCTAGTCCAGTTGTTCCCATGTTCTGAAGAATGTTGTTCCAGGAGATATCATTAGGGACTTGCCAGGAAAGAGTTCCCTGGCCAGAATACATCTGGAAAATGAAGCACGTGCTATCCCACCCCTGGGAGAATCATTGTACTCAAAGCATTAAAGGCCCTGAAAAGTCCTGAACTGGGAAAAAAACACACACACACACACACACACACAAACCTGTGTCATATTGTTTAAACCCAGGGTTTCCCAAATAAGTTTTTGTAGAACAAGGTTCCCTGTAGTGTCAGTTTGGGACTTGGTAACTGAGTTACCAGATGTAACTCAGTTCTAGCCTCCCATTTTACAGACCGGGGAGATGGCTTGTCTGATGGCAGAGCTGGGGTTAGAACCTGGGAAACTAGTGCCTGGGCCACTGCTATTGGTAATGAGGAGCAGTCCCAACCATTTGTGTCCTATTTTTGGAAAGCACGGTCCCACTGTTGAGTAATGGCAGAGCCAGGACCGCCTCCCAGTCTTGTGTTCCTTTCACTGTGTTGTGGCCCCGGTGCCTTTTCTCAGTGAATCTAGTTGATCGTATCTACTTCCTTTCCCGGCTCATCCGCAAAGTGAAATCCCCAGGCATTTCTTGAGGGTGGCTCAGAATTTTAATTTTAATGTAGGTTAAACTGCAGATTTGTGTCAGGCTCTGTGAGACTTGTAGGATCATTTGGCCCAAGGAGAGTATTTTCTGTGCTGGGACCACGAAGGCTCTCTAAAGATGGGTGAGTGCAGTCCCTGTCCTGGAGGCCCAGGGGCCTTCTCTGTATGTGCCAAAGCTGGGGAGTGATCCCAGGTGGTCTGGGGTTGAGTGCTGCGATGGGGAGATGTGAGAGATCCACAGCATCAGCCATGGGTACTACGTCCAGTTTGCTCTCAAGTAGGTTCTTGGATTTTTACTTCTGAGTCTTGAAGTCTGCCCAAGACTGGGCCTTTCCCATGGTTTACAGTGTGTTATCCCATCCTGACTTTCTGTTTGTGGTGTGACTTAATAAGGCCATCACACCTGTAGGCTTGCTTAAGTGTAGACCCTCTGCACCTGGAGTGATTGAGTCTGGGCTTTGTGGTAGAGTGACTGAAGCCAGTGGAGTTAGCTGTGGGACCACAGTGTCCTGTTCAATTAAGCCTTTAAGAGAGCTTGATTTTATTCAGTACTGAAGTCCTCTATCCCTCCCCCTGAAGCCTGAGAGTTACCTGACTGACGTCTGTCACCTCATCAACTGCCGGTGCTAATGGGCCTAGCTGGCTATCTCTGGCCTCCCTTTACCCTGGCCCCGTTCTCCAGTACAGCCTTCTTGGCTCCTTTGGCGGGCTTCCATTGAACCCAGCAAGCTGCCTGTGCCCAGCCCATCGTCACTGCAGTCAGGATCCTGCCAACATCTGCTGAGGTGAAAGGGACCAGAAAAGCGATAGCTAGGCAGTTCCCAAGTGTCTTGACCATCTGGATTTGTCCTGACAGTAGAAGTGAAGACAGAGATGAAACAAGAAGCACCCTCCAGCTTCCTCCCGCCCGAAGCATCTCAACTCAAGCCAGACAGACAACAATTCCAGAGTCGCAAGAGGCCTTATGAAGAAAACCGGGGACGGGGGTACTTCGAGCACCGAGAGGATAGGAGGTGGGTGTGTGAGGCGATAGTCACCCCTTTTTCAGTAGGTTTTGTGTCCGTAGCCTCGTGCCCACTGAGACCTTTGTACTAATGAATGGGGCAGAGCGCGCCCTGCCCTTACGCCCTCACTCAGCCCTCCCTGCACTCACTGCCAGATTTAGCTTTGCTAAACTTTTGCTCCTTCCCTCAGCTCCTCCCTTCTCATTACCTGCAGGATAAAGTCCAAACGCTTTGCCTTTCACACGTGAGGTGCCAGCCTGCCGTTTCAGTCCTTTGCCTCACCGCCCAGTTACCCTGCACTGTGTCTGTTCTCCATGGCTGCTTAATATCCCTTGTTGGAAAGATTTGTTTCCTGACCCTTCTCCTAAGCACACCCTTCCATCCCTCTGCTCGTTTGTTCATTGTCGCACTCGTGCCCCTTTTGTAAGATGCTTACTCTTGGGCTGGACACTGCGGACATGGAGGATTTGGACAGTGGGTTTTGCCCTCTTTTGTCCCAGTGTAGGGCCTAAGATAGACACATAAGTATGCCACACCCTGTGGGGCCAGTAGGCAGGGTGCACAGGGTGCCTGTGAGTGTCAGATTAGAGGAGGGAGTGGCCACTCTACCCTGGTCATTTTCCTTTCCTGACAAGCTCTCTCCACCCCTCTGCTTAGCCCCAGTCCTCCCCTCCCCTCCTTTGACTTCTGCATGAAGAGTTTTCTGATCACAGAAACTAGGAATGACCATTTCTTCTCTACTCGTCTAGACGGTTGTCTGACACATTTTATTTCCTACTTGTTGGAGTCCATCCTCTCTGGCTTGTGACTCTGAGACAGGGCCTGGGTCTCTTGGCTGTGACTAAAGGAAGGATTTGGAAGTACCTCTTAAGAGCTTCTCCTAGTGCCTCCTGCAGTGCAGAGGTCTAGACTGCCTGCCTGTGGAGAGCAAAGAAGGAATACTTGCTCTGATTTGAGGCTGGCAGGGAAAGCTTTCTAGGATGAAACTTAATCTGTGATGCAGTCCTTCTTTGTCCAGGGCTCTGTGCTTGCCCTAGACTGGCAGGGCTGGAAGGGCACTCACCAGAGGGAAGCCTCCCAGGTAAGCCTTGGGTACTTGATCTGGGCACATGGTGGACAAGGGTCCAGTGTCCCATGCAGGACCCTGGGCATTGGGCCCCATCCTTCTAGTCTCTTTTTATTCTTAAAAGTGGTATTTTAAACATTAGTCCATTTTGGTGTTTTGGTAGGAGAGGAGTCTCATTCATAATTCAGGACACTTGACAGAAAGAGACTGAAAAAAATGGGTCATTTCAAACACTTGCGGATGCAGAGTCTTAGGAAGATGTAGACAGATTGTGATGACTGGGGCTGATCTGAGCCCTTGCATAGTCCCCTTTATGGTCCAGTCCCTTCTGGACTACTGTGTCCTCCAGTTGGTAACTGAGGCCAGTATGGCGGCACATCTCAGCTGGCACAGGGTGTGGCTCAGAATCTGTGTAAGAGGAGAGCCATTGAACAAGCTAGCTAAATGCTTCTGCTGGCCCTTTTGAGCAGAGGGCGCCCTCTCTAGTCCCCATGCCCACTCAAGGAGTCAACAGTCATTGCTCTTGTGGCAAGGGTGTAGGGTGGCTTAGTGCTTTTGCTAACTAATCTCTGTGGGAAGAAACAAATCCAGGAAGCCATTTGGAGGCCACTTGTAAATTCCAACAGAACTTTCATTTCCCTTCCTCTGTGCTCATCCAACCATTCTCATGAGACTTAATGCCTTTCCCCGACAGGGGCCGCTCTCCGCAACCTCCAGCCGAAGAGGATGAAGATGACTTTGATGACACCCTTGTTGCCATCGACACATGTGAGTCCTTGGGGTGCCTATCTGATTCTGCTTTGCAGTCAGTATTGGGAAACTGGGATGTGAGAAACCGGGCTCTAGAGTGAGGGTGCTGGTTTGGGGGCCGAAGATCTCCCAGCTCTACCTGGGATTCTGGGCAGGTCTCACCTTCCCTTCAGGAAGGTATAATCCTGCCCTAATACCTCAGAGAACTTTCAGTAACACTCCTCAGAATGGGTACGAGGGCAGTTTGGAAAACCCCAAACTCCCAGGGAGTTGTCACCTAATAAAGAAGGGAACCTGAGTGCAGCTGGGGAAACTTAACTCTTTGACGACCAGTCCCCAGTTTCCATCTACTGCTCACGTTCCTGGTGAAACTAATGCCACCTTGTCTTCTGAGGCATTAGCCTGGCCCGCCCTACTCTCCGTCCTCCAGTTTCTTTCCACTGGATAAGTGGCTTCCCCTTGACAGTACATCTGAACCCTTGGGGTGGCACTTATAAAAGGCCCTGCCCCTCCTCAGACAAGATCTCAGTGGTAGAACCTGGGAATCTGACTTTAAATGAAGCCAGATTAAGTCTGAACACAGTACTTTTCAACAGAGCAGAACCTTAATGGCAACTCACGTGTTTCTTTACTTAGCTCATATTTATAGAGTAGTGGCTGCAAACTTCGGAAGAGAGACAGACACCTCGTACACAGTCCCTTCTGTCACAGGATCTCAAAGCCCGTATACCCAGAGTAAAGCTAAACTTTTTATTTAAAGTATAGGGTGGCAGTGGTCAGTGAAGCAGTGGCTGATCACATGCCAGATGTACAGATCACAACTCTCAGACTTTATAGAAAAGATGGGGTAGTCAGGAAAGGCTTTCTTGGAGGCCTGACAGGCTCCTTGAAGAGTGGGAAGAGTTGGAGCTCCAGCAGTTGAATGGGAGCCTGCGGTACACCTGGACAGTGGTGCCTGGGAGGCAAGCGTGGGTCCGGTTCAGAGGCTAGTGCAGCTGTTGGCAGCAGAGTCTTGCTCAGGGAAATGGTTAAAATTGTATAGTGTGTGGGATTAGCCTTTTTGTAAAATGCTAAGTCCCTTGAACATAATGAGATACGGTCCTTTCCCTGTTAAATGTATGTTCCCGTAAAGTGCATTTGTGTATGATTTCTGGGGGTTCCTCTGACTGCCATCCTTGGACCCCAGCCACGTGGAGAACTCAGTTCCTGTGCGTGGTGGCTGCATTGGTCCAATGTGGGCCAGCTTGCAATAGTCCAGAGCCTTGCTACCAAATGGGAGAATGGCTAGTCAGTGTGGCTGGTTTCTCATGAACCTGCCCTCATGATGTGTCTGCCTGTGTATTCTTGGTTAACACTCTTAGAGGACTGACCTTTGTCTGTGCCTGCCCTTCTCTTGGATCTTTAAAATATCAGCTAAACTCCCCACTTTTTCCTCCACAGATAACTGCGATCTCCACTTCAAGGTGGCCCGAGACCGGAGTAGTGGCTACCCTCTCACAATTGAGGGCTTTGCCTACCTGTGGTCAGGAGCCCGTGCCAGCTACGGAGTCAGAAGGGGCCGTGTATGCTTCGAGATGAAGGTGAGTGGGAGCAACTGAGGGGTTAGGAACAAAAAACAGGTCCATCTTTTGGGATGAGCCTTTCATCAGCTACTTTGCTCAGAGCCACGATTGCGAAAGAGATTGAGCTTAGACTATGTATTTTCAAGCAAGAGAAGCGTGTTGGACTCTAGAGAACCATGCCATTGCCAAGCACCATATCGGGAGAGCAAGCCAGCCATACATTGCCTCATCAAGCTGATTTTTTCCTTGGTGGGATATTTTTTTTTTCCCTCAGTGGGATTTGACCCAGGTATTATACAGCCAACCTCACTAGGGATAACATGTTTGTTAGAACTGGGAAAAGGAGTTGTTTGGAAGAAAAATGAGCTAGAAAGAATGGAAGTGGACCGTGCCAGTTAAAGTGAGGCCAGAAGGAGAGCTGGACAAAGAGCGTCCTGCCACCAGGTAGAGGCCATCCTCTACCATCGTCTCCCCACAATTCATGTCAGGTTATGTTTAGGGAAACAACACATTCTCATGTTCAACGAAAATTCAGACAGCACAAAAGAGCGTAGGCTTAAAAAAAGAAGTTAGACTCAAACCCTCATAGTCCCTATTCTCTCCAGAAATAACACATGTTAACAGTTTCTTGCATGTCCCTTATAAATCCAAACATGTTTTTTTTCCTTAAACTTGTTTATGACCGTTAGTATTTGCAGAACCGTTAGTATTTGCAGAACAACTAGATACAGTGCCAGGCTCTTTACATGGACATCTCCATTTATCCCTGCCATACATCATGAAATAGGCACTGGTCTCCCCATTTCTTAGAGGGGCGAGCTGACCGAGGGTTATCATATTTGATTAAGTCTGTTGTGATTCACGCATCGTTTTGTGTGCCTGTCAGAGAGAAATACTCGGTTAAACTTCCATAGTGCTTTCTTACCACATCATTTGTAATATTTACCCTGATTGGGACACAGAAAATGTAGAAAATGTGCATCCAGAAGTCCACAGAATAAGTTAACTTTAGAGAAGCCTCCAACTAATATAGCTGTGTATGGTTGTTAGGCAGTCTAAGCTGTAAGGTAAGTCAGAAGGTGCGGTTCATTCTCTCTGCTCCCTGTACTTAGTACTGTGTCTCGATTGACAAGTCCTGTCCCTGCGCCACAGCCGTGCTTCACTGTCCTGCTGCTTCATCTTTTCCGTGGTGCAGACGTGCCATAACATGGCATGCCTTGTTTATTTTTGTTTTTGGCAGCGCCTTACTGATGGGTGGGTGGGGAGAGCTGTTTTTAATACAAACACTGTCACACTGAATATCCTTGTGCGTGTGTCGTGTGGTCACATGTGTACCTATGGGTGCATCTGTAGAGTAAACTAGAAGTTAAATTGCTGGGTTACAGAGCACAACTTTTGCAGTTTTGACAGAGGTTGCTAAATTGCTCTCCAAAGACATGGTGCTAGTTTATCCTTTTACACAAAATATGAGAGTCTCCATTTCCCCTGCAGCATGTTAAAAGTGTCCTGGGATTGAGCCTCGAGTTGGGCTCCTCACTTAATGGGGAGTCTGCTTCTCCCTCTCCCTCTGCCTGCTGCTCCCCCTGCTTGTGTTCTCTGTCTTTCTCTATCAAATAATTAAATACTTATTTTTAAAAAAACCTATATTTTAAAGTGCCTGTCTCTGTGGCCATGTACTTTCCTGAGCCCTTCCACAGGCCCTTCCGAGCGGCCTCAACACCTTTTCCCCACCAGCAAGAGCCACTGCTGATTTTTTAATGCCTTCGTGCTGTCCTCTTGTATTGCCTTATAATCCACGAGCCTCCAAGCATCAGTTCTGAGCCCTCTTATTCTTTGTCCCCAGATCAATGAGGAAATCTCCGTGAAGCACCTTCCTTCTACAGAGCCCGACCCACACGTTGTCCGAATCGGCTGGTCCCTGGACTCCTGCAGCACGCAGCTGGGTAAGGGGAGGGCAGCCTAGCAGTCTGGGTACTAGAACAGGTGCCTCTGTCCCTGGATTCTCAAGCTTCCTAAGCTTCTCTTTCCAGCATGGGACTCGGAGCACAGCTAGCCCAGGGTGGTGCACCTGTCTGTCTTCAGGTGTACAAGACTGTACGGACCACAGTCAGCTGGAAGGACCGCAGTCTTCTTAACTTTTCTATGAAAAATTGCTTCTTCATCTTTTAGGGAAGGGTCCACAGTTCTCTTTAGAAGTTGACCCCCTTCTTTAAAAAATCAGTTGTCTTCTGTCCTCAAACCATGCTGAAAATAAGTTCTTCAAGCCCTGTACATTTGTGTCTGGGGTTTTTTGTCCAGACCCAGAGTAGAAGGGGAAGCCAGGAGCAGGGGGCTGGTTGGCAGAGAGAGGCAGGGGCTGCCAACTGAGGGGTTTTGAATGAAGTTCAGCAGGCCTGAAGTGACACCTCGGTCCAAATGACCGATTTCGATGACCCATGCTGAGACCTTTTGCTTTGGTCATATAAAATTCTGATTATGAAAATAATATGTACTCTTTGTAACAGTTCATGCCATTTGGAGAGGAGGGAATGAAAATCCTCCCAAACCTGTGAGATAAGCGGCGTTAACATTTTTATCTACAGTCTTCTGGACAGTTCTTTTGTTCTTTGTATATCTCAGACTGTGTCACACTATGTGTACTATCTTGTAGCTTGGTTTCTTTTTCCTACTTGATAGATGCTGAGCATATTTTTGTAAGTAGAGCTGTTTGACCACTGCATAATTTTCCATTTTATAGTAGTGTCACTTACTTGTAAATGTTTTGTGGATCATGTAAGTTGATTGCAACTTTTGCAGTTTAACTCTTAAGCTATCCTTGTGTGTAATGATCTGACTGTTCACTTAAGACTGACTGATCCTTAAAAGTAGAAATGCTAAGTCAGGAGTGTGCAGTTTCATTGGGGTACATATTCACACTTTTTAATTCAGGTGCCCATGTCTTCTCGAGTCCTCCCTGTCTCAGTTTTTGGATGTAAGTGGTGGGTAGTTGATACCGGTAAAGGTTCAAAGCCCAGAGCAGTGAGATGTAGCTAGTGTGTAGAAGCACTGGGTCTGGAATTCATGCCTGTTAGAGCCTGCCTTTCTGGTCAAGGCTCTCCATACACCCCTGGTGTCACACAGGGCCCTCGGGATCTCACTCCTCCTCCCATTGCTTCAGTCCCCAGTTCTGTGGGGTGCCTTCCCACAGAAATCCGGCGCCTTCCCTAGCGTGTAAACCTCACGATCTCCAGAAGCAGAACCCAGGCCCTTGCCTGATTTCTGCCCAGAACCCACTGGCACCAAAAATGATGTCATTGGTAGACTCGGCTAAATGTTGAGTGTCATGAGGAAGGTTGTGCCCTTGCATGCATCCCGCCTTTGTCCTAGTTCCTCTCCCTTCCTCCCTCTCTTTCCAGGTTCTCCTTCTGTTTGTGCAGTGGTTCAGGTCAGCTCCCATTCCCAACTTCACACCTAAACCTCCCAAGCCTCCTGAGGGGCTTCCTTTCAGCAGGACCTTCCTCACTTTCCCACCCACCCATCCACCCAAAAGCATCTAATTAGTAAAATGAGTAAAGAAGCTAATTTTTTCTTCAAAAGTTTGTGGCAGCCATAAAGGCTGTTGGGACCATGGCAGGTTTAACCGGCTTTTGCCTGTTTCTTCCATCAGGTGAAGAGCCTTTCTCCTATGGCTATGGAGGCACTGGGAAGAAGTCCACCAATAGCCGGTTTGAGAACTACGGAGACAAGTTTGCAGAGAATGACGTGATTGGCTGCTTTGCAGTGAGTGCCAGCAGCCTGTGGGAGTTGGCGGAACCAGACGTTTGTCCTATCAGCTGGACCTGCAGGCTTCTTTCTCAGAAAACCTCTGTCCGTTATCTGCCCTGTGTCCAGCAGCTTTTGTCACAGCTCTTTGTCTCTTTATCAGATGGAAATGTTGGCTCTCATTTTGGGCAAGATTCTGCCATTCTACCCTTTTTGGTCTTTTGTGCGAAGTTATCACATGGCACCTTGGAAAGGTTTGGGATTGTCATGTGTGTGCAGCCTTTCTCCAGTCTTAGATACCAGAGGGATATTTTCTAAACACACCCAGGAATTTCTTTCCTCCTTGCTTGGAATAGCCTTTCTGCTCTCTTTAAGACAATGCTGTTGGCTCTCGTCCCACTGTGGCACTTCTCTTCCCAAAACATCTCCCTTCCTTCACATCACACTTCTTGAGCCAGGCTTCCTACAGTGCAGTGTCTTCTAGAAGGGCAGGGGTGGATGCTGAACAGAACAAGATAAAGGATGGCTGTCTGTGGTGCAACTTCAGTCCCTGAGAACAATGACTGATACTTGACACAATGGCTGTGGCTCTGGGGCCAGACTCCCTGGACCCAGCTCCTGCTTGTCCACTCACAGCACTGGGCAGCCCCCCTCCCGCACCCCCCACCCCTGTATTTCAGCATGTTCTCTATGAGAGTCTGCTGAGTTGGGTGTTGGGCCATTAAGCCAGTTCATAAGAACACTTCTAACAATGCCTGGAGCAGAGTAAGTGCTCAGTAAATACTACTTAACGCTGTTACGGTTAGGAGCTCTAGATGTTGTCAGGTGTGCCTTGAGACCTCAGGTGAGGTGGCTACCCGGGTGCTTCCTCTTGGTCTTGTTCTCCTCCCCCACCCTTGTTTGTACCCATGGACTCTTTTTTTCCCTTTCACTCTCACAGGAAGATGATTTCAAACTCAAAATCCTTAAGAAACCTCAGTCTTGCCCAGATTCTAACATTCACCAATTTGCTTTTATCATTTCTCAAACATAGAGGTGTCTGTATCTGATTGGTATCTGGTCCACTGGAGAGTAGGGTGCCTACGTCATGTTTTTGGTTTTTAGTCCTTTAGCCTGCATTTTGTAAGAATAAAACTGCAGTCTTAACCACAGCACAGTTATCGAATTTAACATTGATATAATACTATTATCTCCTCCACAGTCACATTTAAATTTTGTCAGTTGTCCCAGCAGTATCCTTTAGAGCAATTTTGTTATGGTCCAGGGTTATGGATTGCATTCTCTTGTCAGGGCTCTTTTTAAGATTTTATTTATTTTTTAACAGACAGAGATCACAAAGAGGCAGAGAGACAGGCAGAGAGAGGAGGAAGCAGGCTTCCTGCTGAGCAGAGAGCTTGATACGGGGCTTGATCGCAGGATCCTGGGATCATGACCTGAGCCGAAGGCAGAGGCTTTAACCCACTGAGCCACCCAGGCGCCCTCTTGTCAGGGCTCTTTAGTGTGAAATAAGTTTCCCAGCCTTCTCTGGTTTTTCCTGACCTTCTTATCTTTTTAATAAGAAACATGTTTTCTTGGGGCGCCTGGGTGGCTCAGTGGGTTAAAGCCTCTGCCTTCAGCTCAGGTCATGATCCCAGGGTCCTGGGATCGAGTCCCGCATCAGGCTCTCTGCTCATCAGGGAGCCTGCTTCCTCTCTCTCTGCCTGCCTCTCTGCCAAATAAATAAAATCTTAAAAAATAAAATGTTTTCTTAATCAAAAATTCATCACATTTATGCTCTACGAACTGCTCTAAACTTTATATTTTAATTTCCCATTTAACAGTTAATCTTGGCTGTCTTTTCTTCTTCACACAAATAATGTAGATTTAGCTCAGTTAAAAACATTTCTGAATAGTTAAGGAATTCATCTGGTTTCCAAAGATATCAAGAGAGATAATATCAGAAGATGCGCAGTGCAAAGTCTCCTGTAGGCCTTCCCCCTCCACTCGTGGTCACATATGCTCCCAGCACACAGGAATCCCCGGTCCTCGGGATTTCTTCATCCAAATACAAGAAAGATGATGATCATGTCCCTTTTACAGAAGAGGTAGCAACAGCACCCGTGTTGTTTCATGTTGGTTTTTGTTTAATTATTTATCTTAGAGATTTTTGCTGTCATTACCTAGAGTTTTGGTTCTTGCACATAGTCTGCAGTCGTGTGCACCTGCCGTGTTCATATGTTCAGTTCTCTGTTAGTGGACATTTGCTTAGTGTGTCCCCTTTTCATCTGGTGGCTGCCTCGTACTCTGATGCAGGCATCAGTTTACCTGGCTGTTCATTTAGCCGATCTCCTGTCGATGGCTCAGGAAGCGGTCTGCTGGGGTAGTCGATGCTGCAGTGATGGCTTGTCCTGTCCCCATGTACCACAGTATCTTGGGGTTATTTTTGTGTTTCCACACTTGGATCTCCTGGGTCTCCCACTTCCCCAGTGGAGCACAGTTGGCAGTGCTGGGCTAAGTGATTGGCACCACATCCATCTCTGCATTCTTGTGAGAATCTACATGTAGTGTTTTTTCCTGAAAGTGCAATTTCTAGGTCTGAGATGGGGTTTTTGTTTGTTTGTTTGTTTTGGTTTTTTAAGATTTTATTTATTTATTTGACAGAGACAAAGCAAGAGAGGGAACACAGGCAGGGGGAGTGGGAGAAGGAAAGTGGGGCTTCCCGCAGAGCGGGGAGCCTGATGTGGGACTTGATCTCAGGACCCTGGGATCATGACCTGAATTGAAGGCAGCCGCTTAACGACTGAGCCACCCAGACACCATCAGAGGTGCATTTTAAAGTTTCCGTTGCTGCCACCAAGACCGCGCTCCAGAGAGGCTGTGGCACCTTAACACATCCTCAGTGTATGGCAGCATCCCCTGGATTCTATCCCATTGGAGCATGAGGCTCTGTGAGCGTGTGCTAGGGCATAACTACAGGCCTTGACTCCTGCTGCAACTAGATCATTCAGCCAGGAACCCCATTCCTTCTGTTTTTAAGATCCCATTCACAGTTTCCTTTTTTCAAAGGGTGCCATAACTTTTTAGAAGGCTTGGGGTGATGGATTGGAGGAGATGTGAAGACTAGGAGCCCGAGGGAAGCTTGGGGGAGCCCGTTTGTGTTAGATCCCAAGTTCTCAACATTCACAGAAGAGGATACAATGGCTGTCAGGCAGCGAGAACCATAGAACCCATTTCAGTAGACCATAAGGAATATTGTGCTTGGAGCCTTACAGAAGACTGATGATAACACCGGGCATGATGAATTTGGGATTCGAGACCCTGGACCGGCACCAGGGTGCTTTAGCAGGACTGACAGGACCACCTTTGCCTCTTGGACAGATGACCCCATGGGTGGTGGATTTGTCAGTTGAGGGTGCTGGTTTCTGTACAATATAGTAAGCTCCCCGAGTGAGGCCGTTGGTCGTAAGGAAGACTGACCCCCGGGATGCTCATCTCCATGTGAGAGAGTAAAGGTGACCTCGGCCACTCTTGTTCACATGAGCAGGGATTGGGCAGGAGTCCCTTTGCCAGATGTTTGGGTATCTGCCCTGCATGATCTTGACCTCTGCGGGCATTTAGAGATGAACAGATAACGACCATATTGAGCTTTGTCCTGTGAGTGCTGAGGACACTGGTGAGGAAGCTACTTAGAGAAAGGGATTCTCGTCACTTCTTAAAGGACAGGTTCCAAGGTGTTCTCCCCACTCCAGAGGAAAAGAATACGAGGTTTTGTACTTTTATCAGGAACCTCACCTTGTGCTTTGCTTCAGGCTGCCATCTGATCCCACATTTTGAGTCTCCCTTAAATGTAAACCTTTGCTTTGCACCCAGAATGATCTGAAGTGGCTTTGACCAAGCCCTTCCCCTGTTTGAAACAAGTCAGGGGCTCTGCTCTGCCATCAGCATGGAGTCCAAACTCCCCAGGTGACAGAGAGCCCCTCACAACACAGGACAGGGACCATGTCTCCCCACGGTGCTTGGCATCTCGGACTCATCATTCCCATTAACCCACTTAGTCCGGTTTGCAGCATAGTCTTGTCATGGCCCCCCTTGTGTGATAAGGAAACTGTAGATGAACTTCAAGGTCACACGGTTAGTAAATAGCAGAGTTGAAGCAGTCTGCCTTCCCAGACGGTCTTAACCACTGAGCTCCAGCTGGTCCATAGGAATGGGGTTTGAATAGGGTTTGAATGGACAAGCACGCCTGGCTCTCCCGCCGCACCTGAAGTTCCTTCTTCCTCATCTTGTGTGCTTCAGCCAGACTGACCCTTTGTTCTCTCCCCATTGGATTTGTACACAAACAACACTGCTCTGTAGGACTCTTTCCTCCCCCCGAAGACCTGGCTTGTTTCCATGTATTGTTCAGGACTTGGCTTGCAGGTCCCCTCCTCAGAGAATCTTGCTCCTGGGTAGGTACTCTTACTAAATTAGGATAGTGTCCTTGTCTGATGCCTCACCAGGCCCCGTGCTCCAACAGGCCTGGATCACTGACAGATCTATGCCCCAGCAAGAGCAGGAGCTGCTGAACACGTGTTAAACGAATGAAAGCATTTGTAGAGCTGGGCTTCACTCGAGAATCCCTGCTGTGGCTTTCCTTCCATCTGTTCTCTTTGCAGACTACTCTTGCTAGGCTTGAGGACAGACAGAATCGCCTTTTCTGTCAACATTTGTCTTAGGCACAAGACTTGGAGCTTCCTAAAATGACACGTGTCACATCCCCCAGCTTTGGGATTTGGGGACAAGAAGGGCTTTGGCCGCACCTTCTCAGCTGTTCCCTGGCGCCTTCTCCTGTATCTGCTGGCGGGTGGTGTGGGGGGACACTTAAATGTGGGAAGGCGGCTGTATTTCCACTCCCCATATCTGCTTCCTCCTAGCTTTGCTCTTCCTAGTGTTATGTCTGAAGCTAAGCATTGGCAGTTATCTTCCTTTGGCTCTTTCTCCTAGGACTTTGAATGTGGAAATGATGTGGAACTCTCTTTCACCAAGAATGGGAAGTGGATGGGCATTGCCTTCCGGATCCAGAAGGAAGCCTTGGGCGGTCAGGCTCTCTACCCTCATGTCCTGGTGAAGAATTGTGCGGTGGAGTTCAACTTCGGGCAGCGGGCAGAGCCCTACTGTTCCGTCCTCCCAGGCTTTACCTTTATCCAGCACCTTCCCCTGAGTGAGCGGACCCGGGGCACCGTTGGACCAAAGAGCAAGGCAGAGTGTGAGGTGAGTGGGCCTGGAAGACCGCAATGGAGGCTACCTCTCCAGAGCCACGTTGGTGCCAAGGCAGAGGGGAGACACTGCAGCCAGGTGGTGAGAGCATAACTCAGGAAGGGAGTAACCTTGGGGTTGGGTGGGGGACTACTTCCTCTAGGCTTCCCAGGGCTGGGAGAGAGAGGAGAGGGGAGCCATGGTGTGGCTTGCACGGAGGAGGGAGAGGCTGAGGTGAGAGACCTAAGTCTTGGAAAGGTTCCCAAAGAAAGTGTTATGTGGCTTCTTCCACATGGCTCCTTCAGGGAGGGTAAGACCGTCTGATGAACAAAAATGACAAGAGATCTTGGGGGTGATTTGGCTGCAGAAGCTCTACCAGGGAGCTTTGCTCTCAAAATGATGGTTTTTCAGATACAAAAGTGATTTTTATGCTTATTCCTAAAAAACTGAACACGAAAGTTAATTTCTCATAATTCCACTATCTGCAAGTAAGTTCACCAGTAAAGTTTTTGAGCTTAGGCTGTCTATCTTTTTTGCTGTGCTGGGTGCCTGTTTTGTACACACAAACTTATAATTTGAGATGATAAAGTATAAGCATTTTGATATCTACCCTTTTCATTCAACATTATTTTGTGAGCTTTAGCCAACTACATGAAACCCTATTTTTAAACCCATTTTTAATGGCCTGACAAACGAACTGCTCCCCTCTTGGTGTAGGTATTTAGGTTGTATCTAGTGTTTGCCAGATTCTGAATGTACTAAAATATCGTGTTTGTCCTCATGCGTATAGTCTGCCCCCTTCTCGGCCTCCAGGAGGGTTGTACCACTTCTCCTGGCCGCTATGTGCACCATTCTCAGTGCGTGACCCTGTCCGGGGTTTTCCCTGTCAGAAGCCACTTAATCCTGCCTGAACCAAAGTGTAAATATTCACAAGAACAGCACTTGATTTTGTGCTCACCCCATGCAAGGCCATCTGTTAAGACTCTGACAGCCCTCATGTCTTTGAATCTCAACAACAGCACTGTGTAGATGCAGTTACTGCTGCTGTTTTCTGGAGGCAGCCATGAGGTTGGGTTACCCTTGAGGTTACCAGTGAGTGAGGGTGGTGCCAGGCCTCCATGCCACCTACTGCTACTACTTCAGTGTCCCTCTTTGTCCCATTCTTATAGATTTTGATGATGGTGGGCCTGCCTGCTGCCGGTAAGACCACGTGGGCCATCAAACATGCAGCTTCCAACCCCTCCAAGAAGTACAACATTCTGGGTACCAATGCCATCATGGATAAAATGCGGGTAAGGATGGCCCCTGGTCACTACATATATACCCCTTCCCACCCCCCGTTCCAGTGCTGCCCTGCAGCCAGGACCACCCACCCCTTCACCACCCTCTGCCCACAGGTGATGGGCCTACGCCGGCAGCGAAACTATGCCGGCCGCTGGGATGTCCTCATCCAGCAGGCCACCCAGTGCCTCAACCGCCTCATCCAGATCGCCGCCCGCAAGAAACGCAACTATATCCTAGATCAGGTACTTGCTGGTGACTGTCCTGCCCCAGGAAAGGAAAGGGGCCTGTTGGGTGCCTGGTACTTTTATTTTTTTCCCCAGAATACTTGACTGCAGTGCTGATCATCATGTATGGTCCCAGACTCTTGGCATAGTTCTTTGAGTCCAGTCGGTGGGTGGGGTCTGGGGCATGATCCAGATGTAACTCAGGCTCTCAGCAGCCCAAAAGAACATCATCAGGTGATAGCTATTTAGTGAGATGGGAGGGACATGGATTTCTGAGCTGGACAAACCTGGGCTTGAGTCCGAGCTCTGCCACTTCCTAGCTGCATGCCTGTGGGCAGGTGACCTCATCCTCCAAATCTTGGTCTCCTGGTGTGTAAGAGGGAGATTGTAATGGTGCCCTCATAGCACACGGTCTGGTGTATCGTAGCTGGAGATTGTTAATTACTCTACGAAACAGGTACGTCCCAGCTTCTTTTAGCATGTTTTTATGACTGTCCACTACATACCTAGTCACATATTGTGTGCCAGTTAAGAGGAAGGCTGTTAGCATCAGGTGATCTGGGAACCTTTGAAATTAACCAGAATTTTGTATGCAGGCACAGATACGTCCTTTAAAAAAAAACAAAAACCAAGCCACTGGACAGTTTTGAGTTAGGATAGGAAGATCATCCGTCGTTTTCAGTATTCTCAAAAGGATGAATGAGCCAAACATGGTTAAGGATGGATTCCTGTCTCAGAGTAACAAGTTCCTCATGTTTACCGCCTGTGAGACATCATTCTGGACATTGTCCTGAAGGCTTTCTCATGTAGCTGACCCCATAATGGTGGATCTGTGAATAAGTCTCTGCTGCCCTTAGCCTTGCCCTTGTGCTCTCTTAAAAATCTGAGTGCAGATGTGTGAGCTGTGGCACCCCTCTCCTGGAAGCCTTACCAGCATGTCTTCCATGTGCATAGCCCACGGATCCCTTGAGTTCAGAGTTCCGTGAGGGCAGAGCTGGTGGTGGTGGCAGGCTTGTCAGAAAAGTGGTTGGAAACCAGGGAACCAAGTTGGCTTCGCATAGGAGTGAGCATTTTATACAAAACAATTGAGGGATGCCTGGGTGGCTCAGTTGGTTAGGCGGCTGCCTTTGGCTCAGGTCATGATCCCAGCATCCCACATCAGGCTCCTTGCTCGACAGAGAGCTTGCTTCTCCCTCTGCCTCTGCTGCCACTCTGCCTGCCTGTGCTCGCTCGCTCGCTCGCTCTCTCTCTGGCAAATAAATAAATAAAATCTTTTTAAAAAAAAAACAACAATTGAGTAGGAGCTCCCAGACTGGTGGACAGTGGAGGTTGGGGAAGAGTGGTGTGCTCAGAGAGCACAGGATCTCTGTGCCCTTCTGTATATGTTGCCCGAAGCTGCTTTTCCATGTGGCTGTTCTGGAGTTATATCCTTTTCATAATAAACCAGTAAGCTGCTGTTTATAGTGGAACAAATGAGGCCTCATAGTCAACATTTAAAAGAGTGCATAAGATGGCACTAGTTCTTTTTTTTTTTTTTTTTAAGATTTTATTTATTTATTTGCAGAGACAGCGAGAGAGGGAACACAAATGGGGAGTGGGAAAGGGAGAAGAAGGCCTCCCACCAAGCAGGGAACCTGACACGGGACTTGATCCCAGGACTATGGGATCATGACCCAAGCCGAAGGCAGACGCCTAACAACTGAGCCACCCAGGCGCTCCTAGTTCTTTCCTTTCTTAATGATTTTTTTTTTTTAGTTTTTTTTTATTTCTTACAGAGAGAGGAGGCACACGAGTTGGGGGAGGGGTAGAGGGAGGAAGAGAGAGAGAAGCCGACTCCCCTCTGGGTGCCGAGCACAATGCAATGTGGGGATTGATCTCATGACTCTGAGATCATGAACTGAACTGATGTCAAGTCAAATGCTAAACGAACCAAGCCACCCAGGTGCCCTAAGAAGAAATTAGTCCTTAAAGACAAAAAGAAAAAAAGCTATTTGCTGTTGATAGTTTTATGATGGACAAATTAAAGGATCTTGCCAAGCAGTTAAGTGTTGAGAGTGGAAATGTGTGGCCTGTTGATGAAACAGCATGCTACGAAAACTAAATATTGGCCGAGGCTGTGCCATGCTTTTGGTGTCCTTACGTAATGACAGAGATGTGAGATGGGCTGGTGGACCTGAAAAGGTGTATTTTCATCCAGTGAGCAATGCTGCAGTCATAGGATTGAGCCCTGAAGACTCGAATTTGTAAAGAATACAGGACATGATCTCATAATACTAAACTTTGATAAGATAACTCACTGAGGGGCGCCTGGGTGGCTCAGTGGATTAAAGCCTCTGCCTTCAGCTCGGGTCATGATCTCGGGGTCCTGGGATCGAGGCCCCCATCGGGCTCTCTGCTCAGCGGGGAACCTGCTTTCCCCTCTCTCTGCCTGCTTGTGATCGCTTTTTGTCAAATAAATAAACTAACTCTTAAAAAAAAAGATAACTCACTGAACTAATTAAAAAGGAAAAAAAAAACCCACAGTTGAGAACAAGATAGTCTAAGAGCCACCCAGAGTTATTGCCACAGCACAGCCCCATTCATGATGCATACAGCCAACCTCCCCCTTTAAAAAACTTTTTAAAATTTTTCTTTCTTCCTTCCTTTTTTTTTTTTTTTTTTTTTTTTTTTAAGATTTTATTCTTGGGCACCTGGGTGGCTCAGTCAATTAAGCATCTGCCTTCAGCTTATGTCATGATCCTAGGGTTCTGGGATCAAGTTCCACATCAGGTTCTGCTCAGGTGGGAGCCTGCTTCTTTCTACCTCTCCCACTGTGCCTCCTACTTATATGTGTGTGCATGTGTGCTTTCTCTCTCTCCAATAAATAAAATCTTAAAAAAAAAATAAAGATTATATTATTAATCTTTGTATCCAGTGTGGGGTCAGACTTCTAACCCCATGATCGAGAATCGTGTGGTCTACCAACTGAGCCAGCCAGGCATCCCAAAGACTTTATCTTTTAAATAAGCTTCACTTTGCCCCATTCTTCTTGTCAGGGCATTTTGAAATTAGAGTCTGACTTGGTCTCAATGGGACTCTGGGTCCTGAAAAGTAGAGAGCAGTAGTGTTTTCATACCCTGAGGTTTCCTTGCTTAGATACCAAGATACTGTAGATACTTAGACACTTAGATAACTTAAATACTTAGATACCTAGATATCTGCCTTCTCTGCCCCCAGTTTGCTGGTTAAATGATCTGTAAAACCCATTTCAAATATGTGGCCCAGTGAAGAAGAATTATAGTCCTAGGGATAAATGGTCTTGACATCTGTGTTCAGCATCTCTGAGTGGGCTATCCCTAGAAGTCAGGCCCCCAACCTGTGAGCCAGGCACAGAACAGCTGAGCTCTGTGAAGACTCACTTGTGGCCTTCTCAGCTTGTGCTGGCTTATTCAGGGACAGGGTCCAGGGCTGTACTAGGTATACCTGTGTTCTTTAGGGCTGCTGGTCTCCTAGTAGAGGGACCTGCTTGTCAGGCCCAGTGACCCAAGCCAACAGGGAGGCAAATAACTTAAACTCTGAAGGAGGGGGTGGGGAGGGTTCTCACATTAACCACAGATTGGAGGATTGACTTGGAGCCTGAAGCTATAGGTTATTCAGGCCCAGGACAAGGTCTAAGGCCAGTGGTTTGACCTCTTTTGTGTTAAGCCCCAAAAGTGGGTTCCAGAAAAGCCTGGAAGTAGGATATAAGATTCAGAGCAGACCCCTGACTAGATGCGGGCACTTTCCACTCCACCAGCTTTAACAGTGATAAGGGGTAAGTTGATGCATAGCTGTCTCCTGAGCTAGATAGAACTCCCAAAGCAGAAACAGTGCGTCAGGCAAAGATCCTGCAGTCCCAGGGTCTCAGCTCAGGTCTCTGCTCCCTTTTTCCTTTGATTTTTCCTGAGTGGTCAGACTTCCCTGCATTTGGCTCTCCTGTGTAGGTTGGCCTCAGAAATGCTCATCTTTGAGTGGGAAGGAAAAAGAGGCTATATGAGCCAGGATTCTGCCTTCATCCAGGATCCCGGCTTCTCTCCCAGAATGTGTTTCATTAAGCACACGCTCTTAGGTGTGTAGGGACCTGGACTACATTTAGTGATGACTTGAGTCCTCTTGAGATCATGGGGGTGTTACAGCTGTGGGACATCTGAGGAAGGCAAGGAGCAAAGTGGACCAGAGGGGAAGCTGAGGCCTCATTTGGGAAAGGAACCTATTTGAAGTTTGCAGTTGCTTTATTGGTAGAACAGGCCTCTGCTGACTTCCCAGAAAGTCACAGCCAAGAATGGTGGGGGCCATGGTGGAAAATTAGGAAAACTTTCTGGAGGTGGGGTGCCTGGCCAGAACATGGACAATGATAAAAGGAATTGAGACTTTGTCCTGAGGGCGGTGGTGAACCATGGTCATGTTTTCATCAGGGAGGAACAGGGCTCACTTCGCCTGGCTGGTGAAAGGTTGAAGAGAAAGGGGAACAGAGGTTGCATCACTTCAAGTGCTCTTTGGGATTCTTGCTTATCTGTGGAAAGCCTCTGGAATGAGGTGCTGCTTGGCCTGCCCCTGGCCTACGACAGGCTTCGAGACAGGACAGGAGCAGGATCTGTCCTGGAGGCCTTGAGAAGGCCTCTGCAGGGCCCTCTGTGAGGCCCCCAAACCACCCCCAGAGTCGGGACTGCAGGCTAGGAGTTCCCCTTCGGGCTCTAACAACCCAGAGCAGGCCAGGCAGTAATGATAAGCAGGGCTGGATGTGACAGTGTTGCCAACCGCGCCTCAGTCTGCAGAACGTGTGGTGATTGTCCTGCTTTGGGTACCTGTTGACGAGTGCCCTGCCTTTGCATGAGTCAGAAACCTAGAGCCAAGAGTAGAGGCACAGAGTAAACCGCCTCTTGTTGGCAGGCGGTGGAGGGGGAGGTGTTTCTCTTCTCCACCTTCCCCACCCTCAGAGCCTCGGCCTGTCCCGCTGTTAACACTCCAGCTAGTTCTCTTGCCGCATGTGTGGTTCCTTCCACTGGGTTTACCTCGCTCCTCGTCCAGAGTGTGCTCTTTTGTCATTGGCTTTAAATGTGCTCCTCTGGGGTCCAGCCAGGTTTCTCTCCCCACCAGCTTGACCCTGATGAGCTCTGGGCAGGGGACAGTGGGACTCTCAGAGAACTCAGGCTGGGAGCAGCCTACTGTTTTACTCCCTCAGTCCCACGGACCATCACACACCAGAACTACCCACATAGCTTCTTGGAGAAACCTAACTCCTGTCCTTTGGTGCACATTGCTAGGGACTGGGGATAGCCAGGAAGCCAAGGAACACAGACAACCCCAGACCTTCTTAGAGTCAGCATCTTCAAGCAGGGTGGGACTGGGAGAAGCAGGAGCAGGGCAGAGGGATCCCACACAGCTGGAAAAGCTGACCTAGCTGTTGTGCTGGTCTCC
Source organism: Mustela nigripes (assembly GCF_022355385.1). Taxonomy (NCBI): domain Eukaryota; kingdom Metazoa; phylum Chordata; class Mammalia; order Carnivora; family Mustelidae; genus Mustela; species Mustela nigripes. The sequence continues at coordinate 13,472,822 of NC_081573.1, read as the reverse complement.
TAGCAACAGCTGCCAGCAGCCCCCAGTGACCAGAGCAATGCTGGGCCGACCTAAGGGCTCTGACCTCACTGTGTTTGCTGTAGCAACAACCTCGAGCAGTGAACTCCCTTTTCTCCAGGAAGCCAAGCATTTGCATTTCTGCTGGCCTGGTTCACTCTTCTTCCTTTCCCCCAGCCCAGGAATAAGGGGAGGGAAAGGCAGTCTTAAAAACACTAGCCAAGTGTGTTCTCAGCACCTCCATTCCAGAGTGTCTGAAGAGCCATCCCTCAGAGTCTAGCCACTTCCCAGGACAGAGGCTGCCTATTACTGGAGCCCAGGCTGCTCCGCCCCGTCTCCCACCACCCCATGAAGCTGCAGGGACTAGCATTCTTGAAAGCATTGCTTCTGTCTGCCCCCTCCTTTGTACCTTGACAGGGCAGGTCTGCCCCTTGGAAAGCCTCTAGGAGGTGTTTATCCCTGTCCTTGGGGTTCAAGGCAGTGAAAAGAAAAGAGGATCACTTCTTCCAGGCGAGAACCATGGAATAGGTTGTCCACAGACTGGTTTAGGGCCACAGTCACTCTGGCTTTTGTGCCAGGAGAAAACCTCATTATTTAGCGAGAGGAGGCCAAATTCTATCTTGCTATGATCAGATGCCACCTTCTGCTTTGCTTTCAGGAATGAGTCCAGGAAGAGCAGTGGGGAGAGGGACTTTTCCTCCGTAACCTGATGTGCCTCTTAACCATTTGTAGTCCAAGGCCTCTCTATTGGGCCAGTCCTCACGGCATGGATGTGTGCTTGCAGCACACACGGTCCTCCTTCCTGTCCCTGGAGGATGGGACATTTTCCTCGGGGAACAGGGAAGGAACATCCCCACCTGGTGTGTGTCAGAACCAGAGGTCTGATTGGTTTAGAGAACAGCTACACCCACCACCCAGATCTTCCAGCAGATGTACACCAGGGTCCCTGGCCTCTGGCTGACCCACAGCCCAGCTTCCTGTTCCGTGTTTTGGGAGAGGATCTCTTGTGTCTTGTCTTTTCTTCGAATTTAACTTTCCTTTATCCTTTCCATTGGGAAGTCTCTCCTGGGACAGTGTCAGTCCTGTTGGCCCTATTTTCAGATCCACCCTGTGCGTGTTGACTTGGAACTTTCCCTGCCTCCTCCTTGCCACATGCCAGACATTTTCACATCTGCAAATCCTCACCAGAGCCAAAAAGTGGGTGATCTGATCCTTGTCTTTCAGATGAAGAAATTTGAGGCGTGGGCTAATTAGGTGACTTGTCTGCAGTCTCACAAGTAGTTGAAGGCACCGCTGGGATTTCAGCCCCAAGCTTCCTCCCCAGAGCCCGTATTTGCTCTACCCTGTCTCATTGTCCCTGCTTTCTTCTTCCTTTTTTTGAAGATTTTATTTATTTATTTATTGTGTGAGCAGGAGGAGAGAGAGGGAGAGAGAGACTCTTAGAGGGACTCCAGGCTGAGCTCTGAGCCTGACTTGGGGCTAAATCTTAAAACCCTAAGATCACGACCTCAGCCAAAACCAAGAGTCAGATGCTCAACCAACAGAACTACCCAGGCACCCCCGTCCCCTTCTGATGGGAACTCGCTATGGCTTGGTCTTCCCCAGGTGTGGATTTCTTCATATCTACTTTACAGTGAGGCTAACCACGGCACACGTCCCTCCCCGTCCCTCCCCGGTAACGGCCATAACAACAGTGGCTCCCAGTTGTTGACTGCTGGCTGTGAGCCAGGCCCTGGGCTAACCAAGGGCCTTTACACACATGAACTCCTGCTGTCTTAATGGTGAGCATCTGACATTCATACTGTTCTCCCTTTTAAGGGCTTGAGACTCATTAAATGCACAGTACGTTGATTTTACGGACAAGTAGGCTGAGTGGCACTGTTCACCCAGGACCACATGGGTGGGACCTGAGCAAGTCAGATTAGAGCTGGGTGTGCCAAGCCACCCCTAAACACACACACACTGCCTTCAAGCTGGAGTGTGCCAGGCAACCCCTACACACACACGCATTGCCTGTGTCAGGGTGGCTCCTGTGCTGGAGGCCGTCTAAGAACCCCTGCTCAAGGACTTTTCACGCGGGGACTGTTGCTCTGCATCCTTTTCCGCCCCTTCCTCACAGCCCTGGCAGGGAGGCTCTTCATCTCTGTTTGCCAAGTGAAGCAACTATAAGGACTGGCCAGAGTGATTTATCGGCCACACTAGGACTTGACCTGGGGCTTTGCATCCTGCCAAGCCGTTGCTTCAACATGTGGTATATTCTCATGTGCACGCCCCTTTACAGGCTGTTCCCCGCTGTGGCTTCTCCCTCAGTCCGTCAGAGCCTCTCAGAGTTGTTCAAAGGCACATATTCCTCTTCACTCCAGTTGTGTTGAGTGTCTAAGTTTAAATAGGTCAGATACCCATAGAGGTGGCTGGGTCCTACCTCCAGAGACAGGTTTGGGAATTCCGAGTGGCATTAGGGCTGCTCTCTTTATCAGTAGCATCCAGGTGGTTTGGGTGTATAGGCTGATTCTGGGGTCCTGCGGGTCCAGGCCCCAGTTCCAGAGGGCCCGGCATATAGGAGGTACTCCGTAAATGGAAGCTGTTGTTAACTGCTGCTCTTGGTCCTGTGTGTTCTAGAGCGCCGCTTTGTGCTGCCACCAGCCCAGCACACACCTGCGCATCACCAAGAGGAAGGGAAACATTAGCAGCAAAACTTAACTTACAAAATGCATGGGCTCTTGCCTTACCCAGCTCCTGGTTAAAAGTCTGTGGTGAGGCTGATGCTTTAGAGAAGGACTGAGTGAATAAAGGAACCACAGTGTTGACGACAAGAGTCCATACAAGTGTCAGAAAGGGCCAGTTAGTTATGGCAACCATTCTGTAAATATGTAGCCATTAAAAGAGAACACTGGCAACGTTAATTAGAGAAACATTAAGTGAAAAAGCCTTCATGGGGTGCCTGGGTGGCTCAGTGGGTTAAAGCCTCTGCCTTTGACTTGGGTCATGATCCCGGGCTCCTGGGATCGAGGCCCGCATTGGGCTTTCTGCTTAGCAGGGAGCCTGCTTCCCCTCCTCTCTGCCTTCCTCTCTGCCTACTTGTGGTCTCTGTCTGTCAAGTAAATAAATAAAATCTTTAAAAAAAAATTAAAAGGCCTTCAGGACAGTACCTAGCCTGATTCCACTTGTGTTATTTTTTGTTTGTTTTTTTTTAAAGATTTTATTTATTTGAGAGAGAGAATGCAAGCAGGAGAGGGCAGGTAGGGGCAAAGGGAGAGGGAGAAGCAGACTCCCTGCTGAGCAGAGAGCCTGATGGGGCTCCACCCCAGGACCCTGGGACTATGACCTAAGCCGAAGGCAGACACAGCTGACTGAGTCACCCGGGCACCCCTGCAGTTGTGCTAAAAATCACACAGATCTGTGCTGGCTTTAGCAACACATATACTAAAATAGGAACGATACAGAGAAGATTAGCGTGGCCCCTGCGTGAGGATGACCCATGGGTTCATGAAGCATTCCATATTTTAACATGAGCACTTTCCATGTGTACCTCTAAGACTTTCCCATCATGTCTCAAAGTAAGTGTTTTTAAAAAGAAAAAAAAAAGTTACACAGATCTTTTTAGAAGTACGTGAATTCAGTACAAGTCGTTTTGGGGAAGGAGGACTGGCAGGAAGTGGATGAAGGGGTTCTTACTCTACATTCTTACTCTGCCTTGTACTCTAAAGTATTTATCACATGAGCCTGTGTTACTTTTAGAATGGGGGGGATATTGTAAGGTGGCATACCACTAATAAATAGGAGTTTAAAGTGCAGGGATGCCTGGGTGGCTCAGTTGGTTAAGCAGCTGCCTTCGGCTCAGGTCATGATCCCAGCGTCCTGGGATCGAGTCCCACATTGGGCTCCTTGCCCCGCAGGGAGCCTGCCTCTCCCTCTGACTCTGCCTGTGCTCTCTCTCTCTCTGACAAATAAATAAATAAAATCTTAAAAAAAAAAAAAAAAAAGATCATTAAAGTGCAACCGCAGGGAACCCCTTGTCCTGTGACTGTCAGCAGCCACTTTCCCAAGTCAGTTTTCTGAGGATGGGCTCAAGAATCTTAAAAGAGTGGTTTTCTGAGTTTCCGAGTTTTCTGAGTTTCTTTACTTTGGAGAACTAGCATACTTTTCTCTTCTTGGCCTACATAATGCCTGACAGAGAAAAAAACCCAATTTGTAATGTGCCATTTCTTGCCTCTTCTGTTACCTACCCTAGACAAATGTTTATGGGTCAGCCCAGAGACGAAAAATGAGACCGTTTGAAGGCTTCCAGCGCAAAGCCATTGTAATTTGTCCCACTGATGAAGACCTAAAAGACCGGACAATAAAGCGAACCGACGAGGAGGGGAAGGATGTCCCAGATCACGCGGTCCTTGAAATGAAAGGTAGGAGATGAGCGGTTCCGGGGGGATAGCACAGCGCAGTCCTCTTGAGAAAAGCACCTTCCACAGCCCCTTTCCCAGCTCCTGGCTTATTCCTTTGTTGATCTTGTCCGTTCTTTCCTACCTCCTGTCTGGTGCAGCTGTGAATGGAAGAGCTGCCAGAAATCTCTCAGGGCATGGGTTTCAGACTCAGTGGGGCTGGGCCAGGATGAGAGAGAGGATATGTGGGAGCAGACACTGAAAAACCCGACAGGCGCTGCCTCTGGCACCCACCGGTGCCGTACTGAGCTGGCTTCTGTCTCCTGCTCTGTAGAAACAAGGATGCTAATCCCACCTGCCTGGCCCACTCCCTGGGGAGGCTGGAGGGTGTATTTATATTTGGTGGCACTTAGGTCATTTCCTCAGAAGAGAGACAGGAGAGTCTTTGTTAACCCTGAACACTGTTAGGTTGAGACCCTTTTTTGCTTCTGTCACTCACTACTCATCCCCTCTGCCATCTCCCTTCTGGCACGCCAGTGTCCCAGGGGTGTCGGAACCAGACGGGGGAAGGTACTGACCTCTCCCTGTTCCCTCTGGGGCCCTGCCTTCTTCCCAGCCAACTTCACATTGCCGGATGTCGGGGACTTCCTGGATGAGGTGCTGTTCGTTGAGCTGCAGCGGGAAGAGGCCGACAAGCTGGTGAGGCAGTACAACGAGGAAGGTCGCAAGGCCGGGCCACCCCCTGAAAAGCGCTTTGACAACCGAGGTGGTGGCGGCTTCCGGGGCCGCGGAGGTGGTGGTGGCTTCCAGCGCTATGACAACAGAGGCCCACCAGGGGGTAACCGAGGAGGCTTCCAGAACCGAGGGGGCGGCAGCGGTGGAGGAGGCAACTACCGAGGAGGTGAGCCATCTCAAACAGTGCTCTTTCAGCTCTTGGCTCCTGGGGCAGGGTTGGGGTTTGTGACCTAGGGTTGGGCGTTGTGTCAGCAGGTGAATTTGCCTAGCACCCGCTATGGACTGTGGGCTGTGGGCTGAATTCTGGCGGAGAACTGTGGTGAGTTAAACCGTAGGCCCTCAGGGGAACTCCCCCACTGTCCTGCTTTCCCTGGGCGTTGCTCCTGAAGCCCATGCCCCTTTGCAGCTTACTCTAGTGTCATTTTCGCAAATCTTCTCTGCCATCTGACCGTAAGCTGCTTAAGAGTGGCCAGAACAAGTTTACTACCGGTCTTAGTTTCCAGCTCAGGACCTAGCACAAGACAAAAGTTAAGACTGTTTTTGGTGTTTGGTATTAAAACAAGTAGAGAAGTGGGCTGAGAGAAGTTAATTTAACCAAGATTTGCCTGACTAAATCCAGAGCTAGAGTTAGCACCAAGTGGCCTGTTATTAAGTTCTGCTGTTTCTGAAGCAAAGTGTATGATCATGATTTAGCTAGCATGCCTCACTTAGCTTCAGTGTTGAGCTGGATGGTTCTGGGGACACCGCCATGACCCAGACAGACACATCACCCTGTAGTGGCTGTCCAGAAGGCTTCTGGGCTGAGTGGCAAAGCCCTGGGTTAGCGTGAGCTTGGTGACACCTGATCCAGGCTGGGAGGGAGCAGACTAAGGAAAGGCCTCCCGAGACACCAGTGTCTAGGCTGAGGTCCAGAGACCAGTGGGAGTTGGCAGGGGGCAGGGTTCTGGGCCCAGCCATAGCTGCTCAAGGGCTCAGGGGGAACTGACCCATTTGACCAAGCATGAAGAGGACTATCCTGCCCTCTTCCTAACCACCTCTTCCAATTTGTTCAGCAGCTGTTGGGATGCTGGGGACACAGTAGGAACCAAGCAGCCCTGGTCCCAAGCTCACAGTCCCGTGGGCAAGACAAGCCTGTCAGCAGACAGTGATGACTGAGTTATCAGGGCCGCACAGGGGATGAGCCTGGGGATCTGGGGAGACCAAGAGTAGAGCCCTGCTTCTGAGGGTCACCAATTCAGAGTGACAGGGCCTCTCCCCTGGCTTATCCGGCGCAGGCTTCAACCGCAGTGGAGGTGGTGGCTACACCCAGAACCGCTGGGGTAACAACAGCCGGGATAACAACAACTCCAACAACCGAGGCAGCTACAACCGGGTTCCTCAGCAGCAGCCGCCACCCCAGCAGCCGCCGCCGCCACAGCCTCCGCCCCAGCAGCCGCCACCACCACCCAGCTACAGCCCTGCTCGGAACCCTCCGGGGACCAGCAGCTACAGCAAGAATAGCAACATCCCCGGTTCGAGCGCCAATACCAGCACCCCCACTGTCAGCAGCTACAGCCCTCCACAGGTGAGAGAAGGAGCGTGTGCGTCCACAGGCCAGAGGAGGTGGGCTGGGGGAATGGGCAGTGGGCGTCCTGGCCACACCTCTCTACTCTTTCCTCCAACTCTGCCCTTTTTCATGGCAGTGCTTTTGACTGCAGTGGACCCTAGTTGTTCCTTCCAGACCCAGATAAATCAGGAACCTACCTGTTCTCCCACCCCCTCACAGTCATGTGTTGTGAGTGTTTATTGCTTAAGTCGCTGTCGCTGGGCTCTCCTGAATCCCCGAGAAAGCACCTAATTGGAGTTCCTTTTGCCTAGACTGGCAGCATTTGGAGCCATGCCCTGAGCTTGGGAGGTCTTGCCCTGTGTCCTGAGAGCTTCACTCTGGAGCAGCTCCTGGCTCAGTTCCAGTTCTCCAAAAGCCAGTGCTTGGGCTCTGGAATGCACAGGCGCTGTTAGCCAGAGTAGTCCACAGCCGTTTCCTAAGTGCCTTCCACATGCCAGGCCTGGGGACAGTTGCCAAGAGACAGATGAATGACTCCCAGTCCTGGTCTAACCAGAATGTTTCCTAGAACAGGATGGGTAGGCACAGATTCAAACCCCAACCCCACAATGTCTGGGTTCTATAACCTTGCACAAACAGTGGCACCTCTCTGTACCTCGTTTTCTTTATAAAAGACTATGGAGTTGTTGGTAGAACTCATTTGCAAGGTTTGCTGTGAGGGATGGGTGGTATTCTAGCTTTGTGGGTAAGACTCTGGAACTAGACAGACCAGAGGTCAAGTCCTAGCTCCACCACTTTTTACTGTGTGACTTGGGTCCACTAATTTCACCTCTCTGAGCTTCAGATTCCTGCTCTATAAAATGAGGCTAGTGGAACCTGCCTCACAGGGTTGATGGGGGAATTAGAGGGATTAATGATCCAGTCTGCATGTGGAAGCACTTGGGAAATTGCTACTACTGTTCTCAGCAGACCTTCCCAAAACAACTACCACCATTTAGGGAGTTCCTGGTGGCTTGTGCGCTCAAGCTTCCCGAAGATGCAGGGCCATCAGAAGGGCTAGTTCTGTTGTAACTCTCATCTTTTTTTTTTTTTTTTTTTTTAAGATTTTATTTATTTATTTGACAGAGAGAAATCACAAGTACACTGAGAGGCAGGCAGAGAGAGAGAGAGAAGGAAGCAGGCTCCCTGCTGAGCAGAGAGCCCGATGCGGGACTCGATCCCAGGACCCTGAGATCATGACCTGAGCCGAAGGCAGCGGCTTAACCCACTGAGCCACCCAGGCGCCCCTGTAACTCTCATCTTACGGGAGGGAAAAAAGCAGTAGAATTTGAAGAGAGGCTGTGTCTCTTGCTCCTCCAGAATCTTAGAGCTGGGAGTAGAGTCCAGAACAAACACAACCCTGCCTCCTTCCCTGTCCCACCATGTCACAGAGCTGACCCATTTCCTCAGCCCGCAAACAACCTCCCCCAGGGAAGTTCCTTTGTGGTGCACAGCTTATGAAGGCCCTTCCTTCATCCCAGCTGAACCCTGGTTTTTTCCCCCACTTTACAGCCGAGTTACAGCCAGCCACCCTACAACCAAGGAGGTTACAGCCAGGGCTACACAGCCCCACCGCCGCCGCCACCACCACCGCCTGCCTACAACTATGGGAGCTATGGCGGCTACAACCCAGCTCCCTACACCCCACCGCCGCCTCCCACTGCACAGACCTACCCTCAGCCCAGCTATAACCAGTATCAGCAGGTAGGTGCCAGACTCAGGGTGGGGCAGCGGAGGGAGGGTACACATAAAGAGACTTCCAGGGGACCTGCATGGATGTATATTCTGAGACTGGGGTCCCTCGTTATTCATACTACAGAGATGGGCTGATCTCAGGCTGGCAATCACCTGATATAGCCATTCCATTTAGTGAACGTTCTGCACTGGTATCTGAGCCTCTTTTCTCCATTGAAGCCAACAAATGGCATAGCAGGGGCCTCTGAATCCTGCTTCAGCACCATGGCCAGTGTCCATGCCCCTTGGCTGGTGCTAGGCCCTCCCACCTGTTGTTCAGTGTTTTGAATATGGTATCTGCCTATACCTGAAAGGACATTAGTTTGGCAAGCCAGGAGGTCTGGGCTTCAGTCCCTGACTCCCCAACCATGGGACATCAGGTCAGTCACTTACCCTCCCAGGGGACCTTGATCTCTCCAGGGGACTCATGTGTTGGCTATTGTCAGTGCATTCATCTCTCCCCTGGGTGAGAGGAGGTTCGAGACAGGAGCCAAATGTGGGTCTGGGTAAGGATAACATGGTGCTCTTGGTTTCTCTCTCCAGTATGCCCAGCAGTGGAACCAGTACTATCAGAACCAGGGCCAGTGGCCACCATACTACGGGAACTACGACTACGGGAGCTACTCCGGGAACACACAGGGAGGCACAAGCACACAGTAGCCAGTGTGCTCTGGAGGCCCCTGCCGGCTTCCTCCACCAGCGCCCACCTCGGCCCCCTCGTCTACCCACACTGGGTCCTGTGGTGCTGGGGGACGGGTCATCCCAGGGCTGCCTCCTTTCAGCCCACTGCCTCCCCTCTGAGGGGCTTCTTCCCCAACACAGGGCCGGGCATTTTTTTCTGGATTCAAACAAGCAACAATGATCTTTTATTTTCTGTTTGTCCCCTTACCTTCTTCCTCCTCCTCTTCCTCTTCTTTCTCCTTCCTGCCTCCTTTTTGACTAAAGACCTCTCCCCTGCCCCTTGGTCATACAGTGAGGCTACAGTGGCTGAGGGAGGGCCCCTTTTGCCCACCTCTCCCAGCCCTGCTCCAGCCCCTCAGCTTCCCAGACCCTCTTGCAGTTGGTTGTACATTCTTCCAGGAGCTGTTTTACTGTCTACTTTTCAGGATTTAAAAAAAAAAAAAAAAAAAAATCAAAAACTTAAAAAAAAAAACAACAACACAAAACCCCACAAATTTAAAAAGTAAAATGCGGAGGGAGGAAGTAGTGACAGATATTTTTTGGTAATTATGCTTTTTTTTTTTTTTTTTAATTTTTAGAATTTATCTGTTTTTACTGTGGCTATTGATATTTCATCAGGATAACCATTTCTTTTCTGAGTTCAGGTGACAGAGGAAGAGCCACAGCCTCAAAACAAAACACACACAAAACAGAACCACAGAATCATCTTTAACCTAACTTTTTATACGATGTCTCAGTTTCCCCTAACCTTGCACACAAGCTTCTGTGTTGAGTTGAATTGTAACTGCTTTTTGTATTTGGAGAGAGTGTGACTATTGAACTTGAAACCTTTTATTCCAGGCGTCTTGGTAGTTTCTGGTGGGATTAAGCGGACGAGAGGGAAGAAGGGGAGGTTGGGGGTGCTCTTTCCCTTCAGAACATGAGATTTCTCCCACCGCCTCCTCTCCAGAGGTCTTCCAGGTGCCAGACCTAAAGGTTTTTCCTACAATGATCCTCTGATTATTTTTACTCCCCCCTGACCCATATGTTTTAACAGGATTTTAACAAACTGCACTTACTAAGAAATGTGTTTGCTTTGTTTTGTTTTCTTTCAATAAATGACATGGCACCTCCTAGCAGGAAGGAAGCAGGGTTGAAACCCTGAAGTGTTACTGCAGTTGGCCTTTAATTGGGGTGGGACCTTTTCAAAGGGGACGTTATTTACTCATCCATTAAACACTTACTGAGGGTTTTGTGTTGCCTGGCCCTGTTTTTGGTGCTGGGGATGCCCCCCTTAAACCTGGGGCTCTCAGTATAAAATCCACTAGTTCATTTTAAAGTAGTTCTCTGGTCCCTGCTCTTTCTGGTCCACTCACAGCCCCAAATCTCCAGGAATTTGCAACTAAAGGCATAGCAGGTCCCTAGGCAGAGGGTGAGATAGGCTTGATGGGATGGAGACCAGGGCTGGACTGTTGGGGGTCATCATGGGGACCATCTACCTTGGTCCTGGTTTTGGGTGTTGGCCTTAGGACGGGTCCTTCCTGCACTCCTGGATCCAGGCTAGTGGGGATTCCAGGAACTTCTTAATCCAGCCACTATGGGGTACGTACTTGTTCTGTGCCTCACTCACTCTCTCGACAGTGCTGGGGATCCAGCATGGTCAGGACAGGCCGGAGCTCTGCTCTCATGGGTCTCCCAGTCCAGAGGTAACATGGACTTGTCCTCGGATGGTGACACCACATGGTCAGCTATGAAAGTCTGAGGGTAGGGACTGTGGTAAGGGGAGGTCTTCCTGGAGAAGGGAACAATTTTTTAAGTAGCCAAGTTAAAAGACTTTGTGTCTGCATCTCCTAATAGCCTAGTGTCCTCTCCCCCATATGTGGTGGGGGGATATGTGGTGTTCCTCGCCCCTTGTAAAGGATAATGCTGGGGCACAGGAGTGCCAGTTGAGCCCCATCCCTTACAGGAAGTACCTCAGAGCCTTATGAATGGAACACAGGCTGCAAGAGGAGGAGGAAGTCCGACTAGTTTTGAGATCAGGAATGAGGCATCTGAATGTGAGATGGAACCAAAATTGGTGGCTAGTTAGGCTAAATGGGACCCTGGAGTGCCTCCCTCTGCACTCAGAGCACAGGGGAAGGCCCTCCATCTCTCTGGAAAGTCCCCTTGCTGGTGCACGTGTTGGGCAACAGCACCCTCTGCTGGCCTCTCTGAGTAATCTGTCTTGAATGTAGTTAGCACCTATGGGCTGTGGCAAATAGGCCTCTAGGTCCCTTATTCCAGCAATGCAAATGGGAAGTTATTTCTCTGCTCCGGTCCACAGTGTCTGGATCATTGCACCAGATCCTCACAGATCTCCGTTACTTCCGGCCCCTTACTCTCATGCTTTCCCCACTCCCACCTGCTACCCGAAGGATAAAGGAACTCAAGCTACTTTGTGTGGCTTATGAGGCCCTGTGTGCCTGACCACTGGCGACCGCTCTGGCTTCATCTTCTGCTGCTCCCTCTTTGAACTTCAGATCGGTGGCTTGTTCTGGGGGAGTCACAAATCTCAATCCAAATGCCATCAACTCTGCTTCAGAAAGTGCACATGCACATGGAATTTTGCATTAATATTCAAAAGGTTCTCAAATCCTTTGCAGCCCAACAGTGGCCTTCCAAGTTAGAACACTTTTATTCCCTGACCACACCAAAGTCCTTGCAGTAGCCAGAAATATCCATGCCTGCCTTCCCCTCTGGGTCTTTGCCTTGCCCTGCTGCCTGAAACCTTCCTCTTTAATTCCTGCTCATCTTTTAGGTCTCAGCTTGGGTGTCCTCTCCTCTTAAAAGGAAACCTTCCCTGACCTAGGCTGGGGTGGACAGACAACCCCGTCAGAGTCGAGGCCACTCAGGGTGGTCACTTGTGGTATGTCTGTCCACTTTGTTGGTAACACCTGAGTGAGTCACTACCCATCACCTAGAGCGGATCGGTACCAGGTTGTCACTCTCCACATCTGCAAATTCTTCTGGTCCTAGAACACAGTGGGGAATTCTGTCTTATCTCACCACCCATCTCATGCTAGCTGGGGATTGGCTTTGATCACAGCAGCAAGAACCAAAGCTTAGTAGGTACTCTTTGAGGTGGTTAAGGAAAAGGGAATGGATTGGAGCCTAAACCAGAACACAAATCCTCAAAAGGCTCTGGACGGAGCCCATCAACCATTCAACTGTCCATCCCAGAGGTAAGCACGCCAGACTCTCAGTCCCAGCAGTGAACAGGTTGAACAATGGTTCAGATCCTCCTGGGAGTTCAATTTCTTGGCAGGTCATATGGGGGCGGGGTGGGGGGCGTGGAAGAGCCTCTGACCCCGACGCCCTTTCCGTTCGCGGCGGCGGCGAGGGGGCGGGACCTGAGGAGGACACGCATGCGCATGGGAAGGTCCGCCTTCACCCCGGAACTGTTGTTTCGGGTTTGGCGGAACACGGGGTCCCACAGAGTCTGCCCAGCCGGAAGTGGCCGCTGAGGGCCTGGGGCTGGGGTCAGCGTGCGGAGCCTACCGCGGGGGCTAACTAATTAGGAATCAGGATGGAGGCCGTGGCGACCGCAGCGGCGGCCAGGGAACCCGATGAAGGTGAGGTCCTGGCCTCGTGGAGGCGGCGGGAGGGTGGGGCTGCGGAGTCTTTGGAAAGTGATTCCCCGTGGGCGCGCAGGAGGACTCCTTACAAGGGGACACAGCAGCCCTCGTGTTTACCAGCTCACTTTGCCACTTTGTGGAGATCAATACCTCTCCTGTTGCGAACTGCAGTCCTTTACCCCGTCTCCTCGCCCGAAATTAAGCCCCTCCAAGTTCCAGGCCAGCCTTTACCCCGTGCCAGGCTAACTCTCGGGTCACCAGAAACCTGCTCCCTATCCCGTCTGAGTCTCAGTCACCCCTGCTTCTCAGTTACCCCCCCCTTGCATGGCACTTGACCCTTCCCTTGCCCAAGGCTGACCTTCCTCCTGACCCACGCAAACTCTGCCTAGTCCAGATTTACAGCTCCCCCATTCACAGCTCCCCTCATTCTCATTCCCCTTTCCCCAAAGACCACAGTGCCATCGGCGTCCTCGAGTCCTTAATCCGTTTCTGTGCTCCCTCCATCTCTCTCCTTTGCAATTTCAGTCTCTTTATTTCTCCCGATGCCTTCCCGTCAGTATCTAAAACGCTATCATTTTAGCTTCTCTTGAGATTTCATCCTGCTGCTTCAGAGTCGTCCCAGGAGGGGCGAGGTGTGGTTGGGAGGCTGGCTGAAACGTCCCTGGCCAAGAATTGGTCATTGTTGAAGCTGAATGGTGGTATAGGGGATGGGGTGGGCATTTCATCCTGTTCTCTCAATCTCTGCATGTTGGAAATTTTCCATTTAAAAAAATGTTTTAATCTAAAAAAAACCTGGGGCGCTTGGGTGGCTCAGTGGGTTAAGCCTCTGCCCTCGGCTCAGGTCATGATCTCAGGGTTCTGGGATCAAGCCCCACATCGGGCTCTCTGCTCAGCAGGGAGCCTGCTTTCCTTCCTCTCTCTTCCTACCTCTGTGCCTGCTTGTGATATCTGCCTGTCAAATGAATAAATAAAATCTTTTTTAAAATAAGGTAAAATTAAATAAAAAGAAAATCTGTCTCTTGGTTCCATGTCAGGTATCTTCTCCAAAGTGTCATGCACACCTGCCTCCCTTTCTTCACCTCCCACCCATTTGCAGTCCAGCTTTTACCTCCAGAAACTTCTCTGATCAAAGTTGCCAGTGGCCTCTTCCCCCCTGTAGTTAAATGGAGTCACCCCATTCAGCTTTTCTCTTACTAGGCTGCTTGAAGAATTCGATGCCATTGACCCCTCCAACCTTCTTGAAAGTTGTCCCTTACCTTCTTTTTTCTTTTTCTTTTTTTTAAGATTTATTTGTTTTAGAGAGAAAGGAGGAGAGAGTGAGGGAAGGAACAGAGGGAGAGAATTTTCAAGCAGACCCACCATTGATAAAGGAGCCCATAACCCGACTCCAGGCTCCATTCCAAGTGCCATGAGTTCATGACCTGAGCTGAAACCAGGAGTGGGACGCTCAACCTACTGAGCCACCCAGGCGCCTCCCCCCCCTTGATTTCTGTGACACCACTCTTCCCTTTCTCTTCCTCTCAGGCTCCTCCCGCTCAGTCTCTGTCAGTTTTCTATGGCTGCTGCAGCAGATGACAACAAGCTGGAGGGCTTAAAACGAGACATTTATTCTCTCACAGTTTTAAAGGCCTGAGGTCTGAAATTGGTACCACAAGTCTGAAATCAGGGTGGTAGCAGGACCATGGAGGCTCCCTCAGAGGCTCTTCCATCTTCTGGTGGCTCCTGACGTTCTTGGCTTGTGGCCACATCACTCCCATGGCCTTCTCTTCTGTGTATGTCCAGTCTCCCTCGGACTCTCTGTTATGGACACTCATTGTGACCCACCTGGACAATCCAAGATAATCCCCCTATCCCAAGATCCCTAACTTCACATCTGCAGAGACACATTTTTTGGCCGTCAGCAACCACACAGGCTCCAGGAATTAAAGCATGGCTGTCTTTCAGTGGCCGATTTTGTATCGTGGCCTCCGTCATAGGCTTCTCCCCATCCAGTTCGGGCTCTTTCCTAGCCTACTCTTCTCATCCCTCACATACTTGCCTTGCCCCGCTAAGACCTCTCATTTACTTCGGCTTTGGTTCCTGTCTTGGCAATGCCGACTCTGTAGCTCTGTCCCCAGCCCTACACTTTCCTTCCGAGAAGTCTCCAGCCCCACAGACCTGGAGTCTTTTAGATGCTCCCTGTGGATATGCCCTGGGCCCAACCTACCTTCCATGTCCCAAACTGGCCTCAGCATTTCCCCCCACCCCCAGATCTGCTCCTTTTCCATGACTGTCTCAAGGATAATCTCACTAGACCCCAGACCTGAACTGGATGCATCCCTTGTCTCCCACCCCAAAGCCCCATGGCTTGTCTCCTCAGCCTCCTGAACATCGTTCTAACCACCACCCCTTCCTGTGCCCTCCTGCACAGCCCCTGCCCTGGTCCAACTCAGTCTTCTCTGGTCTCAGTGATTACAACCCTCTGACACCCACTACCCTTGTAACCCCCACCTCCTCCCTCTTCCCTGTCCCAGCCAAGCTGCCCAAAGGACTTGCCTGTACTTTCTGTCTTCTATTTCCTGCCTGCTCAGCCTCGCTCCACTTACCACACCTTTTGAGAGACAGCTCTCAACAAGGTTTGCCTGGCACGCAGCTTGCCTGTTACTACCTCCCGTGTTGTCTTTGACTGTCCTGGCTCCCCCATCACCCTGGGCTGCCTCGCTTGCTCCCGTGGATCCTCAGTGCAGCCCAGCTGGGGCCTCGCACACATTTAGAGTTGCTGAAGAATGGTTGGGTGAGTGTGTGAATGAGATAGAAAGAGAGGGAATGAACAGTTTAGTGGATGTGTTAGTGATTTTGTGAACAAATGAAAAGGCAAAGGATTGTGTGAGTCAGTGAATGAGGTAAAGAACCAAGTAAATATACCAAGCATGCTCCTGCCTCAGGGCCTTTGCACTGGCTATTCCCTTTTCCATAGAACTCTTTTCCCCAAAAAATGTCACGGCTCAGTCCCTCACTACCTCAGGTCTCTACCGAAATGTCACTTCTTTGGCAAGGTCTTCTCTGACTGTCCCATTTAAAATTGCAGCCTGGGGGGCGCCTGGGTTGCTCAGTTGGTTAAGCAACTGCCTTCAGCTCAGGTCACGGTTCCGGAGTCCCGGGATCGAGTCCCACATCAGGCTCCCAGCTCCATGGGGAGTCTGCTTCTCCCTCTGACCTTCTCGCTTCTCATGCTCTCTCTCACTGTCTCTCTCTCAAATAAATAAACAAAAATTTTTTTAAAAAAATAAATAAATAAAATTGCAGCCTGGGGCACCTAAGTGACTGTCAGTTAAGCGTCTGACTCTTGATTTCAGCTTATGTCATGATCTTGTGATTATGGGATCAAACCCCATATCTGGCTTGTGCTCTGCACCGAGTCTCCAGATTCTTTCTCCCTGTCTCCCTCCCCATTTGCCCCTCATCGCTTTATTTCAAATAAATAAATTTAATTAAATTGCAGCCTGCCCCCCAATGACCCCATTCTCACCTCCTTCCCTCTTCATTTTTCTACAAAACTCTTGGAACCACCCACCAGACTGTGCATTTGCTAACACATTGTGTGTTTTCAATAATTATGTTTTTCATGGTCTGTGTCCCTCACTAAAATGTCAACTTTGTGATTAGTCTGGTATCTTTGGGACCTAGAACAGTGCCCAGAACATAGTAGGTGCTCAGTAAATCTAAGACAAGTCTTTTCCACCTACTCCACCTTCCTCACACTCCCATCCCAGGACTGACACATCTCTCCTACCCCCACAGACTGCACACAGCCCGGTTCTGGGCATTGGGGAGAACCGAGCTGGATGCCGGTCCCACCCAAACCCCAGGACAAGGTGGAAGCGACAGAGGGACCACCAAGGGCCCCGGATGATGACCCCCCCGGGCCTGAGAATGTGGCAGTGAGTGCCATGCTGCGTGCTGTGGCCGCCAGCCGCCTACCAGTGTGCAGCCAGCAGCAGGGCGAGCCTGACCTCACCGAGCGGGAGAAGGTGGCCATCCTGGGCCAGCTATACCATGAGAAGCCGCTGGTGTTCCTGGAGCGCTTCCGCACGGGCCTCCGCGAGGAGCACCTGGCCTGCTTTGGCCACTTGCGCGGCGACCATCGTGCAGACTTCTACTGTGCCGAGGTGGCCCGGCAGGGCAGTGCCCGACCTCGCACCCTGCGTACCCGCCTGCGTAACCGGCGCTACGCTGCCCTGCGTGAGCTCATCCAAGGTGTGGGGACAAGAGGGCTGGGCGGGCAGGGAGACTGAGGCAGAGGAAGTAAGGAACTAAGATGCAAGAGTGGAGACATGGACAGAGGTCTTGAGATGAGTTTTGAGACAGGGATACAGGGAGGTTGAAACAAATGTGAAGCCATGAGGCAAGATAGGTCGAGACAGACAGGATCCCAGGGAAGAGAATGGGACCAGTAGTGAGAAGGGTCAGAATTCAGTAGATGACACAAGTGCAATTTCAGGTCAGTGGGCCACAGACTGTGGTCAGTGGTTACCCCTCAGGAAAATGAGATTCCCTTTCTCACACCATACATAGAGGCACTGAGGAAATCCAGGGGAGTCTTTCTCTGACCCTGGGGACACAAAGGCCCTCTGAAACAAGGCACGCCTGTGAAAGGCACAATACCTTCTTGACCACAGTATCGTTATAAGCATCTTTGTGACCAAAGACACTAGAACTAAAGTGGAAGGATGAGAGCAAATGAGGCAGAGAGGGAGTGAAGTTCTGGTTACCGTGAAGATGTAGGCCCTAGAGCCAGGGAGATGAAGAGGGTGGGGCGCAGTGACAGGGAGTGAAGGAGGTGGGAGGGAGGAGGGATGAATGAATGGGGGGTGAGGTGACAGATATGGAACCCAGGAGGGACAGGTGGGTGGAGGCAGAGCGATAGAAACAGAACCAGGGAAACAGGGAGAGGAACAGCATATGGTGGGAAATACCAGAAACAGAGAGATGGGTAAGAGAGGGGGCAGGACAGGATGGCCACAGACCCCAGTGCTGCAGAGGCTGGGATTCTGGGCAGATTCTCACCCTGGGCTCTGAAGGCGGGGCTGGGGCCAGTGTGTGGGAGGGACTGGGCAGGCTTAATGATTTTCTGAGGAACAGAGCCACCTGCAGGAACAGGCAGCTGGAGGAGATGGGAAGCAGGTGGGGGGGAAACCAAGCCCACCCAAGGGATGGCTACAGGGGAGAGCACTCTGGGGAGAGGTGAGATGTGGGGTCTGGAAGGCTACCAGGGGCCCCCTGATCTGGCACATGCACCTGTGTACACAGACAGCCACACGTCATCTGCATCTTGGCTCTGGTGTGCAGGACCCCTGCACGCTGACTTGGAGACACTCCTAGACACACGCAGGAGGGTGTGCACACCTGTGTAACCAGGCACGACAATAGGGCCAGGGTGGCCACAGCTGAGTATGCACACACAGAGGAGCACACGTGCAGATCCGGGGCTGATAACCCACACACGCTCAGATGCACGCGTGCATACTCGGGACCACGTGACCTCAGGTCCCTGCGTGCTTTCTCACCTGTCTCACTGTGCATGCCACGCTTGCCCTTGTGCGTGCATGGCTTCCTACAAGCATGGTTGTGGACATGCATCTGCCCAGACAGGCTCAGCCCACACCCAGACCCCTGAGCCCGGGCACACCCTTTCTCCATGCAGGCGGCGAGTACTTCAGTGACGAGCAGATGCGGTTCCGGGCCCCGCTGCTGTACGAGCAGTACATTGGGCAGTACCTAACCCAGGAGGAGCTCAGTGCCCGTGCCCCGGCCCACCAGGCGCCCAAGCCCGGCACCCTTGGCACCCCTGCCTGCCCGCTCTCTGACCTCCTGCTCCAGTCCTACCAGGAGCGGGAGCTGCAGCAGCGGCTGCTCCAGCAGCAGGAGGAGGAGGAGGCTGGCCTGGAGGAGGAGGAAGAGGAGGAGGACAGTGATGAGGAAGGTGAGGGCTGGTACCAGGGGGCTCCCAGCTGGCCCCCGACCTGTAAGAGCAGACCTCACATCCCTCCCCTGCCTGCCCTGAGTGCCCAGGCTCTTCCCAGTCCTTCTAGCATATCTGTCCCCCACTCCTCGAAGGCATGCAGCAGTCGCTTCCTGCAGGCCCCTGCTCATGCCATTCTCTTTGTCAAGAATGCCTTCCCTTCGCCACCACCTGATACCCTCCAGGTATCAGCTCCTGACCCTGTTCTCCAACCTCCAGAGCACTGTATTGTCATTGCGTGTTTGGCATGTGGCCCGGAGCGCAGGACCAGGGTTGTCTTGGTCACCACTGTGTTCGCAGTGCCACCAGCACAGAGGAGGCAACTCTCTGTGGCCGTGTGTTCAGCCCCTCCCCGAGTGTACCACTCACACTTACCCCCTCACCCCCGACCCCACTGTGGTGTCCGCCCCTACAGACCAAAGCCCCAGCAAAGACTCGGAGTCCTGGGTACCTGACTCAGAAGAGAGGCTGATCCTGCGGGAAGAGTTCACCAGCCGGATGCACCAGCGCTTCCTGGACGGCAAGGACGGGGACTTTGACTACAGGTGACCCAGGCCCTGCCCTGCCCCCAGCCCAGCACCCCACGGCCCTCAGCCCAGCTCAGATGGCGTAAGGGAACCTGAGATGAGTGTGTGTCCTTGGACTAGCTTTGTCCATCTGTGAGTATCAGTCCTCTCACCTGAAGAAGGGACTGAGCAGAGCTGATGGTCGGTACTCAAAAAAAAAAAAAAAAAACAAAAAAAAAAACATATTTCTATTCAGGTGAGTGGTGGTGGCCTGTTAGGATGCCACCGCCCCAAGCCCTCCAGGTTTCCCCAGGCACGCCAGCTGCTTCCTCACACCCCCGCACCTCCTCGCTGCAGTAGGTAACCACTGGCAGGGTTGATGCCTAGCATGGAGGGGCCTATGGTGGCCGCGTAGTAGTGACCCGCCACCGTGACCCCAGGGCGAGACACAGCCACTGCTCTGGGAAGGCAAGAACACAGAAGAATGAAGTATCGGAATCAGAGATAAAAGGCCAAGGCAGTCTGGCCTGGTAGGTGTGCAAGCCAAGGGCCTGGCTTCAGACCCAGCCCCAGCGACGCACGAACAAACCAACCCTCACCAGTTGAGTGGGGGGGTACCGCCTGCCTGAGCTAGGGCCACCCGGCTCCGGAGGCGAGTCTGGCTATCCACCTTCCAGCTGGCTTTGCAACTTTCAAAGCAGGGTGCAGAATCCCTGGGCCATGGGGAGCCCCCAGAAAGCCAGGTGCCCATAAGGAAATTGGGCCTAGGGTGAAGATTAGGGTTGCAGAGGGACCAAAGCCCATCCCCCCTGGAGGGCAGCTGCTGGGCAGAGGGGCCAGTGGGTCCCTCCTCTGTATTCAGCCACCATGTGCCAGGCACCTGCTGTGTCCAGACTCTGGGGACAAAGCAGTGACCAAAGCCAATGAAAGGTTCCCTGCCCTGATGGGAGTTCCACTCTAATGAGGAAGCAAGAGAAGTATGTAGCATCTGGTGCTGACGGGCCATAAAATTAAGGCAGGGTCTAGGGGTGGGGGGGTTGGGATGAATTGGCCAGGGAAGGCTCTTGAGCAGGTGACTTCTCAGCATAGACATGCAGAGTGTTGGAGGGTGGGGCGGACAGCATGAATATCTGGGCTCAGAGTGTTCCCAGCAGGGGGAACACCAGTTGCAAGTGTCCTCCCACAGTTTAGGATCACTTGTCACCTCAGGGCAGACACTTCTCGACACTGCTGACGTTTCGGGCCCGATCGTTCTTTGTGTGGAGCGTTGACCTGTGCGTGGTAGTAGAGGCATCCCTGGTGTTGAGCCACTCGGTGCCAGTAGGAGACCCCACTTGAGACACCCAAAACATCTCTAGTTGTCCCCACATGTCCCCTGAGGGCCAGGATCTTCCTGTTTGAGAACCACTTTTTGGGGAATGAGGGTCTTCCCATCCCCCCATCTTCCAGCTTTTTCAGAGAAACCTTAAGTTTTTGTGTAAAATCTCTGCTTTGGAAAATGTTGCCCTTTGTCTGAAGCCCTGAGAGGTTCCATGCCTGGCCCTCTCCGCCGGGGGGCAGCTCCCACTGACAGCTGCCAGCATGTGGCCTTTGACCTGGGGAGCCCCAGCTCCTCTGAAGGGTGAGAAGCAGCGAGGCCGGGCCCACAGAACCAGCCCCTGACAGCCCCCTCCCCCCGCAGCACCGTGGACAACAACCCCGACTTCGACAACCTGGACATCGTGGCGCGGGATGAGGAGGAGAGGTACTTTGATGAGGAGGAGCCCGAGGATGCGCCCAGCCCAGAGCTGGATGGGGACTGATGGCTGTGGCCGCCCACCCCACCCGTGACTCCGTCTAGGGGACAGCCTTGCTGGCTCTGGTGCCATCTCTGCCAACTCCCTGCCCCCTCTGCGTGCGGGGTTCCCTACCTTGCCCCCCGCCCAGCTCCACCTCGGTCTCTCGCTGTCTCTCTGGCTCACTCGCTTTTTCTCCCTGCCTTTCTGTCTCTTGCTTTCTACATCCCTCTCCCTCTTTCTGCACCTCACCATCTTTCCTCTCTGTCTCTCTCCATCCCCTTCCCTGTCCCTGTGCCTTTGTCCCCACGACAGGGCCCAAGCTGAACACCTCCCCTTGACTGAGGCCAGCAGGCCCTTTGTAGCTGGTGCCCACCAAGTGGACATCAATGCCTAGTGGGGTCCAGGTGAGCCCCTGGCTTCACCCTGGCCTCTTCCCGTTTCTCCCCCTCTGTGCTGACGCAGCTCATGCCTCCTTGCTCCCGGTTCATTCCTGTCTCCTTCAGCCCCCACTCCAGGCCTCTGGTTTTTCCCACCTGTCCGCTCCCATTTCGGCCTCCATGCTGCCTCTGGCTCTCTGTCTACCCCTCAGCCTTTTTTTCTCTGGTCTCTGTGTCATCCCCCCACCCCACCGGCCTCGCTGCCGAGGAAGGCGGCCTTGCTGCCAAGGAAGGCGGCCTCGCTGGGCTGGCTACCAGCTGTCACCTCTCCCTCAGGACCCAGACTTGGGAGGGGGGCACAGGGGCAGCACCAGGGCCATGAGCCTGCTGGCTTGGGTGTGGCCGGAGGGGGCATGGGAAGGGGGGCTCTCCCCTCTCAGCCCCACCGGCCCCTCTCTTTCCCCCAGCCACAACGTTCCTTCCTTCCCTTCTTCCGCCTTCTTCTCCCTCTCCTGTTTATACTCCCCAAATATGCACAGGCTGTTATCATGGGTCCTGAGTCATCCCACACACAGCCTGCCCCAGCGTCCCTGCCCCCCAGCTGGCCACACGGCCCGCCCCACAGAGCCCCCTGCCGCCCCAGGCTAATGGGAGCCAGATGGCCTCCCAGTGACTCAGCCACTGGCCTGTGGGAACCCAGGCGTCCCGCCTTCCCATGCCCCCACACCCGGCTCCTGCTCCCCTAGTAGACAAGCATACAGAGAAAGGCTCAGCTGCTTGGGGAGGGCTGTGGGTCACAGGTCAGAGAGTGGGACCTGGGGACCCCTCACTCCTGGGAGACAAAATGATGGCACCCCACCATAGCCAAGCCTGAAGGATCCTCAAAACCACTTCCTCAGGCACACGGCCCAGAATAAGAGGGAGATCCTGGGGCCACAGCTTTTGACCCCTGGACCTCAGCTCTGCCCTCTGGGTCAGAGAGGACTAGAGCAGACACAAAGTGAGATCTGGCCTGGAGGATGAGGGACATTTCACACCGAGAGACTGTTCAATATGGGAGCTTCCAGTTCCTGAGCAGTCCTGTCCTTTGCCAGGCCTGATGCCACACAGAATCCTCCAGACAACCCAGAGAACTGGGGACTTGCCTCCACTCCGTAGGTGAGTCAGGGGAGGCCAGAAGGGAGATGTGAGTTGCTCCAGGCTGCATGGCCAGTGAAAATGAAACTCAGGTCTAGAACCTCACAGGTCCTATAGACCCTCCTCCTGGGCTGCATGTCAGCCATCAGGTCAGGGCCACCTGGAGCAGACAGATGCACAAACTTCCTCAGGAAGACCGAGGAAAAGGCAGCTGTCAAGGGTGATACCAGCAACTAAGCTCCAGGGGGAGCTTCTCCCTGCACATGGGCTTGGAACCGTGTCAGGGGCATGGAAGTCGGCACCTGGACCAGAACCATTGCTCCTGTGTAGCTCGTGCCACCCGCACTGCTGCCCTGGCTCCTGGGGAAGCCCAGGACCGTGCCCTCAGCCAGGGGATGAAGGGTGTTTGCCCCGGGTCTGTGTGCGCCCCCACAGGCCCAGAGAGCTCTTCCAAGGCAGGGATCCCCCCTGCATGCTGTGCGCCACTCTCTTCGGGCTGCCACTGGATCCTCAATGTTGTTTATGATATATTTTGTGGGACGTAGATTTGTTACATAATAAAGTGATGAGAGACAGCAGCAGCTGAGTCAGAATTAGGGTTAGTCAGATGGCAGAGACGGGAGCCTCTGCGCGGAGACAGAGGTGGGGCCAGTCAAGAGGGACTGTGGGAGACACACACACACACCCCCCCCGCCGACAGCCCCCATGGCTACGACCTGGAGGTGCCCTGGGGTGGGGTGAGGGGGGGTGCCTGGCCCAAGGCGGGTCAGGGCTGACGGAGAGGCTGAGTCAGGGAGGGAGGGCCTGCTGGGGGAGAGCCCCTTCGTGGGCATCCGGCCCCCACCCCGTCTCTCCTCCTGACCAGCCCTGCTGGCTGCCACCCACACCCCATCTGACCCCCCTGCATCTCCTGTCCCTCTCTTTCTCTCCCTCCTCTGCTTTGCCTCTTGTGCCTCTGTGCCTCTAGCTGCCTGAATCTTCCATCACTTCCCACCTCCCTTCTCAGCCCTCCACTCTTCCCCCAGCAGCCCTGCACAGGAACTCAGCCACCCCTCTTGCTTGCCTCCTGCTCATCCCAACACACGGGGTCTCTGAGCAGTGGTGACCATTCCTGTGCCTTCCTCCCAGAGTCTCCACCCCATCTCCCTCCCTGCTGCCCCTGGCCTGCCCCTCACCCCATTGGCTAGCCCCTCTTCTCTGTCTCCCAGATCCTGGGAAGCCCAGTGAGGATGTCCAGGTCAGAGGGTCACTGGTGGCCCCTGGAGCCCAGGAGGAGGGGTCGCCGCCACAATCCCATCCAGAAAGGGGGCAGGAAGGGGTATTGAGGCTGTGGCCTGTCTGGCCAGAAGGAAGTGTCTGTGCTGTGGCCTGGTCACCCCCACCCCCAGGACCTGCCGGGCCGCCACCACCGCCCCCGGGCTGGGGCCGAGTAAACACAGCCGCCGGCAGCTGGGATATTTATACTGAGGTCCGGGCGCAGGTCCAGTGCCCACCACAGCCCCTGCCCTGCCCGCCTGCCACAGCCAGCCCCGAGCCAGCGTGGCACCAGCCGGCAAGGGGACACACCGCAGACGCAGCCTCCACTCAGCACAGAGGCCACTGGGCGTGTCGCTTGGGATGCCGGTGGTTTCCCTGGGGACACACCATGCCCCTCCTGCCCTGGAAACACTAGCACAAAATGCAGACCTGCAGGACACACTGCCACCCGGCTGAAAACTCAAAACACCTCAAAGATCTCATGATGCCAAAAAGAGAGACCCACACAACAGCTCACACCGAAGTCACCAACCCACATGTGGGGAGACGAAAATGCAAACACCATCTGCTCCTAGAACTGAGGACACCAGTCTCTGAATGGACACACACACAAACACACGAGGAGGATGACAGCAAACGTGTTTCAGACACACCCCACAGGCACAACGTGCTCAGAATACCAGCGAGGCATACACCACTCACAAGCCTTCCCCAGAAACAAGTCGCCCACAGACACAGAAACCCCAGGAACTGCCCCCTGCCACGCACTGAAAACACAGCTCAGCTAGCAAACCGAGCACAACAGCTCCCAGAAACACACCTCCCTCACAGACATGCACAGAAAACATCCACGCTTCGAGTCACGCTTTACCGAAGAAGGCACCAATTTACACAGAGAACAGTAGCAAAGAGGCTGAGAAAATAATTAGACACACCATGCGTCCCAGGGTTACAACTCCTACACACAGACTCATGTCGCAGAGCCCAGAGAGCACAGCAGCTTCTGGTCAGACACAGACACACCATGGGGACACATGCCAGGGGCACACACTTGGACAGAACCTGTCCATACTCAGCATAGCCGGCGGCCACCCGCTGGTGTGTTAGAAACCTTTCATGCTGGACACACAAAATTCACTGCACAAAACCTACACACACACACACACACACACACACACACACACACACACACGTGTCCTGAACCTGTTCAACTTTACATAAACACAAAAGACACCTATAATGAGGTTGAGGGCAGAAGGACCTTTCTCTCTCATCCCCCCTCCCCCTCCCTTGCTCTTCCCACTCCTTCCAGCTGACCCAGCTCCCAGGCCTCTCTGGGGGAGGGGGCAGGAAGGCCTGAGCTGGCCTCCCCAGCCCTGCTTCCTGCCCCATGGGGGCTGGACGGGAAGCTGGGGCTCCAGCCGGAACCCAGGCTCCCCCCACGACTTCCCTCCCCTCCCGGGGCAGCCCGCAGGAGTGGGGGAGGGGAGCGGGTCTCCCTGAACCCCAGGGTCCTGCCTCAGCGCTGGTTGCTTGGCCAGGGCCAGGACTGCCTCCCCCCCACCCCCCGGACTGGCCCCACCCTGTGGGGCTGGGGGTGCTGGGTAGTAGGGCAGGGGCCGCCTGCAGGCAGTAGAGGAAGGTGCTGAGCCCGCAAGTTTCCCTTCCTGGGCGGCCTCAGCGCCAACTCAGCCAGGCGGGCAGGTGGGCGGGGTGTGTCACGAGGGCGTGGCAAGGGCGACCGCGGGGTGTGCAACCCGGGTGTGCGGGCCAGGACTTGTCCTCAGGCCAAGGCACGGGCTGGGCGTGTGAGGGCCCCGACCCTGGGGGTGTGTCTGGGTGTGTGGGATGGCTCTGTCTGGGACCCGGGGTGTGACAGCGTGTCTGGGTATGACGGGGCCAGCTGCTGTCTGTGGGGCCTCGTGGGACTCCCCAGGCCTCAGCGTGTGGGGCCACAAGATGTCAGACTGAGTGGGCACGACCGGCCCACAGTCTGCGCGATCGTGACGTGTGTCTCCATGTGTGGCGTGTGTCTGGGTGGAACTGGGACATGTCCAGTTGTGTGTGAGTGCACTATGCCTGTTTGTGAGCATGTCCTCACGGAGGCTGTTTGTGTGACTGTTGGTGGGTCCCGGCAGGAGTCTCTGTGTTACTTCCTGATGGGGCTCTGAGCCTGGGAGGTGTATGTCTGTGCGGAGCACTCTCTTGAAATCTGTACCTGGTTTGCAGTAGCCGTGTTCGTGTGACTATGTTCTGCCACATCTGGTAGAAGTTCTGAGGCCAGGCTGTGTATAGGTAATGCGGTGGCATGTGTGGACTATGACTAGTGTCGCAAGTTTCTGTGTAGCCACTGTGGCTCTGAAAGGTGAACATGTCTGCAAGACTGTGCAACGTGGTCCATATTTGAACCTCTGTCATGAGTGTGAACATGTGCATAGCTGTGTGTAGCTGTGCCGCGTTTTCATGGGGCTGCAGGGACAACGGTCTGTGTCACCGTGTGCCTGCGAGTCTGCACACAGGAGGCTGGTGAAAATGGCAGCATGTCCTTACACAGTGACCCCACCTAGGGCCATCCCTGGGCCAGGAGGTCAGGGCCCAGCCCTGGGAAGGGCAAGAGAGCATAGAGGGGTAGGGGGCACCAAAACCTGGGACAAAGAGGAGAAACAGGAGGGGCCGAGAAGGAGGAAGCAGGGGAGAGTTCATGGGAAAGACCAGAGCAGATGGGAAGAAAGAGGGCAGCCAACAGGGAGCTACCCTGGCTCAAGCCCCTAGCATTGCTCACTTGGACAAATGGTCTCCCTATGGCTCTCCCCTCACCCTCTTTCAGTGTACTCAACCATCAGCCAGAGGGACCCTCTGAGCAATGAAGTCGACTCACACTCCTCTTCTGCTCCAAACCCTGACAGGGCTCCCATCACCCTAAGAGTACAAGTTCCCACAGATTCCCACAGGCCCTATGTGGACCCGGAAGCAGTGCCCGTGCCGAGGTTATGTGCCTAGATCCTCAACTCTAGCTGATTGGACTCGAATCCCAGCTCTGTCATGTGCTAGCTGTGTGACCTTAATTGTGCCTCAGTCTTCCCATCCGTAAAGGGGGGGGGGGGGGTACAAAGGATCTCTATAGCAGGAGCTGGCCAACTGTTTCTATAAAGGGCTAGATAGTAACTATTTGTGACTCTGCATTACAGTTTCTACTCAGCCATGCCCTTGTAGCACCGAAACAGCCCCAGGTGACCACAAAGGAATGAGCATGGTGGCTGTGCTCCAATAAAACTTTATTTTACAGACACAGGCAGCAGGCCAGATTTGGCCTGCGGGTGGTAATTTGCCAACCCCTGCTCTGCTGGGCTGCGGGGAGAATGCGGCGAGCTCCTACAGCCATACCTGGCAGGGGAAGTACCATTACTCTCTGGCCCATGAGCCTTAATCAACTGAGTCAGCTCCCAGTCCCCTTCCCCTGTCCCTCCCTTCCAACCACATTGGCCTTTTCTGTGTCACTCACTCCAACTTCATCCTCATAGCTAGGCTATGCCTAGGTCTTCCTACCGGGAACACTCTTCCCCAGGGCTCCCCCAGACTGCCTTCTTAACTTCCTTCAAGTCCCAGATGCTGCCTCTTCCAAGGAGCCTTCCCTCTTCCCCTAAACCATCTCTCACTCTATCCTGCTTTCCTTTCTTAGCGTCACTTCCCACATCTGTCTCCTCCCCAGAAAGTAGGCTCCTGGTGGGCAGGAACTATTCCCTTAACCTCTCTGGGCTCTGGCTTCCTCAACTTTAAAGTAAGTGTCATCTCAGATGACACTGTATCTCAGAGTTTTGTTACGGTGAGTACATGAGTTAGTCAATATAAGGCATTTGGAACAGGGCACAAAGTGCTCAATAAATAAATCTAGTCTTGCGGGGAGTACTTGGAACTAAAGGAGGTCTCCGCAGGTGTTTGTGGGAGGAAATGAATGGTGGAGAGAGCGAAAGAGGGGGCAGATGCGGTGGGAATCCGGGAACGTTGGCAGTGTTGGGAGGGAGACCCCAGTCAGGGACTCAACGACACGCACAGAGACCCCAGTCCTCTCTCCACCTTTAATGGCTCCCAGGGGGGCCTAGGGAATGGTGTCCTTAAATACAGCCCGGCGCAGCGGGCAGGGGCGGGGCCGGGCCTGCCGGGCGGGCGGGGCCTGTCGTTCGGGGCGGGGCCTCAGCTGCACTTGCAGGAGCGCACAATCATGTTGGACAGCTGCTCCACCTTGGGCTTGCGGCCCACGTAGTACACGATGGGTAGGGGCTCCAGGGCTTGTGGGACGCAGCACGGCGCCGCCGATGCGCCAGGATTGTGCTGGTTGTACAGGGCCAGGACCTGCGGGCGGTTGGGGGGGTCGGGGTCAGGGTCGGGGGTGGGGGGTGTGGGCAGGGTGCCCCCACCCTCGCCCACCTCTCCCGCCTCCCTCTCTCACATCTCGGTCTGTTGTATTCTCAGTATCAGTCTCTTGCCTTGTCTTCATTCTCCATCTCGGTGGCGGTCTGTGGACTCTGGCCTTTTTCTCCGCATACTGACTCTCCCCTCCTCCCGTGCTGCCCAGTCCCTATGTCTCCCTGGGTCTCCCCCTGTGCCCAGTCTCTCTACCAGCTCTGACCCAGTCTTCTCCCATTTCTGCACCGCCCCCTCTGATCTCCCCCTGTCTCTACTTCTCAGCTGGCCCATTCCTCTCTGATTTTACCTGTTCATCTCCCTCCACTCCCTTGGTCCCTTTTCCCCCAGCCCATCCCCCGTCGTCCCCACCCCCACCCCCCACCCCCGCCAGACGCACCTTGCTGTACTGCGTGTCCAGGCTCCAAATGTAGGGGCAGGGCCCCAGGCAGAAATTGGCGTGGTAACCCTTGGGCTCGTGGATCCACTTCCAGCCCAGATCCTTACGGAAGTCAATATAGAGCTGCCGCACGCAGCAGTTCTTCTCCGTGGAGCTGCAGGTGGGAGGGAGGAGGCGGGGTCAGGGGCAGCGGCTGCAAGGGCCAAGGGGGGCAGGTTGCAGGGTGGAGGGCGGGGGACACCCTGGTGGCCCCCAGCACAGTCCCCATCTCAGTGTCCCTTGCATCGCCTGTGACAGTAAAAGCAATAGCTGTGATAGCAACCATAGGCACTAACACCGATAAAGCACTCCAGCTAGTCAAGCCCTGTGCTAAGGACATCACAGTAAACCTTATCTCATGCAAGAAGCCAAATGACCATCCACATGCACTAAGTTCTATGTGTGCACCACATGTTTGTTTAGCCTCTACCCTGTGCTTGGCTGGGATGTACTAGGGACTCAGTATGAATGACACAGACAAAAATCTCTGCCTTCTGGGGCCACATGCTAGAGATTGTCGTGTTGCTCCTCGACTCCGAACATGGCTCAAACATCACTAGGGGCAAATGCCCAACTCCTCACCAGGAACCCCAAGATGCTGCCTGGCCAGCTGATTGCAACTTCCTCCCCACTATCCCTGACTCCAGCCACACTAGCATCCTCCCTGTTCCTCAAACACACTCCTGTCCCAGGACTTTTGCACTTGGTCTTCCCTCTTCCTGACTTGCTATTCTCACAGATACCCACTCTGGCTCGGTCCTTCACTTCATTTAAATGTATGCTCAGGGGCACCTGGGTGGCTCCGTGGGTTAAAGCCTCTGCTTTCGGCTCGGGTCATGGTCCCAGGGTCCTGGGATCGAGCCCTGCATCGGGCTCTCTGCTCGGCGGGGAGCCTGCTTCCCTTCCTCTCTCTGCCTGCCTCTCTGCCTACTTATGATCTGTCAAATAAATAAATAAAATCTTTAAAAAAATAAATAAATAAATAAATAAATAAATGTATGCTCAGATGTCCTTCAGGCAGGGGCCTTACCTCCTAGGACACTGGCTGACATGCAGCAAGTGCTCAATTGATACCCAAAACACCTATCCAAATGATCACGAATTCCACTCAGTGTAATAATAATTACATTTCAGGGCGCCTGGGTGGCTCAGTGGTTAAGCCGCTGCCTTCGGCTCGGGTCATGATCTCAAGGTCCTGGGATCGAGTCCCGCATCGGGCTCTCTGCTCAGCAGGGAGCCTGCTTCCTCCTCTCTCTCTCTCTGCCTGCCTCTCTGCCTACTTGTGATTTCTCTCTGTCAAATAAATAAATAAAATCTTTAAAAAAAAAATAAAAAAAAAATAAAAAAATAATAATTACATTTCAGTTATGCAGGAAAATATGGCAATGTCTATATTTGAAGTGGGGCAAATTTTTTAAAAACAGATTTTATTTTTAAGTAATCTCCACCCAACGTGGGGCCCAAACTCATAACCCCGAGATCAAGAGTCGCACGCTGTCCTGGCTGAGCAGCCAAGGTGTGCCAAGTGGGAGAAATCTTAATACTTGTTGAAGCTGGGTGAGAATTCATGGGGCTTCTTTATACTATATCTTTGTTGCTTTTGTCCACATTTCAAATTTTCCATAATAGAAGAAAATTTTAACCAGAATAGGAAGAATAGTCTCCAATATCTAGTTTTTTGTTTTTTTTTTTTTCCCTCTCCTCTTCCTCTGATTTATTTTCCTTCTTAAAACTTATTGCCACATGGGGTGCCTGGCTGGTTCAGTCAGGAGAGCATACAACTCATGATCTTGGGGTTGTGAGTTCAAGCCCCCACTGGGTCTAGAGATTAAAATAAATATATGTTTATATGTATGTGTATGTTAGGTTTTTAAAAAGCACATTGGAGAGTAGTGATGTATAATACTGTACAGCTCTGGGTTCATAATCTCTGTCCCAGGCTCAGAAAGCAAAAGCCAACCCTTCCTAGCTGGGGGCCCAGGCTCCTGCTTATCTGGAAGGAACTGGGACATTTTATGTGCTGGCTTCTGGGGCCATGTCTGAGCTGGGCAAGGACCTTGGCTAAAATGCTTGATTCATCTGCAGCCGAGAACGCTTTATATTCCAGGTTCATAACCTATGAAAGAAACACTAGGCAAAGCTACAAGGACGGTATGATCCAAATTCTGTTTTTGTGTGAAAGGACTGGAAGGAACTATATTCAAATATTGACTTTTTTATATGTGGTGATTGATGGGTGAAACCTTTCTGTATTTTCCAAATTTTTTTTTTTAATTTTCCAAATTCTTGACAGTGGGTGAGTTTTACTTTTCGAATAAGGAAGGGAGGGAAGAAGGAAGGAAGGAAAAGACAGGAGGAGAGAGAGGGAGGGAGGAAGAAGTCTCCAGCATTCTCTCCACATCCCCCCCGCCAGAGGATTCTACAATTTGGGCAAAATAAAAAATATATGGAAGGATGGCTGGATGGCTCAGATGGTTAAGCATCTGCCTTCGGTTCGGGTCATGTTCCCAGAGTCCTGGGATTGAGCCTGCTTCTCCCTGTCCCTCTGTCTGCCACTCCCCCTGCTTGTGCTCTCTCTCTCTCTCCCTCTCTCTCTGCCAAATAGATAAGTAAAATCTGTTTAAAAAAATATAGGGTTATGTGTAAGTGTTTCAAAGGCTGTCTCTAGAAGGAGACACAAAGACAATAAAGCCAGCTGCCTCGTCCTCAGAGAGGGACGGGGGTCAGAGCTGGAGGGTCTCGGAGTATTCTATCTGGGTTTGGTCCACATGCAGGTATTTACCTAGTCAGAAATTAATCAACAGGGATGCCTGGGTGGCTCAGTGGGTTAAAGCCTCTGCCTTCGGCTCAGGTCATGATCCCAGGGTCCTGGGATGGAGCCCCACACCGGGCTCTCTGCTCAGCAGGAAGCCTGCTTCCCTTGTCTCTCTCTGCTTGCCTCTCTGCCTACTTGTGATCTCTGTCTGTCAAATAAATAAATAAAATCTTTACCAAAAAAAAAAAAAAAAGAAATTAATCAACAGGGAACGAGTTCATCTCAAAACACTGGGAAGCAGGCCTTATTACTATTCCCATTGGAAGGGTGAAGAAACTGAAGCACAGCGGGTAAGTGATGGAGCTTGGGGCCTGCTTCCCAGCCAGCTCTGCACCACCCAGGAGCCTGAGCACGGCCATGTCAGCTCAGACAGAGCAGGAAGAGGAGATGATACAGCATTTCGCTGAGGCAAGACAAATCCTCTCCAAAAGCCACAGAACCCTGAGAAGGGAGCCAGGAATCTGAAATCCCTATGAGTTCAGCCCAGTTCCTCCCCAGTCTGGTGGGGCCTCAGTTTCCCCATCTGTCCAAAGACCCAGGGGATGTTGGAGCAAATAAGGTGTTGTTAAGGGCCAAGGAGGCATCATGAAGTCCTTGTGTGGGTTCAGCGAGAGGCCTGAGCTCCTGAAACCACGGGCACATGTGTGTGCATTTATAGACTTATTTCTGGGCAGACTGCCTGGCTTTCCACTTTTCGAGGGGGTCCTAAACTCACAAAAGGGAAAGAACCCCTGTCCAGAATAATTTTTCACTTCTGGTTCAACTCTGACCAAAGGTTCTGAGGTCCTAAGATTTGAATAGTCTGTGACTCTTAACACCCACCTGGGACGTTCTCCACATGCGGTCCCCACAGCAGCAGATGGAGCATCTGTGAACTTGTGCAAAATGCAAATCCCCCCCCCCCAACCAACCTACTGAGTCTGAAACAGGGTTGGCTTGGGGTGGGGAACAGCAGGCCATATTTAACAAGCCTGCAGATGATTCAGGCACTATGTAACCCATGTGTTCAGTAAGAGTTGAACTCTCACTGAACACAGAAAGCTTTTAAGTGCAATCTATGCTCAGTGTGGGTTTGAACCCACAACCCGGAGATCAAGAGTCACATGCTCTACTGACTGGGCCAGCCAGGTGCCCCTCTTGCTAACCTCCTGCAGATTCCCTCTGCCGTCCAGTCAGGGCCTGAGAAGTAAAAGAAACCCACTTGGGGCCCCAGGACAGGCCAAAGGGCCTCACATCGACCTTGGATGCTGGGGAAGCATTCAGGGAGGCTAGCTTCCGCAATCCCACATCATGGCCAAGTTCACTGCATCTCTGCCCCCTCTCACTTCCTCTCCCCCACTGGATGATTTCATAGCCCATGCCATCCACCATGACATCTCTTCCACAGAAGTCTCCACACATATCTCCAAGAAACTCAGGACTATTTTAAAACATCACCACAATACCACATAAGAAAGATTCACGATGATTCCCTCATATCAAGTGTGTAGTCAGAGTTCATACTTCCCTGACTGTCTCACAAATGTCTTTTGTTTTTACTCCTCTGCATTAGGATCCAAATAAGTTCTACCCATTGCAATTGGTTGATCTACCTCTTCAAATTCTTTTAGAAATCTACAGAATCATCTCTCTCCTTCCCCCTGCTCTGCCTTGTGTTTGCTGAAGAAAGCGGGTCAGGTTTCCCACCTTCTAACTGTGGCTGATTTGCAAGCGCATGGTATGGTTTAAACTGTTTTCCTATCCCTGGGTTTCTGGAAAATTGGCAGTTGGATCCACCATCTCGATCAGTTACACATTCAGTTTTTTTGCCCAGCTTCCTAGGTGACACTGTGTCCCTCCCTACAGAGCCTCACATGGCTGGCTGCCTCCCTTCATAAGATTATTAATGTTAGTAGCACTCAATTCGTGCATTCATTCACAGGGTTCCTGGGTTGACTCTCCAGCAGGGAAACGACGTAAAAAGAAAGAGCAGATGTACCATCAGAATATTAAGCAGGGGAGGGACAAGGTCAGGTTATCATTCTAACTCTGCAACATCCAACTCTGAATGTCCACATTCTAAGGAATTCAACTTTTTGACTTTCTTAGACTGTAGTACTTGAGCATCTCAAGGTTCTCACACTCCACTGGCATTTCCAACTTGCTGGGATTGCTACATTCCTGCTTTCTGGGGTCCTGCCATTCATGGGTTCCACCATTTCGATATAGCATCAAAGCATCCCACAATCCGGAGCCCATCACTCAAGAGGTCCAAGCTGCCACTTCCTAAGATCCCAGCCTTGCCAGATTCTACCATGCCAACACTGAGCCACAACACTCTAGGATCCACTCTGGCTTTCTCCAACCCCAACATCTGTGGATGCTGGTATTTTAACACAGGCTTCCCCCATCGTGATCCCAATATTCAAGGACTCCAGTCTGCCATGGCATAAGGAATCCAATATGCACCTTCCTCCAATTCTGAATTCCCAAATTCTAGGAACCCAACATTCCTGGAGCCCAGCGTTCTCAGATGTCATTCACACGGAATCCTAGTGTCCTAGACTCAACCTTCTAGATCCGCAACCTGCCACCACTGAATTCCCACACGCTCGTGTCCCTCATTTCAACAGCCTGATTCCAGCACACCATCAAGAAGACAAAGTGACCTCAACATTCTAGGGGTCCCAGGGCACCCATCCCAGCATTCGAGCACTACCAGTGCTTGCTTGTCTTTTGAGCCTCCCAGGTGGGAGGAGAGGCCAGGCCACACGTAGCCAAGTGCCCAACAGAGAGCACCTGGTCAGTAGCCAACCATCATGTCCCCCAGCCTAGGAGCCCCTGGCTCCTAGAGAGATGATTCTGTGGATTTCTAAAACAATTTGAAGAGGTAGATCAACCAATTGCAATGGGTAGGCAGAAAGGTCACCTGAAGCAGTAGTTGGTGTCCAGGGCCCTGCGGTGCCGGGAGGTGTGTAGGTGTTGGGCCCTCTCCAGTGGTGTGGCCATGAGGAGTAGGAAGGGCCGGTTCATGCCATGAATGGTGGCCAGGTCACCTCGGCGGCTGGAACTGAGCCCTGCTTTGGTTTGGAGGGGTGGGGGTTGGGGGAAGCAGAAACACACACTCTCAGATGGATGAACCGCAGCAGGGGGCGGGGGAGGAGACGCACGCACGTATGCACGCACACACACACTCCGGGCCAGGGAGATGGGCCTCACCGTTGATGTCCACTTGGAGTGTGTTATCTTTGCTGTCACAGGAACAGTGGGCACTGAGGCGAAAGCCCTCTACTTCCTCTGTGGGAGTGGAGAGAGGGAAGGCAGTGTGAGGTATGGCTCACCCTGAAGCTGCAGGGGGCTGGAGCAACGCTGGTTGATGAGGGTGGGGGCTCCTGCCTGCCTTCCTCTTCCCCGTCTACCCTCTCCCTGCATCCTCTTGCTTCCTCCTCCTCCTCTTTCAGGCCTCAGCTCAGTGGTCACCTCCTCCAAGAGGCTCTCCAGGACACAGGCCCCTCCCCTACAGTGACATCACTTTATTTTCTCCATAGTGCTTACCCTCCCTGACATTTGTGTTTGGCTGTTTATCTCCCCCATTGTTCCCTCAGTGGAAAGCAGGATACAAGGGGCAGGGATGCCTGTTTTCTCCTTCCCCGCTGGGCCTAGCCCACAGTCATAAAAACATCTACTGAGGGGCCCTGTTCTAAACACTCTGTGAGCATGGGAGCATTATATCCTTCAACCCTCACCAAAGCTCCCCATTTTGCAGACATGGAGGCTGAGCCCCACGGAGGGGAGAGGACTTGCCCCAAGTGGGAAAATGTAGGGCTGAAAGGCAAACCCACAGGACTGCTGTGGGAAAAAGTTTTCTTGAATGAATGGGTGATTTTCTAAGCTCCTCCTGGGTGCTCGGCCCCACGCTGGGTGTTCTAGATTCGGCAGTGACTGAGGCTGGCCTTTGTCCAGCTGCACAGGACATTACTCCCAGCTCCCACCTGCTCTTGAACCCCCATCTTTCAACACCTGGCCGAACCACCACTTATCCCACAAGTCTCAACACTATCACTTTCCCCCAGGAAGCCCTCCCAGAGCCCTCAGATGGGTCCAGGTGCCTGAGCACCTCCCGGCCCCCACACTACTCCTTCCAGTTATCACTGCCTTCTCCGGCTTTGGCAAGGCTTTCTAGATGTCTGGCAATGACTGTGGGCCCCTCGAGGGCAGGATCGAGAAGTGGTCTTAGTTGCCACTGTGTCCCCAGCATCAAGAGGGAGATTAGGAAAAGGGACGTGGGCACCATGGACTCCAATGGGCAGGACCGACACAGTCCTCTGACCAGTCCTCTTACAGACAGATCAGATGTGTCAGGCACTCCCTGGACTCAGGGACTGCCTCGAACGCTCTTGCCCCTCCTTCTTTCCCTGGCTGATTCCACTCATCCCTCAAATATCAGCTCCGGGGACGCCTGGGTGGCTCAGTGGGTTAAGCCACTGTCTTCAGCTCGGGTCATGATCCCAGGGTTCTGGGATCGAGCCCCAAATCAGGCTCTCTGCTCAGCAGGGAGCCTGCTTCCTCCTCTCTCTCTGCCTGCCTCTCTGCCTGCTTGTCATCTCTCTCTGTCAAATAAATAAATAAAATCTTTAAAAAAAAAAAATATCAGCTCCAATGTCCCCTCCTCCAGGAAGCCCTCCTTGACCCGAGGCTGAGTCAGATATCTCTTCTGGGCTCCCCAGGCCAGCCCTACCCAGTTTTCAGGTCTTTCTTCCCTTCTCCCACCCCAACAATGGACCAAGGGCTCTGGGAGGGTAAGGATGGGGCTCTTTGGGTCACTGCTGCATCCCCAGCATCCCCCAGCGTTAGGCAGGTGGTCAGAAAATGGATTAAGGGGGAATCACTCAGGTTTTTGAGGGTCTGGGAGGAAGGCCAGGTCTTGGCTCTCTGGCACTAACATGGGGCAGCAGCTGGTAGGCAATGAGATGGCTCCCATTACAAAATGGGGTGGGGCAAAGAAGCCGTCCTCACCTCCATGGCTCAGCCACTGCCGTACGACTCCAGTGACATCAAAGGACAGCCATTCTGGTGTGTCGCTGGGCGCCAGCAGCCGGTTGCTGAGGTAGCGCCAGGAATCGTTACTGTATTTCTAGGAGATGATGAACGTGGGGGGAGGATGACAGTGAGTAGATAGTTCTCCGCACCCCCCAAATGCACTGACTGTACCCCCACTCCTTCTGCTCCGCCAAACAGGCCTCCAGAGAGTCCCTCAGATGGTCCCCTCTCAGACAGCCACACTGTGGGGCCCTGCAGGAACCACCACCTGCAGAGCAGACCTGGGAGGAGAATGGGGAGACCCTGGGGCCAGGGAGGGCGCAAGGCACTTGGATGGCTCAGCCTCTGCCCTCAGCCCAGGCCTGAGTTCTCTCACTGGTGAAATGCCAGGCCCCCTTCAACTTGTACAACCCACCACGCTAAGATCATCCGAAGACCCTGAGGTCCACAGAGCAAGCTACAATTCTGCAAAGCTGATGCCCTGACTTCTGAGAGGCTGCAACTTTCTAGGGGCTTCTGTTAGAAGTCATTCCAGAACTTCAGTGCTCGGGAGCACCCCTAGAATTACAAACTCAATGAGCCTGAGAAGTCCGAGGACACCGAACTCCTACATGCCCAGGAGTCTGACACACCCCAAACCCAGATGCTGCTGACGCCTCCCAGACCCTCTGGGGGGATCCTCTGGCAGCGGGGCAGAACACTCCAGGCTCTGGCTTTACAAAGCCGGATTCTCCAGACTCCAAGAAGTTTTGACAATACACCACATTCCTTTGTTATAAGAGTCTACTGCCCACTGTTAAACCTCATGTTCCATAAGACGTGGATTCTAGATCATGTAACTTTCTGGAGACTCCAGCCCTTCCAGGGGCCCCAATCTTCCCAGAGACTCGAAATCTTCTAAAACAGAGCTATTCAAGGGAACTTTCTCTGACGATGGAAATATTCTTTATCTGTGGCATCCAAAATAGCAGCCGCTAACCACATGTGACTATGGAGTACTTGAAATATGGCCAGTGAGCCTGACGAATTGAATTTTTTTCTTTTATTTCATTTTAGTCAACTTAAATGGCCATGTGTGGCTAGTGGCTACCCTATTGGACAGAACCGGCCCAGAGCCTGCGACCTTTCAAACTCCCAGCCTTCTGGGTGTTTAATACCCTAGAGATGCTAGGAATCTGCGAGTTTCCAAGAGCCCTACGATTCCACTGGGCGTGTGCCTTGGTTCTCCGAAAGTTTGTCTCTGTGGACCTGGCAGCCACTAGCCACCCGGACGCCCACCTTGGCCCCAGCGCGCAGGCGCGGTCTGGCCCCACTGCCCCGCACCTGGTACAGCTCCACGTGCTGCTCCGCTTTTAACTTGAGCCTCAGCAGGCGCAACTCTGCCCGGGAAAGCAGGACCGGCTCCGGCACCGCTTCTCGGAGCTCCGATGTGTTGAAGAGCATATATATGCTGTGCGGGCTTTTCTTGATTTTGTCATAGATTCCTAGGCAGGAGGAGCAGAGGTGGGGGGATAGGGATGTCAGGGGTTTGGCGAGGAGCCGGCAGGCACACCCCAAGTCTAAGAGCTCTCCAGAGCTGACAACCGTGGCTGGGAACCCGACTGTGACACTTTTGGGCTGTGGGGCTTGGGCAAATGGCTTGCCCTCTCTGGGTTTGTCTCCTTACTCTGTAAAACGGGGCCTGACCCCTTCTCACCCATCGTGGGTAAAGTGTCCCCTCAGTATGTGGCAGTAGGGGGCCCCTGTGCTTGCTCAGTCCTCCTCTACTTGGAGCCTCAGGTGCAAATTAGGATCAAGAGCATTTGGAACAAGCTCTGTGATTTTGGGCAAGTCCCATTCCTTCCCGGAGCCTCACTTCCCTGCTATTGTTTAGGAACCAGCAACCACATGGAACACCCTAACTCCCAACCAGGCTCTCCTCATGGAAGGCTGTGTAACTTTGGGCCAGAGAATTGCACCCTCTGAGCCAGACCCTTATCTGCAGAACGCCTGACCACAGGGTTATCATGTGAGGTAAGTGAGACAGCACAGTTAAGGCATGCAGCAGAGTCCGCTTGTTGGGGGGGGGGGGGGCATGCATATGTTAAAGAGCACTCACTATTTGCCAGGTGCTATTCACAACCCTTCACAAGGGTTAAGATGTTTAAACCTCACAACCACTCCATGAGGAAAAGACAATTATTATACCATTTTGGAGCTGGGAAGCAGGTCATTTGTCCCAGGCTGACAGAAGTAGGGAGCTACAGAGCTGGGATTCAAATTTGAGCGGTCTGGTCCCAAAAACTGCGCTCTTAACCCTGGGCTATGCTGCCTCCCTGCTATTTTGACATTATTATTACTATTATTATTATTATTAATTCCTTCCTCTCTTCTCTCCCTCCCTCAGCTGGTTAGATAACACAAAGTTCATTCTAGGTAGGAATGACTTTGGGCAGGGAGGAAGAAAGTTAGAAAGAGTGTTTTGTAGTCTCAGAAAAGTCTAGGATGAGTAGGCAGGCTGTGACCTTCTGGATGGACTGGGGCACATGCTTTAGGCCCCTGCAGTAGGGGTGCAGAAATGGTGGAGACAGGATCTGATGAGAAAGGGCAGAGGAAGCTCCTTCCATGGGCCCCTGCCTCTACTCCTCCCTATTCTAGCTAGGCCAGCCCCTGTCCTCCAGGAAGAAGCCCTATCTTGACCCAAGGGTTACTCAGCAAACCCCAAAGGAAGGGTAGTGCAGGAGCATTGAAGGGGATGGGGGGGGCAGATAGGGAGGAAGAAGAAAGGAGGGGCAGGACTGGTCAGAAAGAGAGATGGAGAGACTGCAGAGATGGAGACAGGAGGAGCAGGGCGTGGAGGAAAGAGGGAGAAAGAGGAAGGAAACAGAAACGGGGAGACCCATGCATGGGGATGTGGGAGAGGTGGAAGGCAGAGATGGGGTAGACACACACGGGAAGAGGAACATAGGGTTTGGGGGCGAGATGGAGGCTGACTGGGAGGGGAGACGAGGATGGAAGGTGCGGTGTTCAAGAAATCTCCACAAGGGGGGCGAAGCGACCACGGAAAAGGTGAGGCCGAGGGGTGGGTGGGGAGAGGCGTCATCCAGCTGAAGCTGCCAACTAGGCGCGCGCAAGGCCCGGGGACCCACAGGTGCACCACCCAAGACCGAAAGGGCAAACCGAGCGGACCCCGCGTGGGCGCCCAAGGGGGGTCGGTGGGCGGACCCAGCGGCAGCCCCGCCCCGAGCTGAAGAGGGCGAGAGGCGCCACTGCCGCGAGGGCGGGGACCCGACCTGCCCCGTCTCGCCCCAGGCTCCGCGCGCCATCCCCGCCCCCCCGGGCACGGGAAGGAAAGGGAAGGGAGGGCGAGGCGGCCGGACGCTGGGGTTTCCCCAGCCTCTGCGAGAGGAACTGGGACTCTGGAGTCCAGACTCTTCCCCCTTCAACTCTGCAGGGTCCTCCTCCCCGCGCTTCCGAAAGGACAGGCTCCTCCCTTCGCGCGTGGCACCCACGTGGGGCTCCCTTACGCTTACCCCGACCCAGTCAGTTTTCTCACCCCGATCTTGCAGAGTCGCACCCACCCTTGGGTTGACTAGGGCTTGACTCCTCACTCAGCCCACTTCCTTCCCTCCCGCGACATGGGGGGCTCGCTGCTCCCGGGACGGCACTGTTTATAGCTCTCTATACTCCCTATCGGTCCCCCTTTTCTCGTGCTTGTCTCCCCCCTCTCTAAACCCCTTCTAAAACCCAGTACTCTAGATGTTTTGGGGGTTCGCTTCCCCCGCTGAGCCTGTCCTGTCACGTCCCTATGTCAAATACTTGGGGCACCTCGCGCATATCCCCGGCGTCCCCGAAGGGTCTCCGCTGCTCTACCGTTCTCACCTCCCCCCACCCCACGACCTCGGGTCCACTTATTCCCCGCATTCATCAGCCCCCTGCCGCCTCTCTGCGGGCCCTCCCCCAACCCCGCCTGTTCGCGCAAGCTGCAAGCGGCGCCACACTCCACTTTCCCGGCACCTTCGGGATTCGCTTCACTTAGTTTTTCTGTTCTTGAATTTTCTCGCCTCGTGACCCCTGAGCTCTGGGTCAGCTTTCTCCACTGCCTCTCCTTTCTCAAATGTTGGGCTCTTCGCTTCTCCCAAAGCGGGCTCCCTCCCTGTAGCCCTCACCCCACGAGCCCCCACACTCTAGTGCGGGGTAGAGAGGGAAGTCTTTCTACCCTTCCACCCCCCAATCGCTTCTACCCCTTAGGGGACTGCCTCCACGATCCCGCATGTTCCCATGATCTCTTCTAGAAGCGGTCCCCTTCGCTCACTATCTCCTCGTCTTCAAGGCCGGATACCTGGGAGCTAGAGAGCTCAGTCCTATCCTCTTTGAGACCCCCCGCCCGCGTTCCCGGCAACCCCGGGGGTCCTCTTCCTCTAGCCAGTTTCCTTTGCCAGTAATTTCCTCCCCCGTGACCCCTGCACTCCGGCGCCCCCTGGGGGCTCCCCTCCAGGGTCCCCGGCCCCTCTGAGCTCACTGTTGGTGGTTTCCACCATTAGCACGCGGGTGACCTCCTTGGCGTAGTAGTCCGCCTCAGGCTCGGGCTCCGGCTCGGCGCTCTCCCCGGCCACCCGGTCGCGAGTACTGTTGTACAGGGCCAGCACAGCCTCGGGCAGCGGACCGGGCGGAACCTCCCCCTGGCTTGGGGGGCTGGCGAGTCGCAGCTTGGACAGGATCTGGCCGCGGATGGCCTCGATGCGCTTCCGCTTCACCAGTTCCATGTCGATGGTCTTGCAGGTGGACAGTCCCGCAGCCGGTCGGCCAGGCGTCAGCACTAGTAGCCACAGCAGTGGCAGCAGCAGGGGCAGCAGCCGCAGCCCGGAGGGCGGCATGGGGGAGGCAGCGCCCCCGGCACTGCCGAGAGCGTGAGCCGGGCTGGGGTGGGAAAAGGAAGGCCCCGCCCCTACAGGGGCTGGAGGGTCTCCCGAAGAAAGGTAGGAGGGTCGGGGTGGGGTGGGGGGCTTGATGCCCTCAGAGAGAACGGAGCGGAGGTGGAGGGGAGGCTCTGATGGGTGGTTTCTCGGTATCCCAAGGAAAAAACCGAGATGGGCGAGATCTGGTACCAGAGGTGGGTGGTCTTGAGGAGGGGAGTTGAGGCAGGTCTGAGAGATATCCCGTCTCCCGGATCCCGGAGGAGAAGGGTCCGTGGATGCGCGGGGGCTCAGGAGAGAGGCTGGGGGTGGGGCGCGGCGTGCAGGGGGGTGCGCCCTAGGTCTGGGGTCAAGTCTTCGCGGGAGTCCGGGCTGGCGGCTCCTGAGGGCTGGTCCGGAATGGGGGAGCCTGGGGAACGACGTGGAGGGGGCAGGGGGGAGCAAGCGTCCGAGGCGTTGGTGGGGGCGGTCTGGGGTCCCCGAGTCCTGCCTCCTGGCAGGGCAGCGCCGCGCCAATCGGTCCCCGCGCCTCTGGCTCCCAGCGGCAGCGGAAAAGTCTCAAAACTTTTTTTCCTCTTCTCCCAACCAGCTCGTCCCTCCTCCCGCTCCTCCTCCCCCTCCTCCCCGCAGTGGCGGCGGCGGCGGCGGCGGGGGCGGCGGCGGCTCGTCTCAGACTCTGGGGCCTCGGGCTGCTCCTCGGCGGCTCCTTTCTCCGCTCCCGGCCGAGGCCAGCCCGCGGGCGGCTCCGAGCCGGGGGGGTGCCCCGGAGGGGGCGTCCCCCCTGCCCCCGGCCGGGGGCCTCGCTGTCTCACGGATCCGCGGCGGGAGGAGGGGGTGGGACGGCCCGGGGCGCGAAGGGCGGCGGCGGCGGCGGCAGCGGCGGGGACCGGCTGGAACGGCGGGGGGTTTTGAAGCCGCCCCGGCCCCACCCAGGAAGCGCGCGGGGCGGGGGCGGCCCCCAAGGGGAGGACATGGGGGGGCCGGGCCACCGTCCTCATCTCGCGTGGGCGGGCTCCGAGGGGGGTCCCTTAAGCCCCGGGGGGAGGGGGCGGGCACCCCGGCTCCGCCCCGCGAACGGGGTGCTGCCTCCTGGCGGCGGAGGGCGACCAAAGCGGGCAGATTGGTTGCGTGTGGCTCTGAGGGCTACGCGGGTCACGGAGAGAATGAAAACCTGGCAGGGAGGGCTCACTCAGAGGTTGGGGACACCGGGTCGGGGGGATCAGAGGGCAGGATACCAGCGGACAGAGAGCGGGAAGCTGAGGAAGAGGGCCAGCCAGAAGATGGGGTCCCAGTGGGGAGAGGGGCACAAGAGAGAGAAGCCCCAAGGAGAGGGGCACCCAGAGTGGGGAGGGGGCAGAGGATGAGGGAAGTGGGTGTGTCAGGAGGTGAAGGCCTGAAGGAGGATGTCAGTGGGAAGATAGAGCACAGGACATCTGACCGATGAAGGAAGTCAGAAAAGCACCCACACCTGTAAGAACTGCTCTCCTTTATTGAGCACTTCCATGGGCAAAACAGCCTTTCTTCACCCAGCACCCTGAGACCCCATAAGCTTACTGCCCCCCTTTTACAGATGGGGAAACTGGACCTGAAGGGGCAGCCATGGGGCCTGAGGTGCTCACCAAGACAGAAGCCATGCCAGCTGTTGGCTGGGGTCAGATCCGACAGTGTCCAGAGCCCGCGCTTCTGGGCACTGGGCCATCCCGGCCCTGGGCAGGTCAGCAAGGGTGGGGGTACCAGCCTGTCCTTGGAGGCACCATCAGCACTCCACGCCGTAGCGGTCGAAGTGGCGCAGCAGCAGTCCCAGCTCCAGGCGCACGATGCCACCCGCCGCTGTGTGCAGGCGGTAGCGGTCAGCCCCGCTGTAGATGGCGTCCCCGTGCAGCAGCTGAGGGCCGCCACCCACGAAGGCCCGCGCCAGCTGCTCCCTCCAGCTGCCCAGGGGCCGCCATGTGGGGCAGTCCAGCTGGTGGGTGCCTGGACTGCTGGGCACGTGGCAAAAGCCATAGCCTGCAAGCTGACAGCGGCCGAAGCTGTCCTGCGACCACACCTGGAGATGGAGCCGGGGCCAGCCTGCAGGATGGGGGCGGTGGGGCGGAAAGGAGCGATGGTGTAGATGGTCTCCCTGGCCCTGATCCCCACCTCCTTGATCTCCACAGGTCCAGCCCCCTTCCCACTGGCTGTCTGCACCAGCCTTCTCTCTGGGAGCCCATTCACAAGGCAGCCAAAGGGATCCTTCTGAATCTGTGTTCTTCCCCTGCTAAAAACCCTTTTGTGGCTCCCCAGTGCCCTCAGCATAAGTCCAACCTCAACATTCTGAATCTGGCCTCAGCTGACATCCTCTCTGTAGCCTCCTCTTCTGTGTCCCCCAATCAGGGCAGTGCAGTCCCCAGCTGAGCACTTTGGGCCTAGCCCTGGACACCTCCCTCTTCCTTCACCATGTCCCACTCTGTGTGCTCTGGGCCCAGGACCAGCCTTCTTTCACCTTCCATCTGGGGGTTGGAAGCATTGTTCTCCCACTTCCCTGGGTTTCTCAATATCCTTAGAACATGAGGTTCAGCTCATCAACCTGGTAGGCAAAGCCCTTGGAGATCTGGCCCCATTTCACCCTCCTTCCTGTGCCTCTCTGGGCTAGGCCCTATTCTGGAAGCTGGGGACACAGTGGTGAACAGAGCAGACAAAAATTCCTGACATCCTAGACAACGAATGTAGTAAATAAGCAAATTATAGGGTATGTCAGATGGTGATCACCGCTCTGGAGAAAAATAAAGCTGTGTATGGTGGGGGTAGGGACGCAGTTTTAGAAAGGGGTGAGCAAGGGAAGCTTCACTGAGAAGGTGACATGTGGGCGAATGCCTAAAGGAGGGAAGGGAGTGGGCCAAGTAGATGGATATCTAGAGAAGAACGCCCCAGGAGAAGGAATAGCCAGTGCAAAGGCCCTGAGGTGGGAGCTGTCTGATGGGGGCAGCATGGCTGGAGCGGTCTGAGAGAGGGAGAGGAGAGGCGGGGGCACACCAGATTGAGCAGGGCCTTAAGAATTCACAATAAGGCTTTGGCTTTTACCCTCAGTAAGATGGGGACCATAGAGGGTTCTGCATAAAGAAGGAATGGGACCCAACTTGGGTGTTCATAGAGAGACCCATTCTGGGGGCAGGATGGGAGCACAGAGAAGAGGTGGCTATCATTGTCCAAGAGAGAGGTAAGAGGTGAGGCTGGGAAGACTAGGGGGCCCAGGGAGAGAAGTGGAGGGATTTAGGATACATTTCAAAGGTAAAACCAAAGGATTTCCCGATGGGCAGAATGGGGGTTGAGGAAAGAGGAGGCAAGAATGGGGCCCCCACTAGAGGAAGTGGGGTCTGTAGAGCTGGAGGACAGGCTACCTGTCTCATACTCCAGTCCGTCCCCCACAGACAGCCAGAAGAATCTTTTAAAATTGAGATCTGACTCGTGAGTCACGTGTTGTGGCTCCCTGGTGCCTTCAGGACATGGCCTCAGCCCTATGGCCTGTCTCCTGTACCCTGCCACCTCACCCCTGGCCCTCCTGTCTACCCCTGATCCTCCAAATGCCCCCGGCTCAATCTCCCCTTTGGGCCTTTCACACACAGCTCTCTGCCCACTTCTACCCCTCCAACTTATCAGCTCCTACTAGCCCTTTATGGCAAAGCTCAAATATCCC
This sequence comes from Mustela nigripes, assembly GCF_022355385.1. Lineage (NCBI taxonomy): Eukaryota > Metazoa > Chordata > Mammalia > Carnivora > Mustelidae > Mustela > Mustela nigripes. Next base: position 13,427,826 of record NC_081573.1, on the reverse strand, counting down.
CTCTTCCAGGAAGCTCTCCCTCAACTCCCTGGCAGTCAGGCATCTCCTCTGGGGCTTCCCTACCCTCTAGGATCCGCACCCCCCCCACCCCAGACCTGCCCACTCTGGGCTGCCCTGTCCAGGGACAGCTCTGTCTCTCCCAAGGAGATGGTGAACCACGTGAGGACAGGGCTGGGGGTGTGTGTGTGCTGTCTCAATCACCAACATTTCCCCCTCATCACCCAACACAGGTGGGGCACAGGGCAGACACTCAGTCAATATTATTTATATTGTTGAAATACATGTCATGTTTACCTGGGCTATTTCCTAGAATCCACTCCTCTCCAGTGATCTAAATTTTCCACAAGAAAAGGTTTTCTGATACCCTTCCTCCCCCGCATACTCATTTCCCCTGCGAGCAGCTGAGCAGAGACTGCAAAACAGAAGGGTTGCAGGCCCTGCCTCTCTCCCTCCCAGCCCCCTCCCAGCCTCCTACTGATTGAAGACTCCTGTTTGTCTCTTTGAAAGCCACCTCCCTTCTCTCCCTGGTCCCCACCTTCCCCCCTCTCCCCCTGCAGCCCTGGCCTCTGGCCTAGTCCTACATACTCCAGAGCCAGCCTGCAGAGGCCCCAGCTGAGCCTCTCCAGGGCCAGGTCTGGCCAGGGAAGGGACCCAAAGGGCCTAGGGAACAGGGATGGGGCTTGGTGTGCCCAGGTGCAGCAGCTAGCCCCCCTCCCCTCAGTTTGCTCCAGGGCTCATGCTGGGAACCCACCTTGGAGGCCTTTGGTGGCGAAGTGCAGGTCGATGGGGTGGGACCAGTAGGCCATGTCCCCTACTTGGGGTGTGTCCACCTGCGTTTGGCCCTCCCTCACACCTGACAGGAGCTTCCATGCCGCTCCTGCAGGGAGGGGTGGGAAGCAGACATCAGGAAGGGGAGGCCACTGGGGCTGGGGACCCTGGCTCTCCCTGGCAGTGGGGAGATCTGGGGTTACAAAGTATGGACTCGAGAGCCAAATGTCTGGGTTCAGATTCTGGTACTATTTTGTCCCGCCTGTGCAACCTTGGGCGAGTTACCTGTCTCCGCCTTGGTCTCCCCTTCTGTAAAATGGGTGCATAAGAACACATCCCTCTTGTGAAAAGATTGAATGAGCCAATATACAGAACGCCCTTGGGACAGGGAGTGCTGGTTAAGTGCTGGATAGCATTTTGTGGCTCTTCTCAGCCCATGTTAGGCCTCGTCCGAGGACTAAGATGAGGCCGAGGGTGTCCTTCAAGAGCTCAAGCACATGGTGAAAGGTATATAATAATAGCAATAGACGGGGGCTGATAATAACAGTGACAGAGAGCCAGATGCTGTGCTCCTGGTTTAGCCATGAATTCATTTCATCTGCCCTCTGGGATTTTTATTCCCCCCTCCTCCCCACTTTAGACTCCCTTCAGGATCCTTACAAGGCCCTGCATGGCCTGGCCTGGCCTGTGCCCCAGTCCTCAACTCACCTCCCACCACTCTCTCCATCCCACACCACCCTGGAGCCTCACTGGCCCGATTTCTACTCCCCTCCTCAGAGCCTTTGCACTGGCTTTGGCCTCTGCCCAGAAAGCTCTGCTCCTGGATGTGCCCGTGCCTGGTTTTTTCTCATCCTTCAGGGATGAGCTCAAGTGTGCTGCCTCTCACAGATGGGTGCTCCCTCATCCTCTTATCTGAACGCTAGTCCCTGGCATGTCATCTCTCCTTTCTTCCTGTAGTGACCACTGTCAGTGATCCCTGTGCTCATTTCCTTACCTGCTTTTTAAAAAATTTCTGTCCCTCTACTTGGGAGCCCCAGGAGACCACGCCTCTTACACACTGCTGAGTCCCCAAGACCTCAAACTTTGATCTCAGTACACAAAAGGTGCTCAATAAATGTTTGCTGGACAAGTAAGTGCTCATAGGATGTGGGTGCTAATATAATCCCCATTTTACAGATAAAGAAACGGACTCTGAGAAGGGAAGTCACTTGGCCATTTATTCCATTAACATTTACTGAACACCTGCTGTGTGCCAAGCACAGTTGCCCACGCTGGGCACAGCAGGAACATGGCTGACTACTGTCCCACGGTGGCACTGGACTCAAACTGTGCTCTCTGACTACAGTGCCCAAGCCCTTGATCTGGCTGCTCCTGAGCTCTCTGTTGGAATAACTGTTCCCCTACCAAGGGGCCCCTGAACTACTAACAGTCATGTTAGTTACTGCTCCCTCCTGGGCCAGGTAAGGAAAGTACCAGGCCCTGAGTCAGGCTCTTCACGTACAAGATTTGTCAGTACCCCTCTGAAAGACAAATATTCCCACTTTACAGATGAGAAAAAATGAGACTCCAAGAGGGGACAGCACCCGGCCAGGGTCTCAGAGCAGGTGAGTGGTAGGGTCCAGATTGGAAACTAAGTTTGACTAGAGCCTGCCTCTTATCAGACCACCCTCCCCCTTCCCCAGAGATCTCAGCCTCCATCCTACCCTCCACTGAAATCGCAAAGGACTCAGGATCTCCAGAGATGACAGATGTGAGCGTTTTCTCTCTGTGGGACAGCACACGCAAGGCTTCACTAATGAACCCCATCTAGTTCCTACAAGCCAGGCAAACATTGCACCAGGCCCTCTTCTCAGTGCTGTTGATACTCATTTAGTCCTCAAGACAAGCCCATGAACCAAGCACTGTTATTATTCCCATTGTGCAGACAGGGAAATCAAGGCAAAGATGAGGGCCAGAGGCCACATAACTAATGTGGTTTTGAACACAGGCAGTCTGCTCTTAACCTCAACATTCTGCTGCCTCTTAGTTGCTGTTAGCTTCATTTTTAGACAAGGAAACACAAAGGTCAAGTCCAAAAGCCATCAATCACTAGGTGAGAAAGTTAGTATTTGAGCCCAGAGCTGGTGGCCTATGGTCCTACCCGTTACACTGGTTGCTATGCTGCCTCTGATGGGGAAACATGAAAATTGGGGTCTCTGCAGTCCCTCCCAGTCTGTGTGGATGAACATGGATGACTGATCGGAAGGGGTTCCTCCATTCTCATAGAGAATTAAAAATACAGGAGGGTGGCCTCTCCTCTGTAAATCTGGGATGGAAACGCATTTCACAGTCAGAACTCAATAAAGCAAAGAATGAAGATAGGGGAGGGACCCTGGGCACCACTAAATTCAGTGGGGTTAGGCTGGCTAGTGTTTTGAGGATTGGGAATATTTGTGGGGGGAGGTGTCTAACCCCATATCTTTGGGGACTGTGTTCAGAGAGGAGCCAGAGTACTCAGAGAGATGGGATGGGAAGAACAATGCCCGATTCACATTGTCAGAGTGTGGCCATGACTGGGGGCCCTGGGAGCCAATGGAAGATGAGGATCAGGAACTAGGCCAGGGGGTGAAAGAAGGAGGGTAGAAACTCTGGTCTGGGGGTATGGGTGGGGAAATGAACCAGGCCCCGGAATACCTGTGTGGACGCCCCACTTGCAGAAGAGGCTACTTTCCGAGAAACCGGTGGCCCCCATGATCTGCCCGATCACGTGCACCTCAGCCATGGCCCTAAGGGAAAAATGTAATCAGAGCCCTAGGAAGTCAGTGTACTGTTACCTCCAACTTGACAGATGGGGAAAGTGAGGCCTACCAAGTCAAGGGGCAGTACTAGCATTCCCAGCTAGTTTCGTCAAACTACTGAGGTTGCAGTCTTAAACGCGATCCTGACCGCCTCCCCATGAGAGCCCCGGAAAAATAAGTGGGGAGAGGTGAGAGCTGGGTGAGGAGCTGTTGACTAACCACCCACCACGAAAACGTCTTCTTTCTGCTCAGCTCGGAGGAAAACCCCGCCCCAAGGCTCCGTGGCCCCACCCACAAGCATAAAGCTCCGCCTCTTCGCGTCCGACCGCCGAGTGGCAACGAGCGCATGCGTCTTCAGTCCAGGGCGGCTTTAGCCCCGCCTCTAAACCCGCGCATGCGTTACTCCTACCTCAGAGCACCTAACGGTTAGGTGGGGCGAAGAGGTAGCGGGGATTGCAGTTCATGGGCCTGACCTGTCCCTGTCTCCACGGACGCCGACTTCCTAGGCTCGGCTCGCGCGTCTCCCAGGATCTTCCTGGCAGCGAGAGACCCGAGGCGCGGACCCTTCCGAGGCTGCGCCCGCCTTCGAGCGCCCAGGTTGTTGCTGGGGAAACAGCAACCTCCTCTCCTACTCTGGCACCCGCCCTGCCATCCGCTAATTGGCCCTAGCGGCTGGCGGGGGCGGGGCCAATATGTGATGGACGTTTTCTCTCCCCTCTCCATTTTGGGAAAAGCGTCTTTCCCAGCCAGACTCGTGGTTCCGCCATTTGGGGCGTGGTCGGGCAGCTGCCATCTTGAGTGTGGCTGAAGAAATTTGCGCGCCAACTGTTCTCCAGGACGCCTTTCTCACAAAATACGCGGAGCCCTCCACGCTGCGAGCCTCCTGAAACTCTCTTCCACCCGGGACCACAAATCAGAGATTTGAGCCAGGACCAAGGGAGAAGCTCCCTATGGTCACTGCGTGCATCCCGAGGTCTTATCATGAGAAAAAAACCCTTCCTCCTTCAGAGAGAGTCAAGTTTGGGAGGGGGTTTTCCTTCCTTTTTTCAGTTTCCCGTGGCTCCTCAAGTGATGATAAATGCAACTTCCTTCTCCTTACTGCCCAGTTCACTATTAGTACGATTCTGAGCGTGGGGAAAGGGGTATGAGAAATGAGGAACTGAGGCCCCTTTATCTGAAGAAAATCTGGTTGTTGAAGGCTGGGCCCTGCCAGTAACTTGTCCTGTGACCCTGCAGGGCATCTCTGTAATGGGTGCAAGTAGCAACTGACTCAGGCGCTGCCTGTGATTTCTTGAGCACTGCGCCTTCCCCACCTTCTAAAACCACTTAAACGCTAGTCTGTTTTTTCCACATTTTCCTATTTTTTTAGCAAAGTAGGAAAAAAATGTTCAAAATTACAAAGAGGGGACATTTAAATAGGATAGTATTTATATAAATAATTCAATAGGATTACATTTCACTGAGAGATCTATTTGTAAGCTACCATTTAGCGAGTATTTTTTTGTGCCAGACCCCGTAAACTGATCGTTTTTGCATGATTTTGTTTAATCCTCAGACATCCCACAGAGTGGTTAATTTTATCAGCTTTCTTTGAGATGAAGAAATTAGGGCAAAATCATTTACTTTAAACCAAATTAACTATAGTTTTGTCTAACTCTATCCCTAAACCTTGTATACTTTTCTTTTTCTTTTTCTTTTTTAAGATTTTATTTATTTGACAGATAGAGATCACAAGGGGGGGGGGTGGAAGCAGGCTCCCCGCTGAGCAGAGAGCCTGATATTGGGCTCCACCCCAGGACCCTGAGACCATGACCTGAGCTGAAGGCAGAGGCTTAACCTACTGAGCCACCCAGGCACTCCCTTGTATAATTTTTTAAAAATATTTTATTTATCTGACAGCGAAAGAGAGACAAGCATAAGTAGGGGGAGCAGCAGACAGGGCGAGAAGCAGGTTCCCCATTGAACAAGGTTCCCATTGTAGAACTCAATCCCAGGACCCTGAGATCATGACGGAGCTAAAGGCAAGATGCTTAACCGACTGGGCCACCCAGGTGTCCCTAAACCATACGTTCTTAACCTCTCTGCTGTCCTTCCTTTCTTGGATGTATGTCTTTCAGTATTTAAAGGAATATGGAGGTTGTGCCTGGGTGTCATCCTAGACTCCCATCACTTACTACATCTAAACAGTCAAGTCCTGTCAATGCTCCTTCATTTTTTTTTTAAGATTTATTTATTTTATTTTTAAAGATTTTATTTATTTATTTGATCGACAGAGATCACAGAGAAGCAGGAAGAGAGAGAGAAGGAAGCAGGGTCCCTACTGAGCAGAGAGCCTGATGCAGGGCTTGATCCCAGGACCCTGAGATCATGACCTGAGCCGAAGGCAGAGGCTTTAACCCACTGAGCCACCCAGGCATCCCAAGGTTTATTTATTTTAGAGAGAGGGAGAGAGAGAGAAAGTGACTGGGAGAGGGACACAGAGAGAGAGAGTATCCCAGGCCAGTTTCATTCTGAGTGAGGAGCCAGAGGACCCTGAGATCATGACCTGAGTCATGAGTCAGACCCAAGAGCCGAAGGCTTAACCTACTTGCCACCCAGGCAACCGCACCCCCCCCCCCCCCCCCCCGCCCCCCTTTTTTTTTTTTTTTTTTAAGATTTTATTTATTTATTTGACAGAGAGAGATCACAAGTAGGCAGAGAGGCAGGCAGAGAGAGAGGAGGAAGCAGGCTCCCTGCCGAGCAGAGAGCCCAATGTGGGGCTCGATCCCAGGACCCTGAGATCATGACCTGAGCCAAAGGCAGCGGCTTAACCCACTGAGCCACCAAGGCGCCCCCGCAGTGCTCCTTCTTAAATATTTTCTCTTTAATTGGTTTTCTCCCTACTGATTGATATTAATGATTACAAAAATGGTTCCCAGGTCAACTACCTGGATTCAAGCCTTGGCTCAGCCCCTTTTGTGTGACCAATAACCTCTTTGCACTTTGGTTTTCTTTTCTGTAACGTGAGGACAAATGATAGGACCCACCTTATTGGACTGTTGTCAAGATTGGATGATTTAATATCATCTAAGCTGTTTTAAACTATGCCAGCAGATTCGATTCTTTTCTTTCTTTTTTTTTTTTAAGTAAGTGCTGTGCCCAACTGTGGGGCTCAGACTCATGACCTGGAGATCAAGAGTGGCATGCCCTTGAGGTGCCTGGTTGGCTCAGTGGGTTAAAGCCTCTGCTTTCAGGTCAGGTCAAGATCCCGGGGTCCTGGGATAGAGCCCCACATCTGGCTCTCTGCTCAGCGGGAAGCCTGCCCCCCCCCCCCTTGTGATCTCTCTCCCCCTCCCCCCCTCTCTGTCAAAAAAAAAAAAAAAAGAGTGGCATGCCCTTCCGACTGAGCCCGCCAGGCACCCCTGTCCACAGGTACTTTGATATGCCTTTTATTATTTTTTAAAATTACTCTTATTATTATTTTAGTTTTTATTTCTTTAATCTCCACACCCAAGGTGGGGCCTGAACTCAGTCCTGAGATCAAGAATCTCATGCTCCAGGGGGCGCCTGGGTGGCTCAGTGGGTTAATCCTCTGCTTTCGGCTCAGATCATGATCTCATTTTGTTGGTGGTGTTGTTACTGAAATGGAATATTTCACATCTCTTTTTAAAAAAAAAAAAAAACAAAACAAGGATATTTTACATTTTTTTTCAAGAAGCAAACTGAAGGGACGCCTGGGTGGCTCAGTTGGTTAAGCGGCTGCCTTCGGCTCAGGTCATGATCCCAGCGTCCTGGGATCGAGGCTCCTTGCTCAGCAGGAAGCCTGCTTCTTCCTCTGCCTGCCACTCTGTCTGCCTGTGCTCACTCTCTCTGACAAAAGAAAAAAAAAGTTAAAAAAAAAAAAAGAAGCAAACTGAATATTTAACTACTTGGTATTTTTAAATTTTAAAAGAACTGTGGTAAAAGATATATAATGTAGGTGTTATGTTTTAGCCATTTTTAAGTGTACAGATCAGTGACATTAAGTCCATTTACATAAATATGCAACCAATCTCTAGAACTCTTTTCATCTTGCAAAACTGAAACTCTGTACCCATGAAAGAAAAACGTCCCTGGGGCCCCCCGGGTGGCTCAGATGGTTAAGCATCCGACTCTTGGTTTCAGCTCAGGTCACGATCTCAGGGGCATGAGATGGAGCGCTGTACTGGGCTCCACACTAGGATTTTCTGTCTCCCTCTTCCTCTGCCCCTCCCACCCCTCACTTCAGCTCCCTCTCTCCCTGTCTAAAGATAAATAAACAAATAAGTAAAAATAAAAAACAACATCTCAAGATGATGCTTTCTGATGGTTGCTAGAGGGAAGGGGAGAGGGGATGGGCAAGCTGAGTGAAGGGAAGTGGGAGGAGGAGGCTTTCAGCTGTAGCACGAAGGAGTCGGAGATGGAACGTGCAGAATAGGGAGTATGGTCAGTGATATTGTAATGGCACCTGTAGTGACACCTGTAGTGAGTATAGCATAAGGTTTAGGGCACTTGGGTCACTATGTTAATACCTGAAACTAATGTAACACTGTGCGTCAACTATACTTAAAAAACAAAAAATAAACACTAAACTAAAAACAAACAGGGGTGCCTGGCTGTCTCAGTGGAGCTTGTGACCTTCGATCTCAGCATCATGTCTTGAAGCTCCACATTGGGCTTACTTAAAAATAAAATAACGTAACATAAAAATAAATAAAAACAAACACACAAGCTATAAACAAAAACCAACACCCCACCCTCGTCTTTCCAGTCCTGGCAACAGCCATTCTACTTTCTGTCTCTATTCCTAGAACTGTCTGGATGCCTCGCAGGGGTAGAATGGTTCAGCTGTCCTTTTATAATGTCCTCAGGTAGTCCATATTGTCGCGTGCATCACAATCTTCTCCTTCTTTGTTTTTTTAATTATTTATTTTTAAATATTTTATTTATTTATTTGACAGAGGGAGAGAGATCACAAGTAGGCAGAGCATCAGGCAGAGAAAGGAGGGGAAGCAGGTTCCCCGCAGAGCAGAAAGCCGGATGTGGGGCTCCATCCCAGGACCCTGAGATCATGACCTGGGCCGAAGGCAGAGGCTTAACCCACTGAGCCACCCAGGCACCCCTATTTAATTAATGTTTTTAAAGGAGTTTCCATGCCCATCATGGGGCTTGACCTCACAACCCTGAGATCAAGAGTCGCTCACTTTATTGACTGAGCTGGCCAGGCACCCCTGAACTTTCTTCCTCCTTTTTTTTTTTTCCCCAAAGATTTTATTTATTTATTTGACAGAGAGAGAGATCACAAGTAGGCATAGAGGCAGGCAGCGAGAGAGAGAGAGAGAGAGAGAGAGCGAGCTCGGGAAGCAGGCTCCCTGCTGAGCAGAGAGCCCGATGCGGGGCTTGATCCCAGGGTCCTGGGATCACGACCTGAGCCGAGAGCAGAGGCTTTAACCCACTAAGCCACCCAGGCACCCCTTCTTGCTCTTTTTAAAGGCTGAATTATAAATAGATACCCCATTTGCTTCATCCAGACACCTGCTGATGAACCCTAGGATTGCTTCCATCTTTTTGGCTATGGTGAACAACGTTGCTATGAACATGGACCACTTCAAGACCCTGCTTTCAGTTCTTCAGGGTAAGTACCCAGAAGTAGAACTGCTGGCTCATATGGTAACTCTGTTTCTAATTTTCAGAGGAACTGCCATACCATTTTCCATAGCAACTGTAGGTATTGTTTTAGATCTTGCTTTTTTCCCCTCAGTGATACATCTTCGAAAGTTCCCCAGGTCAGTCTGTAGAGACTCACTTGTTGTTTTTTTTTAAACTGTTTTGAAGTATAATCTCGATACAGAAAAGGGACATAAATCATAAGTGAACAATGGGATTAAATTCCAGAAACTGAACACACCTGATAATCACAAGTGAGCTCAAGAGAAGAATATGATGACCTTTCCCCAGAGTGCCCCAAAGGCCCGAGGGTAACTACTCACTGGGCCTCTACCAACACGGCTTAATTTTGCCTGCTTTTGAATTTTATATAAATGAAATCACACTGTTTAAGTATTGTTTTGTGTCTCCCATCTTTTGCTCAGCATTTCAGTTGTGTGCCTCATCCACACTGTTGCACGTGGCTGTAGATCTTTCCTTTTCTTTGCTGCGTAGTTTCCTTGGTGTGAAGATGCTACAACTTATTTACCCGCAGGAAATCTTATTTATTTATCGCAGGAAATCTGCTTTGTGGTGGACATACATTCACGTCTGGTTGGAGTGGAATTTCTGGGCCGTAGGATATGCCAAGTGATAGTAGAAAGTGCTCCAAGATTTGGTGGAAAACAGGCTGGTGGGAATTCACGCTCCCCCACCCTCATTTCCTACAAATATGTATTGAAGGGCGACTTTGTGCCAGGCACTGTTCTAGGCCCTGAGGCACAGCAGCGAACAAAGGCGATCAGATCAAATCCCAGCCCTCCTGAAGCTGATACTGATGGGGGAGAGGATTCATACTACCAGCGACAGAAATATGGAATATGTTTCATAGTGATAAGCTGTATGAAAAAAAGAACCAGAGCCAAGTTAAGGAGCTAGTGACAGGTTATCTCTCCCAGATAAAGCAACCTGGCTCCAGGTCCCTCTCATCTGCCCTCCGGTGGGTCTCCCCGCCTGTCGTCTGCCAGAAACCCTGGCTGAGCCAAGTGCACTTGCAGACACCATCTGTTCTCCCTAGGAGTGGGGCCCGTGCCAACTCCAGCGTCTGGACTCTTGGCACAGAGCCCTGGAGCCCTGGAGTCCCGGAGCAAGGGAACCCTGGCCAGCCCCACATCAGGAGGGGAATCCTCCAGTTTGGCTGACTGGGATGGGTGAGATGGAGGGCTTCTGGGAGGGAGAAGCCTGTGCAAGCCTGATGGGCTCCCTGAGGGAGAGGGTGAGGAAGGTCCCTATTCAGACTGATGGAGCCAGCAGTGAATAATGATATTCACAAACATCATCACATATATTTCAGCCGCCTGCCTTGCCAGGCTTTAGGGAATGTGGAACATTGGTTATTGCTCTGTGTATGTGATCACATCTACATCCAAGAGGAAGGGAGCGTGGCGCCCATTTGACAGATGAAAGAGGGTTCAGAGAGGTGATGCCATTATCCAGAGGTAGGGCCTGTGTGGGTCCCAACACTGACTGATGACCAGGGCTCGTACCACCTGTACCCAGCACATCACCCTATCCCCGGTCCACTCCCTCCTGGCCTCCGAAGCTCCCACCCTGCCTTCTGCCCCCGCCCCTTCCCCCACTCCTGCCTCCTCCCCTTCCCTCCGGCCAGCAACGAATGCAGCCCCGGGGTGCAATCTGCCGGTCTTAGCACCAGTCGTTTACCTCGGGCAAGCGAGCACACGCCTCTGAACCTCACTTTATCTGTGAAACAGAGACAGAAAGAGAGCTGCCGAGAAGAATCGATGCGATGGTGACTTTAGAGCGTCTCAGGCAGCGGCCAGGGTCGGGGCTTAGTCCGCGCTTAGTGAACCGGCGGCGTGCGCCCCGGCAAGTCCCCGGCCTCTCTGCGCCTGTTCCCCAGCTGCGAGCCACACAGGACAGTGCATGACGGGGCCTCTTCGGCAGTGCTGAGGAATCGTGTGCGTGCCCATGCACAGCGCTCAGACCACTGCACCCAGTTAGCCGCGGTTGCTGTTATTAGTATTGGCCAAGCAGAGTGGCGGGTGTGGAGGCGGGGCCGAGCCAGGAAGGCCCTGGAGAATCGGGGGCGCCCCCTCCTCCGCCCCGCTGCTCTTGGGCCTGGGCTGGGGTGGGGGGACGGTCAGGGTCCGCAGTCCTCGGAGCCCCACGCTGGCTCCCGCACACTTGGGGTAGCAGGGTTTCAGCGCTGGGCACTGACGTCGGCCTTCAAGGCCCCCACCCGGGCCGCGGCGGAGGGCGGAGCCGGGAGCCCGCCGCCCCGCCCCCATCCCCGCCCCCGCGCGCTGCGGGCCTGGGGCGTGGAGAGGGGAGCTCAGCGGAAAACGCAGACCCTGCGCCCCCAGGCCCGGGGTCCCGGGGAGCGGAGTTCCGTGTCACCTGCGGGCCGCAGGGTCGGGGCGGGTGTCGGTGCAGGGTCCCAGGAAGTCCCGACATATGGCCGTGGGCGGTGAGTGAGGGGCACAGGTGGGCGGCACGGCCCCTCCACTGGCTCCTAGTATTGGGGATGGGGAGGCAAACCCTTGGTGAGGAGATCGGCTCCAGCCAGGTTTGGAATGAGGCTTGGGAGGCCCTACGGGAAGGGGGGGATCGTAGGGTGGCAACATTCCTTGTGTCTGAGCATGTGTGAGTGTGGTGGGTTGGGACTGTTATGGGGGAATGGTGCAGAGGTGGGTTCTGGTAAAGCAGGAGGCGTAGGGGAGCAGGTGGGGGTGCAGGCAGTTGTGTACCCGGGGTGCATCTGGGTGGGGTAGGGGAGGGATGCGTAGACCGGGTGTTTGGGGCAGGTATGCAAGGAAAGTAAGTGATGGGAACAAGGGAGAGTGGAGTGCATGCATGGGAAGCCTGTTCTTATGTGTGCAAATAGGGGATCTGATGCTAGGAGGATTCGGGGTGTGCAAGGAGTCATTCAGAGTGAGTGTGTAATAAGGTTGGGGGCTCCAGAGGGAGCTGATGTTGTTCAAGGCAAGTTTGCAAGGAGCCCTTTGGGAAATGAGTGCCTGGAGGTGGGGTTTGGGCTTGCCTGGTTGAGTATGTGCAGCCGTGGACGTGGGTATTCAGGGTGCAGACTTGACACAGGGTATGTGTAGTTCATGGGGCAAGTAAGTGTGCAAGGTGTGGTTTGGAATAAGTGTGCTACAGGTATGTGGTTTTGCCTCAGGAGACAGAATCCCAGAATTGAATGTCTAGACCCCGCAAATTCTCTTCACAGCTTGGCCCTCTTTTATTCTGTGGGCCTCAGTTTTAGTCTCTGGCAAACGAGTCTGAGGGTCAGTGAACTAACTAGCATCTTCCAGCAATCTCTCTAGAGTCAGGAGTCAGGGGAAAGATGGTGAGACTTTTAGAACACGTCTTTTTTCTTTCCTCTACCTCCAGGAAACCCGTCTGGGAGCCTTTCCCCAGCCATGGACAGCCCCAGTCTTCGAGAGCTCCAACAGCCTCTGCTGGCGGGCGTGGGCTGTGTGTCCCCCATCCAGAAGCCTGGGGAACCTCAGATGGGGCCTCCCTTTCGAGAGACAGCCTTTGCGGAGTCACTGGGGGGTTGGCACTTCCTACCGTCACCTCTTCCTTCTGTGAGCGCTGGTCTTGGGGAGCTGGGAACCCCTGACCTGGAGGTAGGAGCAGCAGGCCTTAGTGGGATCTGGGGGAAGGGGCTGGAGGTGAGTGAACGGGGCTCTGGTGAACCCCAGGTAGGTTGGAGGCTGGGGTATCTACCTTCGGCCTGGAGTCTCACTTCCCAACTGTGTGGGGACTTCCTAGATGTCCAGTGGTGGTTTTGCCTGTTCTGTGCCTCTCCTGGTTTCTTCCCTCTTTTCTCTCCAGATTTGTCACTCATCTTTCTTCCCGCACCTTTGGCTTCCTGTCTTCCCTCTGATTTCTGGCTCCTCTGTTCTCTGTCTTTCCACCTCTCTCTGTGTTGCTCCTGCTTTTTTTTTCTTCCAAATTATTGTGTTAACTTTGATAATTTCTTATTCCTTGTATACACTGTGAAGTTTGTCATAATTATGTATTTATTTTTAAAAAAGATTCTGAGTAATCTCTACACCCAGCGTGGGGCTCAAACTCACGGCCCCGAGATCACGAGTTGCACGCTCCATGGACTGAGGCAGCCAGACTCCCCCCACTCGTCTTTTATTTCTTACACGTGGTTTTCCGGTTACTATTGCTGCACAAAAAATCACCCCAAAACTCAGTTGCTTAAAACAGCAACAATCATTATGGCTCATGGTTTCCATGGGGCAGGAATATGGGAGGGCCTGGTTTGGGTGGTTCTGCCTCAGGGTCTTTCATGAGGCTGCGGTCAGCCGGTGGCTGGAGCTGGAACAGTCGGGGGGCTGAAGGAGCTGGGGCCTGGGTAGGTGTCTCTCTCTTAATTTAGTCTTGGGGCTTCTGCCTGAGGCTCCCCTCATGGGCTAGTTTGGGCCTCCTCACAACATGGCAGATGCAGCATGGTCCACATCCTTCTGTCCCTCCAGCCTCCAGCACGAGTGCTTTGGCGAGGCAGAAACTGCCTCACCTTTTCTGACTTCTGCTTGGAAGTCATGTGGCATTACTTCCACCACATTCTACCAATTATGAGTGAGTCAGCCTGCCCAGACTCAGGGAGAGGGGACACAGACCTCACCCCTTGGTGGCAAGAGTATATCAGTCACACTGTGAGAGGAGCGTGTGGGATGAGAGATGGTCGTGGCCATTTTTGGAAACACCGTCTGCCATAGCGAGACATTTAGGGTCACCTTGACATCGTTCTGTGTCTGATAATTCCATTCTTTGTTGATTCGGAGGGAGGGCCTTATTATTTCTGGTCTTTTAGGGTTTCTTGTGTGCCTGGTTATTTTTGGACCGTATGCTGGTCATCACAGTTGAAAAGCTATTTGTAGGAAAAATTGTTGTGAGGCCTAGACTGAAGGTACGTACCTTTCTCTGAGAGGAGTTGGTTTGCTTGCCAGCTGCCTGTGGGCACTACCAGTAGTTAGAGATTACTTTTCATCTTGTTCACGGTTGGGTTGAGAGGTTATTTTTCTGGGATTGGCAGTTGGCTTCAGGGCAAAAGAGGCCTTTTCTGTTTGTTTGACCTCTCTGCTAACTTGGATTTTAATTGCAGTTTGGGCCTTATAAGAATTGATTAAAATCCTATGAGCTGTTTAATGCAAGATTTAAAATTTTTTTTAAAAATCTAGAATTAGTTTTGAGCTGGTAGGTTTTTCCTAGAAACGTAGACACCCAGAGCCATCTCTCTTGGACTCCAACTTTTTGCCAGTTCCTGTCCCTGTTGGTGTCTGCCTCCACTCTTTTTTTTTTTTTTTTTTTTTAAGATTTTATTCATTTATTTGACAGAGAGAAAGATCACAAGTAGGCAGAGAGGCAGGCAGAGAGAGGAGGGGAAGCAGGCCCTCTGCCAAGCAGAGAGCCCGATGCGGAATTCGATCCCAGGATCCTGAGATCATGACCTGAGGTGAAGGCAGAGGCTCAACCCACTGAGCCACCCAGGCATCCCATCTCCCTCCACTCGTAACTCTGAAATTGTACTACCATGATGGGACCTGTGGAGTCTTTGAAATTGAACACAAAACTCTGGGTGTGGGTGGGGGTTCTTCTCTGGAGAGAGGATATACAGCTTCCCCTCAAGGGGATCCAGGCTGTAAAAGTTAAGAGCCTATCTTCTGGAATGTTTTCTTCTTTTTTGGTGCTTCTGGGGAGGCCCTGGTATTGGTCTTTGGGGGTAATGGGGAGCAGAGTGGTGGGGCAGGGAAGGTGGGTGGAGAAGCCCACTCAGGCCCTTTCCCACCCACAGGACCCATCATCCAGCGACAGCGACTCTGACTGGGACAGGGGCAGCCTTCTCTCCCCGCTCCTACCCCACGACCACCTCGGGCTGGCTGTCTTCTCCATGCTCTGCTGTTTCTGGCCTGTGGGCATTGCAGCCTTCTGCCTGGCCCAGAAGGTCAGTCTGTGGGTAGGGCTGGATCTAAGGGGAAAGGGTATTCAGAACAAAACAGAAGTGCTATGCGTTGGTGGGGGGCAAAAGTGGAGAGAAGGACCTGCATAGAAACATGGAAAGGTAAAACTGGTGTTTCAGAGTGGAAGCCCAGAGCGGTGGTTAGGAACTTGGGCTCAAATTCCTAGGCCTGCCACACTCCGTTAATACTTTTGGGCAAGCCACTTAACCTCCCTGGGCCTCATTTTCCTTACCTGTAAAACGGGAATAATTCCTACCACTGGGTCATCGTGAGGTTCAGATGAGCTCAAATGGTGGCACTGAGTGAGAGGTCTATTTTTATTAGCCACTTGGGCACCCCTGTGCGTGGCCCACAGTGGCTGCTCCCTATTTTTGGAATCTCTGAATGAGCTGGTGGGGGCGGGTCCAGGGCAAGGGTCTGGGGCTGCGGGCTGCAGGGATGCCTGAGTCACCGCTGCCCAACACCTCCACAGACCAACAAGGCTTGGGCCAAGGGTGACGTCCAGGGGGCAGGGGCTGCCTCCCGCCGAGCCTTCCTGCTGGGGGTCCTCGCTGTCGGGTTGGGCGTGTGCACATATGCAGCTGCCTTGGTGACCCTGGCCGCCTACCTGGCCTCCCGAGAGCCGCCCTAGTTGCCCCTGCAGCCCCCACTGTCAATCAGGGGCCGGGACCCGGGAGCGCCGCTGGCAACGTGGAGAATCCGGGTGGATGAGGCGGCAGCAGCGGCAGAACCCTCCTTCCTGGCCACCGCAGCGTGAGATTAAACTCCAGACGCTCTCGAAGCCAAACCTCTGTGTGTGTGTATTGGGGGGGGGGGGGGGGGGGGGGGGGGGAGCTCGGGGAAGACCAGGAAGGGACACGCGACCAGTGACAACAGGATATCCCCAGCGAACTTGGAGCTGGAAAAGGGTGAATCCGTGGGGCAGAGGGTTCCCAAATTGCAGAAAGTTCTCCTTGCACTGTGGCCTGTGGAGAATTACCCCAGGTTCCAAGAGTTTACTTCTCCTTAGCTCTGCAACCTTGGCCCAAGTGACTTCTCTTTGAGCCTGTTTTCCCTTCTCCAAAATGGTCCACCCCTGGAGAGGATCAGATAGGTGACACCTGTGAAGGGCAGTATCCCTCTGAACTCTTCCCACAGCTGGCGGCAGAAACCGGACTTGGGCTCAGATGAAATGAGCAGTCTGGTCTCTCCATCTCTTGCCCGCTTTTCCTGTTGGCCTCATTCTGTGCAGGCTTCTGGGAGAGAAAGATGGCCCCAGGAGAATCAGACGGCTGGCTGGAGACCAGAAAGGCTGGAGCTTATAGGTATTGGGGTGCTAGCCCCCGACAGACAGACCCTGAGAGCTCCCCAGAGGCACAGGAGTGCTTACAGAGCGGGCCTGAGAGATGACCAAGTAATGGCGTGACAGACAGGTGGCTTAGCTGTTTAATGCCACTCTGGTGGATCTTAACTAGAAGAAAACACTTTCTCATCGGGTGTTCTCCTGAGTCTCACGGAGCAGTTTTGAGCTAAAGACTCTGATGCTTCTCCTTCTTGGTTACTGGGGACAAAAATGACACAGGCTCCAAGGGGCAATTGTGGGAACTGTATGAACTAGTTCAAGCATGTGAAGCACGCAGCAGAGGGCCCGCCAGACATATAATTTTCACCGTAAACCCCCAAATGTTAGTGCCACACAAAATCTGGCGACCACGTGGCCCAGCTATAGGACAGTTACTCCTCAGGCGATGTGCTCATGTGTTTGGCTCCTTCCCGCTAAATACAAGGGTGGGGGAACCCAGTGGTCAAAGGGCAACTAACCCCCGCCCCCATATTTCCATACACCCTGGAAGGTGCTACCACCCACTGAGAAGAAATAGGCCTCAGCCACTTCTGGTTACAAGTGGGGAACCGCAGTCAGGATCATGCTGGTGTCTCCCCAGACTCCAGGGTTGAGGCTACCCTGCCCCATTACGGACTAGCTGGTGACATGGAGCAGCTCACTGGCTGCTGAGCTGGTTTCTTCAGGTTAGGACAGGGATGCCAAGACCCACAAGGCCTCACCACTGTGCCTGTTCTGTCCCTGACCCATCTCGCTGCTCCAGCCGCCATCACGGGAGCCCCAGGGGAGCCTTGCTGGTGTTGCACGTCCTGTAGGCCTTCTCCCAGGACTTCCCTTAGATGCACCCCCACCTCACCCCACCCCACCCCCAGCAGACGTCCTCCCCAAACCCATCCTCCCTGCTTTTTGCCTCCTTCTTAGCGTTCACCACCACCGGACCAACACAGATTTTCTTTCCCCTTCACCCTACTGCTCCTTGAACCTGGGACCTTGGGGGGGGGCCGTCATTCACCCTGGAGTCTTGCACCCAGCAAGACTGCACACAGCAGGTGCCCCACAGGTATCTGTTGGACTGCCAGGTGGGGAAGGGAGGAGTTCCCAGGTCAGAAATGCTTTCCTGGGGGGCCAGGGTGGGTCTGTGCCCCAAGGCCCACAAGCTTATCCAGGCATACAGGGACTGAGAGGCGAGGCCGGCTGCTGGTTTATTTTCCATGGAGGTAGTGGGTGGTAGCAGTGGTGGCGGGAAGGGTGCCCTGCCCTGGCTTGTCTCAGCTCTTGGAGTAACGCCTCTGTAGCGATTCCCGGTAGAAGCGGAAGACGTGTTGCGAGGCAGCCTGGGCCGCAGCCAGGCACTGCTGGAGCTGGAGGAGGGGAGAGAGCTGGTGGTACTGGGGCCTCCCTGCTCCCGCACCACCCGCCTCCACCAACCCCACAGCCTGCCCTGACCCTGGCTGTTTCCCGAAGCCCCCAGACCTCCTGCTTCCCCTGCAGTGAGGCAAGTGGCCAGGAGATTGTTTCCAAGGCCTGCCTTTCTTCCCCACTTGGTGGGCTCTTTCTGAGGCAGATCTGAGAAAAAGGGGAGGACTTCAAGGGTCGAATTCTGGTAGCTCTGGGAGCGTGGACAGGTGGGATCAGGCAACTTGACCCCTGCGAGAGGCCTCAGCCTGGCCCAGCTCCAGCTGGAGATACAGAATTTTTGAGCCACCAGCCCTTTGATGCCAGATCATCTTGGAAGCTGTGGAATCTGGGACGCACCACATATTCCTAGGCTCACGGGAGAAACAGGTCAAAGTGGTCTGGGGGAGCAGAGCACCGGGATTCTGGGAACGCCCAGCTGAGCAGGAGATGCCTCACCTCCCGATCTCAACCTGAGCGCTCTCCTGCTCTGCTCTCGCAACTGGGGCTTCCCTTTCAAATTCCCACAAGGGTTTCTGTGCCTACAACATTTGAAAACGCCTTCTACACACAGAAGGGATATAAGGAAGGGGCTCTCCTTCCACCTCCCAGGGTCCCGACAAGACCACACAACCAGGAGGGAGGGATCTGGTCACCCCCAGTACCTCAGCATCGGAGTAGAGCCCCTTGGTGGTGGACATAAGCAGCTTCCGTTCCACGCTGTCGAGCGCCAAGGTCAGGACGGCCCGGGCCTCCTAGGGATGAGGGGTAGGATGCCTAGACTCTTGCATGGGGCAGTCTCAGCGGGTCCCAAGGAGGGGACCTGCCCCTCCCCCAGCCTGCAGTCTCTAGGGTATCAGATGTAGGTGTTTCGTCTGTGCATCACCTGCTTCCTGGGGCAGTGCCCTTAGGCCTTCCTTCAGTGGAACTGCTTCCCACCCCCGGATGTCACCTGCATGTTTCCAACAGGGGCTTTCAACGGGGGACAGCTGCACAGCCAGTCACCAGCGGGTACTTCTTGGCTCCCCGCTCCCCTTCCCACCTCTGTCCTATCAGGGCTGAAAGCTGGAAGACTGTTTCCCACACTCCCTGCTCTCCTGGTTAGGTGTCCCCGATAATCTGGGGGAGAGGCCGAGGAAGGGAGGGCTGCATCCCGTTCTCAGTCTTGACAGAAGCAGGGGTTATGGCAGTTCCCGCCATGGAGGGGAGGAGGCTGGAGGGGAGGGGAGGAGGTTGTCTCCAGACTTCCACTGCCAGAGCCAAGCCAGGACGCCTTGTGAGTGCCCAGACCCAACTGTTGACAGCATCTCCCAACAGCGCAGAGGGCGAGGGCCCTATGGGCCGCTAGCCTCTGAGTATGGCCCTCTTTCCTGTTTGCTCCTTTGGCTCTTCCAACAAGATTCTGACCCATTTCCTGCAGGAAATTCTGTCTGAAATACTTCAGGCATGTTCAGCTTTCCTGATGGGACTCACCCATCACAGTACAGGGTCAGTATCTGGGAAGAGCCAGAGCCCTGGGTGCTGTGAACTTGAGCTTGCGAGGAAAGCATGGAGTTCTAGGGGCTGGTCCCAGCCTCAGGCAAGATGCTGGCTAGCGAATGGAACTGAACAGAACCAAAACGCATAAGACTGCAGAGAATGAAAAGCCAGATGAGGAAACCCCTGGCTCCAGCTGGACCTCTGTTATATTCCCTTTCCACTTAAGTGGTTCTGAGCTGGGGTTCTAGCATCTGTGCTGATGAACAGACCAGGGCTTGCCAACCGGGACCGACATGATAGGAGCCAAGTGCTTCAGGGAAGTGAGGCCGAGAGGAGGAGTGTCTGCTCACAGCCATTAACTGCCCCAGCCTTCAGACCTACCTTCTCTTGTTTGGCCGTGGGATCCAGCACAAGGGTCCCGTCCGCGTTCAAAGCGCAGGTGACGCCACAGAATAGGGCCCGCATGGGCACCCCCGCGTCCACCAATGCCATGCAGGCGGCGTTCAAGCAACAGGCCAGCAGCTGGATGCCACAGGGCAGGGTTAAGAAGCATTCCCTCGATGGGGGTGGCCTGCAGAGCACCCTATCAGTGCTTGTGGCTGAGTCCATTGACTGATCACAGGGAGGCAGCAGGGCACAGTGCTTCTAAGGGGTTTTGGGACCAAGTAGCCTTGGGCTCCTGACCTGCTCTTGGCACCTCTCAGCTGTGTGAGCTTGAGCAAGTGACTTACTCTCTCTGAGCCTCAACCAGGGGTCCTAATGATACTCAACAGATTTGTCCTAAAGCACATGCCAAGCACCATTAGGATACTGAGGGCAGGAGGGGAGGAACCTCCCACAATCACATGGGGAGGTAGTGGAAGGGCCAGGCCTGAAGCCTGGGGACCTGGAGGTAGCCACCACCAGGTGACAGAGAAAGGAGCAGTCATCTTCAGTGGAGAGGAGTGGCTGTAGCGTGGCAGGGGCAAGCCGGGGCCAGGAGCCAGGAGCCAGCCAGCCAGTCCTGCCTCAGTTTCCTCTAGTCTCTGTCCCCAGCCCCATGACAGTGGCTAAGGGTCCAGCTTCAGGGTCAGTCAGTCCCAGCTCTGCCACTGTCCTTCTATTACTTCCCTTCTGGGAAGCCCCTCTAGAAATGCCCAATTCTGGTTCTTGGCCCCAACCTCTCACCAAACCACAGGGATCTTTCTAGGCCAGGCTGCTGACCTAACTACTCTGCCTGTTCAGGACGGCCCTAGCATCGCCCCAGGTCAGAGTGGAGGCCATTGGCACAGGCTCTGCAGGCAGTCAGGCCTGGGCTGCAGTTCTGCCAATGCTGCCTTCCAGCTGTGTGACCCTGGGCAAGCAACGTTTCCTCTCAGGGCCTGCTTCCTCACCTCCAACATGGGAGCACAAGAACACCTATCTGCCAGGAGCCTTTGGGCTCTGGGAGCAGATGGCTTGGGCTCAAAGGAATTGACCTAGCTGTGCCTTAGTTTCCCCATTTGGAACATGGGGATTATAGTGGCACCTGTTTGTTGTGCTGTGTGGATTTAAGTGAGTTAATACAAGTCAGGCACTCAGAGCAGTGCCCAACACGGGGTAAGCGCTCAAGTTGTGTCTGCTGTTCTTCAACAAGTGGGTGACTGTCAAGTGCTTTGAGACCTTATGGGTAACAGAGTGAGGGAGGCCATCAATGAGCTTCTGAAGGACTTCCTGGAGGCGGCAGCCCCGGGGGAAAGGATACAGAGCCAGCATCGCTGACAACCTGCAGCACCACAGTGATGGAGGTGCGGGGGTGCAGTGTTCCCAAGACCACGGCTTCACACGTGTTCCTGATCAGCCGCTCCCGGCTCTTCTCGGCGACGCCTGGGGAAATCAGGGGTGGGGTGGGGTGGGGCTGTCAGCCTCTTCCCTTCCACCTGGCTCACCTTCCTCCATGTGCCCCACCTAAGCCCTCTGGAAAGGGCCTGCCTGTGTCGGCCGGGGTTGGTGCAGGACCCTGCATGGATGACAGAGGATCCCCAGTGGGAAGGGGGCAGGGCCTGACTGATACCCACTTCATCCCTTCCCCCTCTGGCATCCAGCAAGGGAGCCTCTTGGGGGAGGAAAACTCCAGAGTTCCCGTGTCCCCCTGCTGCTGCCCAGCCCCAGGAGTGAGGGGGCAAGTAACCTGGTGGAACAACAGGTTAGTGGAAAGGAGGGGAGACGGAGCCAGGAAAGAGGAGGAAGGACAGACAAAGGTTGGGGGGAGACACCAAGATCTGGGTTTGGGAGAGAGGACACCGGGGACAGTGGCGAGGAAGAAGCTAGAGATCCTGCTGGGCTTGATTACCAGGCAGCCCGATCTTCGGTCTCAGGATCACCTCCAAGGTGGCCTTGTTGAAGATCTCTTTGCTGACCTTCACTTCAGCTGGTCCGTACACGCCCGCCAGGACCGATGTATCCCCTGGGGAAACAGCAGAGGAGGCCTCAGGCACATCGTGCTTTCCTTGAGGGGTTCCAGTGAAGTGCCAAGCCCCTGTCACTCCCAGTCCAGTCCACCACTTGCTGGCAGTGATTCTCTGAGCATTTTCTGTGCTTCCTTACGTGAAATGAGGATGATAATGGTGCCTCCCTCATGGCATTGTGAGGATTAGGTGAGGTAATCCACGTAAGCCACTGTGGACATTGGCATATGCCCAGCGCATGACCTACTTTAGCTATTGCTGACTTGATCAGGAAGTTATTCCCATGAGCTAACCTTTTTCCCCCTTACTGCACTGGTCTCAACTCCTTCCAAAGCTTCCTCCAACCTGTCTTCCCTCAGGCTCACATCCCCCAGTTCTGCAGCAGTCGGGACCTCTGAGAAAGTGAGACATAACCTGGGAGTGGTCCTGAGTGGCATGAACAGCAGCCAGGGAGGTAAGACCTGGGAGTAAAGGCCTAGCTTCTGGGACGCCTGGGGGGCCCAGTTGGCCTTCGGCTCAGGTCATGGTCTCAGAGTCCTGGGATCGAGTCCCGCATTGGGCTCCCTGCTCATCGGGGAGTCTGCTTCTCCCCCTCCCTCTGCCTAGTGCTCCCCCTGCTTGTGCTCTTTCTCTCTCTCTGTGTGTCAAATAAATAAAATCTCAAAAAAAAAAAAAAAAAAAAAAGCAGCCTGGCTTCTAGTCCTGTCTGCCTCCTGCTGGCCCTGTAAACTTGGCTGATGGTGCTTACTTCTCCAGGCCTCCATTTTGCCATCTGCAAAATGAAGAGGCTGGACTACACCCGTGGCTTCCAAACCTTTCTCGCCGTAAGTCCCAAGATAAAAATACATTTCATGGGCACCACTCCAAACTCATGCAAACATCTGTATGTGTAAACAGAACAAAGGCCTCACTAAACAACTCTTACCGTTGCTGCTGACACATTCTGACGCTTTCTACTTTATTCGACGTAATTTACTTTTTACTTAATTACTTTTAAAAATTTTCTTTAAATGATCTCCACACCCCACGTGAGGCTCGAATTCACCACCCTGGAATAAAGTCGCACGCACCTCGGACTGACAGAGCCAGCCCGGCGCCCTACTCTATTCCATTAAAAAAGAAAACAGTACAGAACACAGCAGTGGTTCTCAACTCGGGCCGCACACTGGAATCACAGGGGAGAGTGAGAAGATCCTGACACCCAGCCCTTCCCCCAGGGATCCTAACTCAACTGTTGGGGTGGGGCACGGGCACTGGGAGCATCCAAGCTCCACGGGTCATTCCAGCGTGCAGCTGGGCCCACAGTCTGCAGTGGGCAACACAGAGTGGGAGCACAGGCTTCTAAACACAGAACACGGAATCCCCACAGTGGTTACAAATGCCTGGGGCGGGCGGGGGCGGGGTGGCGGGGAGACACGTGATGACAGCCTTGGCAGGTGCAAGGTGCATTCTGGGACTCTACCTATTTAACAACCCGTGGAGGACATAAGTGGGTGGGACACACTCTCCACAGTCTGCACGGGTCCTGGGGGTTTGGGAGTTTTAGAGCACGGGAGGGGCTACCCTCCTCAATAATTCTGATGTGGAAGAAACTCCAGGCATGTGAATCGAGCAGCAGAGCTAAGTCTCAGGGAGGACCTGGGAAAGTCCCCAGCATCAGGGCACGTTTCCTGGGTTGGGGAGGAGGAGGAGGGTGCAGGGCTTCTCTTTAGCTCCTGGGGAATCTGCCCTCAGAGAGGAACTTAACCACACAGAACGAGATCCACTTGGTGGTCTTTGTTCTTGTTACTCTGGAGGACCTGCCTGTGGCCCCCATGTACCTAGGCAGACCCTCCCTGTCATGTTCTCACGGACGTGGCTCCTGCAATTCTCTCTTCTCTGGACCCACATCCATCTTCAACTCATCCCCCATGTACAGCAAAGCTCCTAAAGACACATCTCTAACTTGCTTTTTCTTCTCCACCCCCACCGGAGCAGCTCTTGACAGCGTCAGGGATGACATACGTCCAGACCATCCAGCCACAGCTCTGGAGGACAGATGCAGCTGGTGGGCCCTTACAACACTTCTCCAGGCCCCAGGTCAGTGGCCTCTCTTGGTTTTCCTACCTTCCTGACCTCTCCTCTCTCTTCTCCTAGCTTCTCACAGGTTAGAGGACCAAGGTCGAGTCCTGTGACTTCTCTTTTCCTTCTACGCTCATTTTCTTGTTTTCATCAAGTGATTTCATCCAATGAAATACCATCTACAGTCGGAAAATTCCAAATTGTATGTCCAGATGGGGTCTCTCTTCTGAATTGCAGACTTGTAGGTCCTACTGCCCTTTCCATATGGTCGCTGTGATGTCTACCAAGCCCTGCAAACTTACTGTTCCAAAATAAACTCCTCAGAGTCTCTCAGTACAGCTGACTGGGGAAGAAACACCTTGGTGTTATCCCTCTCCTTCCCACATGCCAACACTGAACCATCTGCAGATTTTTATCAGTTTTACTTTCTTTTCTTTTTTTTTTTTAAAGGTTTTATTTATTTATTTGACAGAGATCACAAGTAGGCAGAGAAGCAGGCAGAGAGAGAGGAGGAAGCAGGCTCCCTGCTGAGCAGAAAGCCTGATGCAGGGCCAAAGGCAGAGGCTTTAACCCACCGAGCCACCAAGGCACCCCATATCAGTTTTACTTTCAATATACACCCCTAATCTCACCATCTCCACTGCTTCTACTCTGGTCTGAGCTACCACCATCTCCCCTTCTTTCTCCTACCTCTGTAGTCAACACCGCAGCCAGAGAGAGTCTTTTAAAATATATTCAGATCATGCCACCACTCTGAGCAAAACTTGGGAGCAGTGGCTCATAGCTCATTCACCAGGCCTCAAATGACATGCCATCCCCATTGGTTCTCCCCAGCCTCCTCATCGCTCCAGCCACACTGTCTCCAGGCTATCCCTCAAACACACCAGGAGGGTCCTTCCTTCAGGGCCTTTGTCCTCGCTGTTCTCCATCTTGGTATGTTTTTTCCTCCTGGAATCTTCAGGTTGCTCCCTTACCTTTACCATCTCATCAAGGCTTTTCCTGACCATCCTGCTGATGGTCAACCCTCTCTGGCAGGTCCTATTTCCCTTCCCTACTATATTTTTCTCCATAGCGATTTCCTGTATATTTTACTTAGTTATCTTTGGTCTGTCTCCCTGACCAAAACATAAAATGTTAGGTCAGAAATTAAAATATATATATATATATATTTTTTTTTTTTTTTTTTTTTTTAAGATTTTATTTATTCATCAGAGAGAGAGGGAGAGAGAGTGAGCACAGGCAGACAGAATGGCAGGCAGAGGCAGAGGGAGAAGCAGGCTCCCTGCTGAGCAAGGAGCCCGATGTGGGACTCGATCCCAGGACACTGGGATCATGACCTGAGCTGAAGGCAGCTGCTTAACCAACTGAGCCACCCAGGCGTCCCTAAAATATATATATATATTTTTATCAATGTATTCCCAGTGCCCAGAACAGTACTTAGCACAAATACATGTGTGTTCAATGTAGAAACGAATGAAAACAGGTTTTGTATCTGGGTAGAAGATAATACTCCTAGTGAGGAAACTGAAGCATTTACGGGGGCAAGCATTAGGCCTATCTCCAGAGGAATACTTACCTGGGTCAGGGAGTTGAGTCTAATTTGAGATGTATATGGCTAGGGGAAGGGGATATTTACCCAGCAGGTAAGACCTGCCCCAAACTCCATATGAGAGGCTCATAGGGAGAGATGTGTATCACAGTCAAAGTGATATTTACCCCACTGGTCGGGAGGAAGGGGGACATCACTTTCAATTCTGAAAGTATTTACTTGGGAAGAAGACATCCTACCGTCCAGAGAATAATGAGGCCGGTAGTGGTGATCTGCCCCTCTTCCAACCAAGTATTTGCGAGGGTGGGGATATCGACTGTCTCTCCTGTAGTCGGGAGGAAGAGAGAACATTATTCTGGCATATCCGGTAGTATCTCCCGGGGTAAAAGAAACTGTACCAGTCTAGAAGGGACATTTATCAGCTGGTGGCATTCCTTTCCATGATGCACTGTGACCTTTTAGAACAAATACAACGTGGCGAACCTGGCCCGGGCAGTATTTACCTAGGTTAAGTTCTTACCTTGCAGGAAAGAGGCAGAGCCATCAGGCCGAGACAGAAGGTTCTGTTCACAAGCAAAATGCCGGAGGCTGCAGCTCGGGCCCCGTGGGCCGGACTCTGTCGCGGACTCGGTGCGGATCTTGGCGTCAGCCTGCATCGCCGCCTCCACCGCCCCAGAGCCCACGTGCAGCCGGGGACTCCCGCTTCCGCCCTAAAGCGCGCCTTTGCGTACAGGCTGCGTATCCATTGCGCACGCGCCGCTCCGGTTGCCAGGACCCGCGCGCGCACGTGGCTCCGCGTTTACTAACAATCTGGCTCCTCCCACTCCCGCCCCGCAAGTCCAGGGATGCCATTGGAGAGTAAAGAAGAGGGGGCGGGCATTGGCGTGGGCTCATCCTACCCGAGGCCCCGGGACCTAAAGCCCTGGGGCTCCAGTCAGGTTGTCCTCCTCTTTGCCTGTTCTAGTAACAACTAAGATGAGGCGGTCAGAGTGATTTTGGAAAGCTAGATTGTTTGGCCCTCCCATACCTGTGCTGCAGAGACCTCAGGATTAGCACCTTGTGGTTTTTGGCAGGGCGGTGCTAGCAGTTGAATCAGGTTCATAAAGGGGCAGCCCCCAGCCTAGCTGAGGAGAGGGGCGGAGCGCTGTGGGGTTGTTAGCCAAAATGGCGGTGGCGGTGGCGGCTGCGGCGGCGAGAATCTGGGGCTCAAGTCGAGGCTTGGGCCAGGCTGGCCTCCTCCTGCGGCGGTCTGGGGCTCGCGGCCTGGCTAGATCTGTGAGTACCTGGGGAAGTTTTCTCTGAGGGAAAATAGGGATGTCAACACCGTCTTCCCATGTGGGGGTCTGTGCAGGGAGTGAAGAGGGGACCGTCACAGAAGGGACAGGGGCTGAGAGAACTACTCGGAGAGGACACTCGGGAAGGACTTCCACTTCCTCAGGAGAGAAGTGAGGCAGCTCCTTCGTGGGCCCGGAGGGAGGGAGACAATTTGGGGAGAGGGAGGGGATTCCTTTTTAGTTGCTGCTCATCCCCGCGGGAGGCCGCGTGGACCCGGGACACGGGAGGAAGGCGAAACATTTCCTCGGAGGCATTGGAGAGTGAAACTGCCCAAGGGAGAGACTTTCTTCTTGGTAAAGATTCCCTCTCCCCCTTCAAAAAGGAGAAAAAAAGAGAAAGGGTTTTCCGGCGCGGGCTTTTAAAGTGTCCTGCTTTTCTTTGTTCCTTTACTGCTGTTCTGATTTTAAAATGAATTGCGTAACAAAGTCGTTTGATCTTGTGTCCCGGATCGAATGTCAGAAAAAGGACCTGTCTGTTTCGGTCATTCAGCAGAGGAGATAACGTATAAAAATTTGTTGAGGAAAAGAGCTAGAGAGGTCCAGGCGGAGCAGCACCCTGTCGACATTTCTGAGTAACATTTGAGAAATGCCTAGTTCTTTTTTTTTTTTTTTTTTTTTTAAAGATTTTATTTATTTGAGAGCGAGCGAGATAGGGAGGTTGGGAGAGCATGAGCTGTGTTGAGTGGCAGAGAGAGAGAGAGAGAGAGAGAGAAGCAGACTCCCTGCTGAGCAAAGAGCCGGGTTTGGGGCTTGATTCTAGGACTCCGGCAAGACCTGATTGGAAGGCAGCTGCTTAAGGGAAGGCAGATGTTTAACCGAATGAGCCACCCAGGTGCCCCCAAGAAATGCTTAATTCTTATCAAAAGGGTCGGAATCCTCTTGGGTTGATGCTGCTAACTGTAAGTTCACACAGCAGAAGTCTAGCTGGAAGTTTGATTAGAGGGAGAGAGGCACTGGGCTGTGGAAGAGCCATGAACTTAAATTTCACACACCAGAGAGAATGGTATTTCGGAAGGTGAGTTCATATCCCTGCTGCTTTCCAGCTATGTGGTCTTGGGCAAAGGACTGCTCCTCTGGACCTCTACAGAGGGGTGCATTTTCCTCTTTTTAAAATGCTAACTGACTACCTTGTAGGGTTGTAGTAAAATTAAAGAAATGTAAAGTGAGAACTGGACCTGATATTTGATAAGGGCAATAGGAATGTTGGTCACTGTTGAAAGTAAGGGTGGAGGGAAGGGACAGAAACTGACCTTGGAGATCAGAAGAAAAAAGGAGGTGACCTTGGCAGGACCTGGATTGGTGAAGGCCCTTGAAAGGAAAACTGTCCAGATCTTCTGGGGTTGAGTCTGGCCCTCCGATCCCTAATCCTTTAGGAGAGTAAGGTAGACTCTGTAGGAGGACACTCTATATAAGGAGAGAAGCAGGGGAGGAGAGTGAAGAGGGTGGGCCTGGCATAAGGAGAGCGGACATAGATAGGAAAAGGAGACACTTGAAGCAGGTAATTCTGGAAAGATTTCTGGAGGAGGCTGGGGGTGGGGCAGCTTCCTGTGTTTGGGCTGTTCTTTGTGGCTGTTTTTGGAGCAAGCAGATCCTGATCCTAGTCCCAAGAGTCCATTGGCTGGGCCTGTGGGGCGGGAGGTGGGTAAGGCAGAAAGCAGGGAAAGGTCATTTATGGCAGATTAAATCTGCTTCATTCCAGGCTCAGACTCCCTGCTGCTTTTCCCTCTTGACTCTCCTTCATTTTTTTGGTGGGTGATGTGAATGAAAGGGAGATTTTTTTGGAGGGAGTCTTTCATAGTACTTATGTTTTATTTGTGCATTTAAAATTTTATTTATTTATTTATTTGACAGAGAGAGGACACAAGCAGAGGAAGCAGCAGGCAGAGGGAGAGGGAGAAACAGGCTCTCCACAGAGCAGGGAGCCTGATGCAGTCCCAGGACCCTGGGACCATAACCTGAGCCAAAGGCAGCTTCTCTCTCTCCCTCTCTCTCTCTCTTTTTTAAAAGATTTAATTAATTAATTTATTTGACAGAGATCACAAGCAGGCAGAGATAGAGGAGGAAGCAGGTTCCCTGGTGAGCAGGGAGCCCGATTCGGGGCTGGATCCCAGAACCCTGGGATTATGACCCAAGTCGAAGGCAGAGGCTTTAACCCACTGAGCCACTCAGGGGCCCCCTGAAGGCAGCTTCTTAATCAACTGAGCAGCTCAGGAGTCCCTATTTGTGTATTTTTAAGTTTATATATTTGTATAGTCCTTGCTTGCTTTTCCCCACTTTTATTACTCTCACTTATTTTTATTTTTTTATTTTTTCAATTTTTAAAGTAATCTCTATACCCAATGTGGCTCTCGAGCTCACAACCCAGAAATCATGAGTTGAATGCTCTACCCACTAAACAGCCTGGAGTCCCTCTCCCACTTGTATTTTCTAAGATTAAAAAGGAGACCATTTTTGAGAGAAGGGAAAGAGTAGTGGGATTTAGTCAAACAATATTTTTTTTTTTTTAAGATTTTATTTATTTATTTGACAGAGAGAAATCACAAGTAGATGGAGAGGCAGGCAGAGAGAGAGAGAGAGAGGGAAGCAGGCTCCCTGCCGAGCAGAGAGCCCGATGCGGGACTCGATCCCAGGATCCTGAGATCATGACCTGAGCCGAAGGCAGCGGCTTAACCCACTGAGCCACCCAGGCGCCCCATAGTCAAACAATATTTTAAACAATTTTTTTGTTGTTGTTTATTTGCCAGAGAGAGAGACACAG
Source organism: Mustela nigripes (assembly GCF_022355385.1). Classification (NCBI taxonomy): domain Eukaryota; kingdom Metazoa; phylum Chordata; class Mammalia; order Carnivora; family Mustelidae; genus Mustela; species Mustela nigripes. Next base: position 13,398,316 of record NC_081573.1, on the reverse strand, counting down.
AGAGAAGGAGCACAAGCAGAGGGAGTGGGAAAGGGAGAAGTAGGCTTCCCCCTGAGCAGGGAGCCTGACTGGGGGCTTGATCCCAGGACCCTGGGATCATGACCTGAGCTGGAGGCAGACAATTGATTGAGCCACCCAGGCGCCTTCTAGTCAAAGAAGATTGCAGACTAGGATCTGTCCGCTAGAACATTCTGCAGTAGTGATGGTGTGTTTTTGTGCTAGGTGTGTGCTGCCCAGTATAGTAGCTACTTGACTACACTTGGGTACTGAGCTCTCAGTGTGATCAGTATGGCCCAGGAACTGAAGTTTTCATTTTATTTAATTTTAATCAGTTTAAATAGCCGCAGGTGGCTGGTGGCTGCCATATTGGATGGTGGTGCAGGGCCAAGTGCAGAGATCCTGCTTTGGGGGAGGGTGGAGGGGCTGTGTTGCACCTGACAGGTGGGTGGTTGGGGGAAAGGCTCGGGCTGCCTGACTTCATCTCTGCCTGCTTGCCTCTCTTTTCCACGTTCCTGTTGCTCAGGAGGTGTTCGTCTGATTCCCCTGCTTCCGGGCAGGTGATAGCAGACATTTCAGTGCTCAGGGAGAAGAGGAGAAAGGAAACTTAATTGTCAGGGAGTCCTGAGCTGGTTTCTCAGCCAACACTCCAAGAACCAAGAGGGATCCCAGCCAAGTCACTTTACTTCTGTGAGCCTAGCAGGTGGGGTGACTTGAGTCCCTCCTCTGGGAGGGAGGAAACACCTAGAGCTCGCTCTTTGTGGATCATCAGTGATGTTGTTTCTCTGACTGTCGGGAGCTGAGTCCTCTGTATCGTGAAGGCCACAGAACACAGGGGCTCTGGCAAGCATGATGCGGCCCGGGGCACTGCTAGCGGGAAGTCCCAGCGCCCCATGTGCCATCTCCAGGCGGCGGTGCCCAGTGTGCGTGGAGGCACGAATGGAGATGGGCATCGCTTATCTCCTCACTGTATGGGTCCATTGCCCTCTTGACGGGTGGCTTGAGGTCCAAGGCCTCATTTTTCACATCAGGAAACACTTAGGAGTTACGTCACCAACTCAGTCCGTCATTCCGTCTAATACAGCCACACTGCAAGGTACTGGCAGTTTTCTTCTGTCATGAGTGGGGAAACTGAGGCCTGGGGAGGTGAGGTCTGAACTTGGCCTTCTGGACCGTAAAGCCCAGTGTCTCTCCATAGTACCAGGCTGCTAGGAGAAGCAATAGGGCTTCAGTTCAAGTCTTGCAACATCGTCCTTGGTCTGGTCTTGGGGGTCTGGTCTCGGCGTGTAACAGCAGCTTCTGCTTGGGGCCTTAGGGGCTGATGAGAAACTAGTGGGGGGCACCCCAGCCCCCATCACGCCCTTCCCTCCCTGCCCTTCAGCCCCTTGGGCCCCTTTGCCCTCCCTTGAATGAGCTCCTTCTACCTGGAGGCCTTTGTGGGAATATGATACTTTAGGTGTCAGCTGACCAGCCGCTTCCTGGGAGAAGCGTTCCTGACCAGTGTCCATCTGTAAAACGGGGACATCGGCGGCACTTCTCTCAGAGAGACATGAAGATGAAAGCAAATGGTTCTTAGGAGGCACTTGTCCTGAGTACTCGGTAGGATCTCAAGAAGTGGGGAGGCTACAGTTTTTCTCCAGGGACAGTAAGTCTGGGGCTGTCAGAAAGGGTGTCCTCCCTCGGGACTTCCCGCTAGCAGTGCCCCGGGCCACATCATGCTTGCCAGAGCCCCTGTGTTCTGTGGCCTTCACGGTACAGAGGACTCAGCCCGCTGGCAGCATCCACAGAACTGTCCACGGCCAGACCCCCCTTTCTCTCTAGCGCTCCTTGGGCAGCTCTGTACACCACGTTGTCATGATCTCCCTGCCCTGGGGCAAATCACTCCCCTCCCCAACCAGCCCCCAGACCTGAAGTGAGAGGATCCTGCCATCTCCATGGGTTCAGAGAAGGTGGGGAAGTGCATGGTATCAGCTCTCCTTCCTAATGTGTTGCAGCCTCATTCATTCTCTGCTCTCTCCACTCACCTTGGCCTTGCTGGTTGCTGGGGACTGGTGCCTTCCTCCCCCAGCTTCTGCCTGCCTCGCCCCTGCTGGTTCAGCAGGCCTCGGTGTAACTCCCCCTTCTCCAGAAAGCTTTCCCTCATGTTCCCTCTGATGCTGGTCACAGAAGATCCCCCTAGAGCCATCTTCCCCTGCACGTGTGGAGTAGCAGTTCTCGTCCTTTCCACAAGGGGACACTGGTTCAGGGAGACCTGATGGCGTTGCTGGATAGAACAGAGCCCCGACCAAGCCTTTTAGCACTGGAGTCCCTTCTCCTCCCCCTCCTAGTGGGCGTCCACCTGGCACCTGCTGCAGCCTGTAACCCTCGTGTTGGGTGTTGGTCACCTGGCCACCCCTCTCCTCTTCAACCAGTTTAGGGCCCAGTGGGGTGCCATTCAGTAGCTTCGGGCTGCGGGGAGTCTTAATTAACCTTGGGGAGTGGCTCCACAGGGGGCCTGGCACCGAGTACCTGCTGGGCCATGCAACCCTCCAGGGCAGGCCTCTGTTTCCTGTGTGGCTGGAGCCAGGCTTTGTGCGGCCATTGTAAGCTGCCGGCCACCACCTCGGCAAACTATCCCCTCCTCCCCACAGTCAGAAGAAAAAGAGGGTGGAGTCGCATCCTTCCTTAGGCCATTCTACACTCCTCCCCCGGGGGGACATTTCCTCTGGGCTGGCCACTCACCCAGTCAGCACAGTAGCCTTGGGGTCTGCACCCCAGTGTCACAGGCCCAGGAAGGAAGTTCTCCCCCTCCGCCCCGCAAGGCAAGGCCAGTGTGGGGTGTGCCAGGGTGCCCCGGTGGCCGCTGCTCAGCCACCAGAGGCAGGCAGAGCCCTGTCCTGACAGCCCAGTCTGTTCTCAGCCCTGTAACCTCGTCCTCTGCCCCCTGCCAGCCCCGAACCCCCAGCCGGCCTGTTCCACCACCTGCTGTTACTGTCCAGGGTGCCCTGCTGCCAGACCTTCTCCCCAGCTTTTCCTTGTCCTCTTCCCGAAGGGCCAGCCATTTTCTGTTTCCCATTTCATACCCTTCCGAGGTTTTGGGGTGGTTTTCCTTTCTACCAAGTTTTGAGCTCATGAATGCATCCCATCCATGTGCTTTGTGTCCCTCATGTCAGGAACTTTCTGTTTCAGCCCTGTGTAGCCGTTCTACACATGAGGAAATTCGTGGGCACAGGGCGTTTTGCAAAGAGCCACGTGGTGAGATCAGATTCTGGCACCCACATCAGTCGGGCTCCAAGGCCAGCAACCCCACACACTCATCCCTCTGTCCCTTTGGTAATGGCCTGCCGAGTGCCTGCTGTGAGAATCGAGCCCAACACGCTCCCTGCCCTCCCTGAGCTTGTGATCTGTGTGGGAGGTAGACACAGACTGCCGATCCTGGGGGTGGGGGGGACAGAAAGTTCTGGCCAGTGTGGGTGCTCAGGAGGGGGGTGTGGGGGTGGCCGGAGTTCAGTGGCTTCCCTCACAAGCAGGGGAAGTCTGCTGCTGTGGTTACGCCTGGACCTGCCCTGCCGTGGGGAGTGTCGTTTCCTTTATTTCCTCACAGCCATAGACGCAGATAAAAGCCCCCGTGCTCACGCTTCCCCCTGGATCCTTGGCTGCTCTGCCAGGCAATTCAAGGAGGGGGAGTGGGGTGCACACCTGAGCACTTGAGGGGTGTTGGGGAGCCAGCCAGTTGCTTGTTGAGTTCCTCCCGGAGGCAAAGCCGTGATCCCCATAGATGGGCAGGCAGAAGCTGGGTCAGCCATGGCAGCTGGGGGGACGAGCAGGGCTTTGGGGTCTGCTTCTCAGCCCGGCCTGCTTTGGAAGCTGACTGACCTGTTTGTAGCTGTGGTGCAGGTGATGTTACCCCCAGTATCTCTGCTTCCTCCCTCCTCAGGCCAGAGCAGGCAGGCTGAGGACCCAGTGATATTGTGGGTGCAGAGCTCCACTGGCAGCTGGCCAGGCTTGCTTAAGGCGAGCACTGGCAGTGCTGAGACCAGGTCAAGGCTGAGAAATGGGGTTGGCACCCAGAGGCTGCCCAGTGGACTTTTCCTGGGTTTTCTCTGCCAGCAGAGGGGGTGCCATGCCCGCCAACCCCCAGGGCTTCTCTAGCCATCCAACTTCTTCCAGTTTTCACAAGTGACATTCCATCCTTCGCTTTCTGTCTTTGGCATGTTCTGTGACCCCGGCCTCCGGGGCTCCTTCCCTGACCCCCAGCTTCCCTCTCACTCTCAGGTTGCTTCCTTAGGAAGCCTGGCTCCTTCCCACTCTCCCATGCTTAAGGCTTCTCTTGGGCAAGAATGGATCAGCCCCAGCCTCAGTTGCACTTGCTTGGCCGCCAGCTTCCTCCCTGGGCAGCAGTGACAGATGTCTTACTTCTCTTAGGTCCCCAGAACCCGGCTCAGGGCTTGGAACAAAGCAGGTGCTCAAATATTTGTTGAAGGAGTCCATCTGGGCCTAGAGGGGTGGGGGTTGGGACAGGAGCATAGAGACCATCGAAGCATGGAAGCTTGCTGGGGGAAGAGGGGAACAGACGTTCAATAAAGAGATGGATGCAGCCGTGTGGTGGTGGCAGAAGTGACCGTTGACATTTCCTGAGCGTTTGCCCTATGACTTCCAAGTACTCTGTTAACCAGTTTTGTGTGCAGGATGTTGTTCAAGCCTCACGACCCTTCCATGAGGTGGTTTCCCTTTTACAGATGAGAAAGGGGCCCCTGGCAGAGGGGAAGTCACTCTCCTCTGATCACCTAGTAAGGGATTTGAACCCAGGCAGGCTGACACCTAAAACCCCAGAGACTTCCTCGATCCTGGGTGTCCACCCTGGTTGTGTGGGGGCAGTGAAGAGCCCATCCGGCCGGCTGGAGGGTACTGAGGGTGGGTGAGCCTGCGGTGGCAGTGGGTGACGGTGAATGGGGGTATCTGGTCAGACTGGAGAGGCTTTGAATGCCAGGGTGAGGCATCGGGGCTTCAGACAGAGCAACTCCTGGTTCTTGAGCCGACTGACTGCTGCTCTGCAGGTGTTTAATCTTTACAGCCGCCTTTTGCAATAGATGGTATCTGCCCCTCAGTTTTACAGATGAGGAGACACAGAGGAGTTCTGGTGACTTGCCCAAGGTCACACATCAAGAAAGCGGTGGAGCTGCGATCCGTACTCAGTGTGTCAGGCCACAGGGCCCACTGGGGTCCAGGGGCTTAACTACCAGGCCATACTGCCTGCTGCCCTGAGGTCAAGCCAGGAAAGCCTCTGCTTCTCCTGACATGAGCACCCCCGCCCCCACCCTCCTGTCTCCCCAGCTCCCCCAGAGACAGGAGCAGCAGCACTTCCCGTCCCTGGATGACAAGCCCCAGTTCCCGGGGGCCTCGGCGGAGTTCATAGACAAGCTAGAATTCATCCAGCCCAATGTCATCTCTGGGATCCCCGTCTACCGTGTCATGGACCGGCAGGGCCAGATTATCAACCCCAGCGAGGATCCCCACGTGAGAGGCCCTCTCCTTCCCCTACTGTGTCTCCCATGCCTGGGCTCCTTGTCTGTCTCCTCTCTGGTCCCAACTGCCCCGTGTCTGTCTGCTCCGCCCGCAGCTGCCCCAGGAGAAGGTGCTCAAGCTGTACAGGAGCATGACTCTGCTCAATACCATGGACCGCATCCTCTACGAGTCCCAGCGCCAGGTGCGTGCGCTGGGCCTGGGGAGGGGGGTTCCTTAGGTCGCCCTCCCTGTGTTCGAGCCAGAAGATGACTCCCAAGGTGGGGGGGTTGGAGGTCCTTTGTCTTGGTGTCCTCAGAGTCCTTGAGGTTCTCAAGGATAGAGAACATTGGAGGAGAAGTATGGGACGGGTGCTGCCTGAGGGCGGAAGCATGGATCAGATCCTCCCGTGTTCCTGGCTGGGGGCGTGTCTGTGCTGGGGATGATCCGGCAGGAAGACCTGACAGGCTTTCCCTTGGGGAGCTCCCAGTCCTGAGAAACCAGGGTGCCACTCTGTGCTTCTGGGCGCCTGCGTCACACAGACTGTGAGCCTCAGCTGTGTTTGTGGTCGTGGACAGAGACCTCGTCAGAGCAGTGTCAACAAAGAGGCAATTTATGGACTCAGGTAACTTCACTTTCAGAGGGTCCTGTTTCAGATGTGGCCGGATCCCAGGAGCTCAGTGTAATCAGACTTGTTTCTCTCACCGGGTGTCTTTTCCATGCTCTCAGCTTCCTGCATCTGGCAGGTCTAGGCTCAAGGACAAGTGGCGGAGAGAGGATCAGGGCACAGGCTCCAGGGCAGGACTTTACAACCCAAGTCTTCATTCTGCCATTTTGTAGCTGTGCCCTGGGGGAGTCACTTCATTTGTCAGGTCTTCCCGTTGCCTTAAGGACTGCCAGTGGCATATGTTGTGGCCTTAGGAAGAACGACATTGGTGTTTAGCCAGCATGCTGTAAATACTAGCTATCATAATCCTGCCAAGCTCACAACCTTTTTGCTTAGCAGCGGAAAGAGAATGTTTGTTTCCTGAGGTTCCAACAAAGGCCAGGGCTAATGCTCGTGGTCTGAACTTTGGTCACAGACCCTGCCTTCAGCCAGCCCTTGGCCAGGAGAACCATGTGCCATCCCTAGGATCCAAGAGAGCAGAATCCATCCCTAGAATCCATTCCTCCCAGGGCCCAGGGTTCCTGTGGGAAAGGTGGGATGAATGTTGGGCAGTGGGCCCTTGGGTGCCTGCGGCACCTGCTGGGACAGGAGTAGGGATGGGCCTGAGAATCAAGCCCCCAGGCCATCCTGTGGACTAAAGCATGAAACTCCCTGGCCTATGAGACAGGACACTACCTCTGGGTTTTCCAACTTAGGGTTGTACTTCCACCCCAAAACTTGCCCAGAAACTTCCCTTGGCTCCTGTACCCCACAGGGGCAGGCCTGGCCTTTCCTCTTCCCCTATCCCCCATTCCCCTGTGGCCTGGGCTCTCTGGGCTCTCTGCAGCCTTACCGCCAAGGCTGGGCCACCCCTCCCCCGCTCTCAACATGCCTGGGCTCCTCCCTGCCTGAGTTGGCTGTGCAGACGGGAGCTTTGGAATCTGAGAGATGCGAGTCTGGTCACAGCGGGGACTTTGGGCAGCGATTTTGCCTGCCTTTGCCTCAGTTTCTTCGGTATGCTAAAAAGTGGGGATAGCAAGGTAGGGGTAGGAATTCTGTGAGGCCCAGCGCACAAAGCGCCTTGTCCCCTGGCTGAGGAGGCCAGTAGGATCAGAGCAGACCTCAGTAAGATCCACTCCTGTGTCAAGGCTCAGCTTATATTAGCCAGGCTTCTGCTCAGCTGTAAGTAACAGACCTCCCCCAGGTGCCCCCCAAATCCTAACAGAAACCAATGCAGTCGCTTAAACAGACAGATTAGGAGGGCTTTTAATCTTGCATAGAGGAAATCTGAAAATGGGGTGGGGCCAGTATGGTGGCCTCACGATGTCACTGGATACCCAGCTTCGGCTTCTAGCCTCGAGGGTCCTTCATGAGCCAAATGGCCACCGGAGCTACCTTCATCATGCCGCATTCCAGGCAGTAAGTGGAAGGAAGGTGGCAGGTCAGACATGGCATGTCCCAGCTATCTCCTCATGCCCACTGTTCTAGAGCTTTGCAGGCAATCCCACCCAGTAGCGTCTGAGACACTGCATGTGGTGCTCCCAGCTGCAAGGAGGCTGAAATGTGGTCTTTCCTTGTGGGCAGCTGGTGCCTGTGGAATGCAATCTCGGTTAGCAAGCACAAAGAGGGGTAGGATACTGGGTAGGTGACCAGTGACCTCTGCCTTGAGCTCGGTCCGGTTTCCTGGGTAGGAGGCCTCTCCAGCTCCTCCCCACACCACCCTTGACAGCCCTCCCAGGCCTCTAGCACCCAGCATCAGCCCATGTGGCTGTGGGAGGTCAATTAACTTTTAATTGGCTCCCAACTTAGAGGAAAGCTTTATTCATCTAGTTCTCCCACCATGACAGCCTGAGCTGCAGAACACATGAGGACTGGGCAGGGGGCATCCCTCAGATACTGACCGGAGCTCTCTCACTTTACATGTGGTGCCGGGGAGCTTAGTTCTGGCTGTGTGCCAGGGGTGCCGCAGATACCCGGCCAGACTTCACATCTTAACCCCAGATCTACTTGGCTTCTTGCCTTGGCTGTCCCACACCAAGTTTAGCCTGTCCAGACTTGACCTCGGCATCTTCCTCTCTCGGGCTATTTCTCAGTGGAGGGTGCCACCATTCACCCATCTGCCCAAGCTGGAGACCTGCATCTCCTCCCTGTCTCCATTCTCCCCCTCGCATCACTTTCTCCTATCTACTTTACTTTGTCCCTCCCTGTTTAGTTAAAAATCGATTCTGCTGCTCAGCACCACGTCAGGAGCCTAGATTTCCTGCATTTCTGCTTCACCATCGTGGGCGAGTTGGCTTTCATCCCACAGGTGTTGCCTCATTTTCGCAAGATGGCTGCCACAGGTCCAGCCTCCCAGCAGTGTGCCAGGCAGAAGAAGGGCTGGGGCCAGCAACACTCATCTCTTTTATCAGGAAAGCCAGAGAAGTCTCTGGCTGGAACTGTGTCTGTGGCCACCTCTGGCTATAAGGGAGATTTGGAGAATGTTTGGCTTTTCCAGGCTCTAGAGTTGGGGGGCTCAGAAGAAGGGAGTCGGCCAGGGTGTCAGTGTGGGCAGGGTCTGCCGCTCCTTGGCACTTTGACTCTGCTTAAGCCTCTCCCCTCCACTTCTCTGCCTGCCTCCTGCCGTGACCAGGCCCAGCTACCACCCCTCTTGCCTGGTGGGCTGCACTCAGTCCTGCCACCACCATCCATTTCCCACATGATAGCCAGAGAGCTGTTCCTGAACTGTTGCTCTGGGAAGAGCTGTGGGCGCAGTTCTCAAGGTAAAGTCCTGTTGTGTCATTCACGGCCTTACTGGGCACTGCCTCTCCGCCTGGTCTGTCCCCACCCCTCCCACTTTCTGTCCCAGCCATTCTGGCCTCGTGGCCTTAACTGTTATTTCTCCTTGGAAACCTGCATCTCCCCCAGCTTTGCCCGGCTCAGGCATTTCTCCCTGCTGCCCCTCTGTGGTGGGCTGCACACACACGTCGGCCTCCTGCAGAGCCCCGGCAGAGTCCCGGCGCTCTGCCTCTCACCAATCTGGCAGTTCCTCTGGGAAGGTGGGAACCCCAGCCTGGCCTGGCCCAGGAAGTGTGTCTGGGGATGAATGAAGTCTCCAGAAGCTGGGCAGTTATCTGGATGGTTGCCTGTCATTGCCCAGCATAATGGAGCCTGGGCCCCCGGGCCCTCCTGCACCCCCAGGGCCGGATCTCCTTCTACATGACCAACTATGGCGAGGAGGGGACGCATGTGGGGAGTGCAGCGGCGCTAGACAACACGGATCTGGTGTTTGGCCAGTACCGGGAGGCAGGTACGTCTGCCGTGTTGGTGGCCTGCGTCTGTGGTCCCCATGGAGACAGGTCAGGCCCTGTCCCTCTGGGTGGTTAGGGGAGGCCCGTGTTAGCTACCCTGGCTGCTCTTCTAGGAGCAGCTTGATGTCAGGGAGGATTAAAGGACTGCAGGGAGAGCTTTCTGAGCAAAAAAGGGCCAAGCCAGGTCCAGGGGTGTGTGGCGGCAGGCTTCCTCCGTCTGGAGGCCAGGCAGGGAGGCTTATAGAGAAGAGCCTATGCTTGGGCCTCTCTGTGCTCTGCCGGCTGCCACTGTCAAGTTCGGGTCAAATTGCTTCCCTTCTGTGAGCCTCTGCTCTGTGATCTCCAACACAGAACTGCTGATGGCACTGTGACCCCTGCCTGGCGAGTGCTGGCAGCATGCAGTCAGGGCAGGCCTGGCCTCAGGGGCCCCACATGGGGACCCCCGTCCAGAGTGTAGGGCTCCCCTGGCCTCTCTGGGCTCTGTGTCCTTCAGGGAGCAGAGCAAACAGGAGGCCCTGGCAGTGGCAACCCAGACTGGCCCCTTCTGAGTGAGGGAGTGACAGAACGAGAGGTGTGAAGCAGGTCGATGAGCATGGAGGAGTGACTGGGTAAGGGCTGTGGAGGGGAGTCACGGGGCAGGGGACACAAAGCCCGCAGCACAGGGTCTGGCACCGGTGGGGGTGGGGGACTCTCACCTGGGACAGCTCTTCAGCAGCGGGCAGGCTGGCTGGGCAGGCAGTGTGGCATTCCCATCTGCTCCTGTCCCTGTCCCCCACGCTCTCCAGGTACAGAAGTCCTGTGTATTGGGTATCCCCAGACACTGAGCTGTGGGCCCCCGCCAGATTTGCTGAGCACCTCCCACCTCCCGCTTGTTTTTGCTGAAGGGGCCTCTCTGGTGAGGGCTCCAGGTGGGATGAGCAAGGGGCTTGGAGCTGTGGGCAGCCACTGGGCTCTCCACACATGGGATGGGGGGCTGGCCCTGGGTGCCCTGCAGGAAGGAGCCCTACCGCGCCGAAGCCCCCCGCAGAAGGCAGCCTGTGTCTGGGCAGCCGCGAGGGGTGGGAGTCACGGAGACCTGTGGCCGGCCTCGCTGGGGCGGCTGCTCCCCTCTCTCAGTCCCCGTCTTTGGGGTGCGGAGAACAAGGGTGCTCGGAGCAGTAGCCAGACCCCCTCCCAGCTGAGCCCTTCCAGGCCCCGGTGCTGTGCTAAGTGCTGGACCTGCTTTTGCCTGCCCTGATCCATGGGAAGGAGCCTCTCAACAGCTACGTTTCCTGTCTGAGCCAGGCGGCAGGCAGCCCAGAAGGTTCTGGCCCAGTGTGCAGGCCACGAGCCTCCTGAGGGGTGGAGCCCTCTGTGGTGCTGCCCACGCAGGGCGGTTCGGTGTAAACCAAGGATGTAAGTGGCCTGCTGGCCGTAGCACTGGCAGGAAGGGACCCTCATCAGGGAGCTCACGGGCAGCACGTTCCCACCTAGAGCAGTTGTTGCCGTGGGGCCTGTGGTTTTCCGGGGCGTCGCAGGCCCACCTGGCCCCAGGATTCCTGGCTCTGCCCGTGGCTTCTCGCGCTGTGAAGAAGGCCCCTGACATGGCCCTCAATCCCACACTGACCCGGACACCCCATCTTTGGTCTGTGTTATGTACCACGTGGCCACCCTGTGAGTATGTGTGGGTGACAGGAAACCCCACGTCTAGTTCTATGGAAGGCGAAGGCTGCCGTCCCGCCCAGCACCCCCACCCCGACTGCCACTTCAGGTGTGTGCTTGGGACCTGACTGTCTGGGCAGTGCTCACAGTGGGCGGGGTGTCTTGGCCGTGGCACCCTGTTAGCTGGTAAACACCCCCCCAGCCCCGCTGCAGCCCCAGTCATGAAGGGTGAGCTCTGTGTGGCCCCCCACACCCCACCCACTGCCTTACGGTGTGACCTCGAGCCGGCTCTGGGAGCTCTCCTACCTCAGTTTCCCTATCTGTAAATGGGGAGAATAATGCTCCCTCAGGGGTCGTGAGGATTAAGTTAATCTCTGGAAGGTGCTCCGAAGAAAGGTGCCCGGCCCCAAGCGTTGTATCCATATTGCAGTCCTTCAGGGAGCGTGGGCACAGCCGGCACAAAATGTGGCTGGTGTGCAGTGGGACCCTGATTACATCATCACGTGAAGGAATAGTTCCCCAGTGAAGGAAGAGGTCTGGAAATGCCTGCACCAGCCAGCTGCTGCCCTACAGTGCTCAGGTTCTGGGTGCTTCCGCGCATGTCCTTGAACCCCCAGCGTGGCCCCTCGGCTGTGGGTGTGACGATCGTCCTCCAACGAGAGCGGGTCATTGCTCATTCCAGGACCACCTTGACCTCGTCCTGTCCAACTCAGCAGGCCAGGCGCCCTTCACCCAGAGTGCTTCCATGTGGTGGAGAGGTTTGGTTGGAAGAGAGGATAGTACAGCCGTGAACACATTCAAATATCATCTCTCTAGTTCAGAAATTGTGGGCTAGCGGCCTGTACTTTTACTTGGTTCATGTAATGATTTTGGAAGTAAGGTATGAGTTGAAACATCAATAGTTTCTCATTTAAAAAAAAAAAAAAGATTTTGCCTTCTTTTGAAAAGCCAAGCCATGAGCCATCGGGCGTCTCGGAGCAGCTGGGATGTTTGGAACAAGGCCTCCCTTTCGGGATAGGCCCGAGCTCTGTGGTCTGCCCCACCCCCTCTGAGCCTCTGAATCTGCCTCCCCTTCCCTACTCCAATTCCCTTCTGGACCCACTGGAACGTGGAACCCAGGTGGCAGGGGCCTTGCCCTGGGACGGCCAGGGGTCGCTCTGACTCCGCGCCAGCGGCAGGCTCACGCGCACCCCGCCTCCCCTGGCCTGCAGGTGTGCTCATGTACCGAGACTACCCCCTGGAGCTTTTCATGGCCCAGTGCTACGGCAACGTGAGCGACCTGGGCAAGGGCCGCCAGATGCCCGTGCACTATGGCTGCAGGGAGCGCCACTTCGTCACCATCTCGTCTCCGCTGGCCACACAGATCCCGCAGGGTGAGGACTCGTCCCGGGCTTGGGGCTCGAACACCAGTGTCCTCCCCGGTGTGGCCCAGCCCTTCTCCTTCCCTGCCCTTCTGGGGGCTCCCGGGGAAAGGGGTGCCAGTCTCGAGACTTTCCAAGCACAGACCCTTCTCATCTGGGAGTCTCCAAAGGAGGGCTCTGGTTTGGCAGGCTGGGGCTGGAATGACCATGCTCTCGTTTCCTGACCTGCCGGTCCCATCGGTCCGCTCACCGACATGGCGACTGCGCGCGACTGAGCGAGAACCAGCTTTTTGCAAAGGGTACCTGGGCAGAGCTGAGTTCCTGCCCCCAACCCTGCTCTCCCTCAGTCCTCGGAGTCTGAATCTACTGAAGCTTACTCTGGCCAGCCCAGTCCCTAGAGCAGCGAGAGTCACTTTGCTCAAAAGTGACCGCTTAGGGAGCAGAGCCCTTGGGCCAGGCCCACACCCACATGGCATAGAGACCCCGGAACCTGCCCTCCCTCCCTGCCTGTGGTTCAGTCATGGGCCAGCTGGGCTCCGGCTGTCTCTGACTCCGGGTGGCTGAGAGACATGTGTTGCTATGTCCATGGGGCTGAGCGGTGGGATGGTCGCTGGCCCATCCGTGTGCCTTAGCTCACTTAGCTCCAGGTGCCTGGAATAAGGCACCGTTGGCACCTCTGAGGTGGGAGGCGGGCGGCGGGCAGGGCAGCTTTGTGAGAGGAGGTGGCATGTTCCCTGAGGGTAGGTGGGATTTCCAGAAGGCTGGGCCCTGGCCCCTTACCCTCCGTTTGAGTGACTGTTAGGCCTCTTGGCTGGCAGACATTGGAATCCCTGCTATGTGGGCACTGTGCTGGGCGCAGTGAGCAAGAGACAGACGCCTCAGTCCTCCGTGTGGGGGACACAGGCAGGAAGCACGCAGGGGGAGCACGGGGAGCAGATGGGGTGGGAGCAGTCCTGCAGGGATGGAGAGGGAGTTTCAGTGATGGAGGAAGGTAGGGGGTTGTGTCACAGGTGACATTTCTTACAGACCAGAAGGAGCTAGGGAGGGTGCCATGTGGGGTTGAGGCAAGTGCGTGCTAGATGGCTTGAGGGTTGGGAGCCCGTGGCAGGTGTGGAACCAGGGCGGGAAGCCAGGAGGGGCTCGGTGGTGGCGGGGGAAGGCTGTGGATCCAGGGGAGGCTGAGAGCAGTGGGAGCCTTGGGGGAGAGAGGTGCCAGGCCGGAATGGCAGCCTGGTTCACATTTTAACCATTTTAACTGGCCTCTGGCTGTCCCCGGGCAACGGGTGGGGGCGGGAGGAACAGGAGGCCAGTGAGGAGGCTGCTGGGAGCTCCGGCAAGGTGACCGGGTGAGCAGACAGACGGGAAGGAGGCCTGGAGACACGGGGTCAGATTCTGGCAGAGTTTTGAGGGTGGAAGAGGTGAGGGGAGCAGCTGGAGTTAGGGGAGTCACCATTGGCCGGGGGGGGGGCAAGAGCGGGGCGGGGGCGCTGGAGTGAGAGGACAGAGCGGTGGGGGACTGCTCCTGCTCACTGCCTCCCCCGCCCCTGCAGCGGTGGGGGCAGCCTATGCGGCCAAGCGGGCCAACGCCAACAGGGTTGTCATCTGCTACTTCGGGGAAGGGGCTGCCAGCGAGGGGGACGCACACGCCGGCTTCAACTTTGCCGCTACCCTCGAGTGCCCCATCATCTTCTTCTGCCGGAACAATGGCTATGCCATCTCCACGCCTACCTCAGAGCAGTACCGCGGGGACGGCATTGGTAGGGGCCCAGTGGGCTGCTCCCCAGTCTGCGTGCTTGCCCTTCAACCCCCGCAGTCCTTTCCCTGCCCTGTCTGCAGCAGGGGGTCGCAGGAACACTGCCTTGCCTGCTCCCTCTCCCTCCTCCCTCTTCTCTGCTCATTGTCCTCATCTGCGCCCCCCCCCCCCCATGCCCAACCTGCCTCTGTCCCTGACCTGCCTTTCTGTCCCCACAGCTGCTCGAGGCCCGGGCTACGGCATCTTATCCATACGCGTGGATGGCAATGATGTATTTGCTGTATACAATGCCACCAAGGAGGCCCGGCGGCGGGCTGTGGCCGAGAACCAGCCCTTCCTCATTGAGGCCATGACCTACAGGTGCCTGCCTCCCCCATTCCCCCTGTGGCCTTGACCCCATCTTCCCTGCATGGGTCACTGTCCCCAGAATATGACCCCAGAATAGGACCCCATCCCTTTTATTGGATACTCACGTTGGATCCCCTTTGTGGCCTCTATTCCATTGCTACTCCTTCTCCCCTAGTCTTTGCCCTCCCTCCTAACCCACTGCAGGGGGCTCCTGCCTGACTCTGGGCCCCCTCTGCCTGCAGGATCGGGCACCACAGCACTAGTGATGACAGCTCAGCCTACCGCTCGGTGGACGAGGTCAACTACTGGGACAAGCAGGACCACCCCATCTCCCGGCTGCGCCACTACCTACAGAGCCGGGGCTGGTGGGATGACGAGCAGGAGAAGGCCTGGAGGAAGCAGTCCCGTAAGAAGGTGGGGGCCTCAGGGGGCGTGGTCCCGCACAGTGTGTGGTGGAAAAGCCTGGAAGGACTGGGGGCACACGGAGCTGGGAGACCTGGGCATAGCCCAGCAGGGTCTCACTGCCGCCTGCAGTGCCAGGCTGCCTGGGCACGCGCCTTTGCCGGGTCCTAGCTGCGTCTTCGGCAGGGACATGCAGAGATCCTCGTCGGGGGCTGTGCGAGTGGTAGTTGCCTTAATCTATGTGCAGTGAGTGTCCCACTCCTCAGCCTGGAGCTGGGGCAGTGCACCCTGTGGGAAGAGCTGTCCTGGGCTCGGGCCCTCCTTCTGGGCCTCAGTTTCCTCACATCTGAATGGCTGCTGCCTGGTCCCACCCCACCAATCCCTGCATTTAATGCAGTGCCAGACCGCGCGGGGCACGATGGGCCTGGCTGGAGGTGCTGACGACGTGGATCCTCTCACCCCTGCCCATCCTCTTTTCTGTGCCCAGATGGGAACCCCGGCTGGGGTCCCACGGGTGCGGGGTTGGGGACCAGCTGCGTGCCTACTGTCCCCCCCCCCTCCCCCAGGTGATGGAGGCCTTCGAGCAGGCTGAGCGGAAGCTGAAGCCCAGCCCTAGCCTGCTCTTCTCCGACGTGTACCAGGAGATGCCCACCCAGCTCCGCAAGCAGCAGGAGGCCCTGGCCCGGCACCTCCAGACCTATGGGGAGCACTACCCTCTGGACCACTTTGAGAAGTGAGGCCTGCTCATCCCCGACCCCCACCTCAACCACCCTGAGGGGCAGCCCCACTCTGGGAGGCCCAGGGAGCAGCAGGGTACCATCCTCCTCCTGCAGTCTGCTCCCTCCACACTACTGGGGCCAGGCTCCAGCCCCCATCCCCCACTCCTCTAGGCTGTTACCTGGTGGGGCTCAGAACCCCTCCTCTCCTGTTACAGTGCCTTCTCCCGGGGGGCTGGGCTGGGCCGGCCGGGGAGCCTTTAGGACTAGAAGCCCCTTGGGGTGGGCTTGGTGGGTCAGCCTGTGAAGTTACTTCCTCAATGAGAAGGCGTCAGCAGGTGGCCAATAAACTCTCTTGGCTCGTACCCCTTGCTGGTCTGTTTCCTGGACGTTGGGAGGTGGGAGGAGAGCCTGGACTGGCTGGTTTTGGATCACCCGTCGTTTCACAGACCCCCCCCCCCCCACCCAGATAAAGAAGTCCAGGCCGTTGAGACATGTACTTCCCCCGGAAACTCTAGCAAGCTGGAGGATGGTGGCAGGGCTGGCGGGGGGGGGGGTGGTCCTCCCAAGTCAGTCTCCTGTTCTCCCTTAGGTGGGACAAGGCTGCTGTTCAGCAAAGTGACTAGGAGGTCACCAGAGCTGGCCCTACCCAGTAAGTGGGGGGAGGGTGTCCACTGTGAAGGCGGGTGCAGCTGCACTCACTCTGTCAACTCCTCCGGGGCCCCACGGGCGGGCACAAAGATGACTCCAGGTCTCAGAGTGGGGGGTGGGGGTGCATATTTTTCAAAAATAAGAAGTAATAAAAACAGTCTATCACCTCCTGCTGCCCAGCCCCCTTGCCTGGGAGGATCAAGGAGGGACTCAGGTAGTCACAATTCTAGGGTTTCTCTCTCCCACGGAGGCCCGGGAGAGGTGATGTCCAGGTCCGCCCTCCTCCCTCTCCCCAGCACCCCCACAGCTCAGCACTGGAACTGGGGGTCCTGTAGCTGCTTCCAGAGCCGAATGCTGTTTTGGGGGCTGAGGGGCTGCACCAACAGCAAGTCCCGGAAGGTGCAGGGGTCGGCTGTTTGGTCTGCTGGCCAGGCTGTGCGGAAGCCTTTGTGATCCCTGGGGGCCAGGCCCAGGGCACGGAAGCACAGGCCTGTGTAGACGTCATCGAAGGGGAAGGGGGCCACACGGGCCGCCGCCTGCAGCAGCCAGGGGGCCAGGCGCCCGGCGATGACATAGCCACCCCCACTTGCATAGGCTGGGTAGTGACCTTTAAAGAAGGATTGGGGCACATAGAAGGGCCCTCTAGGCTTCCGGAGGGGCTTGGCCTGGGTGAAGACCTCCCCCAGGTAGAGGCCTTGGGCCCAGCTGGGCGGCAGGCCCCGCAGGTGCTCCAGGAGGGCGGGTGTGCGCACAAAGGCGTCATCTGAAGCCTGTAGCACGAAGCTGACGCCCGGGCAGTGCTCGCCCAGCCAGGCCAGCAGCAGCAAGTCTTTGAGTGTCCGATTGAAGGGGACGTCGAGGAAGTCCCAGAGCAGCAGGTCACTGTAGCGGTGGTTCTCCCAGGCCACCAGTGAGCTCAGGTCAGGCCCCCCTTCACCCTCGGGAGACCCCAGCAGGAAGAGCAGCCGGACTCCTGGAGCCGGGCCGCCCCACGTCTCCCTCACGGCCTGCCGTTCCGCAAAGCGCCCCGGTTCCGACTTCACAGCCAGCAGCAGGTAGGGGACATCGGTGCCTGAGCAGCTGGCCACTTGGCCACTGCCACTCCCAGGCCGCCAGGGTGGGAAGCTCCGGCAGGCTGCCGACAGCAGGAAGCGGCGGAGGCTCTTAGGGTAGGACTTGAAGTCTGGGATTTCGGCAGCCGCGGCGGCCCCCCAAGCCTGGCAGCCCCCTGCCTCTGCACTGTCCCCACCGGGCAGGGACCCCAACCGCCACTGCTGCTGGTTCCAGTAAGCCGAGGGCAGCGGGCCAGTGTGGCCCAGACGGGCAGAGAGGTTAGCCGGCAGGGTGGGCTCAGGGCTGGCAGGTGTGGGGCCTGGTCGGGTGTCTTGGGGTCCCTGGTAGGCTTTGCTGAGCCGAGACTCGGATGTCCACTCGATGTACACCTTGAGGCCCAGGAGCGTGAGCAGCGCTGACAGGCAGAGAAGGCACTTGGGGCAGCGCATGACCCAGCCCAGGGAAGGGGTGGCCACGGGAGCTGCAAAGGAGCCACAGAGGCCTTTGGGGTGCAGGGATGGGCGCCAGCAGTCCCTGCCGGCGCCTGTAACCGCTTCTCTCAGCCCCAGCCCCTAAACTGGCTCCCTGCCCAGGACCCAGCTCTTCCCTATTCCTGGAGCTCGGAACACTGTTCAGTTCTTCCGACTTGCTGCTTCTTCTGCCCGGCCCAGCCCATTCCACGGACCTATTCCGCAGCCCCACCCCAGGGACCAGGGCCTTGGCCATTCCAGCCCCCCTTCATCTCCTCACCGAGAGTCAGAATCGTAGGGTCCATCCTTTCACCTTCTAGAGCCCAGCTTCCCTCCTCCCAACAATCCTCACCCCAGGGAAAGGGGGCCAGAGACCTGCTCCCTCCTCTTTACCTCTGGGTTCAGCTCCCGCCCGCGCGCGGCGTCTGGGGGCCTCCGGTCAGGCCCTCCCTCGCTCGCTCCCTTCTGCCCCTGCCGAGCGGCGGTGCTGTAGTCGGAGCCCAGCCCAGCCAGTCCGGAGGGGCGGGGAGGGGCGGGGAGGGAGGCTGCCAGGGCCCCAGGGGCCGGGAGGGGCTGGGGCGGGGCCGAGGGAGGAGGGACGGGAGGGGGTGGGAGAGGAGGCCAGGAGGCCGACCTGAGGGATGGGGCTCTGGCGTGTTGGGGCTGGTTTTTTGGTGAGACAGCGGAAAGGTGCAGGGGTGGCCAGAGACACAGACAGGGGACCCAGTGAAGCGTGGCAGGGAGAGCCAGGGGCCTGGGAGAGTCTGAGGGAGGGTAAGGCTGAGGGGCCAGGCCCGATTCTGGGGTGGGCAGTATGGTGAGGTGGCCCAGGGACAGGCAGAGTCCTAAAGTGGCAGAGCTGGGCGGGGAGGTTGGGGGGGCGGGAGGGGGAGCCGGGCTGGCGCCACGCTGAGGAGGCGGTGGTGAATGTGCTGAGGGGATGGGTGGGCAGTGCCAGAGCTGGTCGTGGCCGTGGCAGTCAGGGTGGGGGTGGGGAAGGGGCTGGTGGAGAGGAGAGATGGATGGGGTTGGGGGAGACCTCTGGGGCAGGCAGGGGAAGGGAGAGGAGGGACGGAGGGTGAAGAGAGGGCTGCAGGGAGAGAGGGAGAGGAGTGGTGTGGAGTTGGGGCAATGCCCGTGCCTGTGCCCGTGCCCCTTCCCGGAGGAGAGAGAAGTTAGAGGCAGATGGGGGACCTGTGGAGCCAGAGCCAGGGTAGAGCAGGAAGGGACAAGATGGAAGGGGTGGGGGAGGGCGGTGCCAAGCTGGAGGCTAGTGGAGGGAGGCCTCAAGCTGAACTGACCTCCCCACCCCCTCTGCCCCCTTTGGTGCCTGGTGTTTGCTTGGGGGTGGGGATCCATCCCTTCCCCGGCCTCCCCCAACCCCAGCCCATCTAGGCCTCTGGGACAGGAGAGGATGTCAGAGAGGGTGTCGTCAGGTATCTGCATCCCTGCCCCCATCCTGCTGGGGTGGTATCAGCTGTTTGGGGAGGTGGGCAGGCGGTACCTCCTTATCCCCGACCTCTTGGTATCTTGGGGTGGGACCAGGGGCCCCACTGAGCCGGGCCTGACCCCCTTCGCTCCATCCTGGGTTGGGAGGACTGTCTGGACCATCTCATCCTTGGTACCTTGTCTGTCAGCAGCAGCTGATTTATCTGTCCAGAGCTGACTTCCAACCCCCGAGTCTGAGTGATGGAGCCCATGGGAGCAGCTGGAGGAAGAGCGTGCAGTGTGTGTGTTGGGTGTTAATGCACCAGAAGTGAGGGGGCAGAGCCGGCTAGGGGCCCGGGGTGGGACCCTCAGCACCCGGGAGGGGTCTCCCACCCTCCCCCTCCTGCTTCCACCCTGGAGCTCACCTGGCTCCTCTCACTTCTCCCAGGGGTGCCAACACTGCTCCTCTGGGGGGTGGTTGGAAATCTCAGGGTACAGGTTGGGTTGCTACGGGCATCAGCCTGGGTCCAATCAGGAGGTGAAACCACCGGGCAACTGGAACAGGGACAGCCCATCATCGCGAAGGACCCGAGAGGTGCCTTCTTGTGGAACAGTTGGGGGTGGAAGTGCATCTCCCTCGGGAGCCACTCAGTCCATCACTGACCTTGCTGAGCTCTGGGTGCCCCCTCTGGATTCTGCCAGGGTGGCTCCGCTCCTTGTCTCAGGAGCTGGAAGCCACGCTTGAGTCCACGTTGTAGTCAGCAACCTGAAAAAGCCACTAGAGCCGTCCAGCTGCACTGGCTAACTCCCTCATTCCCTCTCGTAAGTACCCTGGACTGTGAACTCGGCCCTCACTGGTCTAAATCCCTTAGAGTGGAGCTCCCCCACCACCCTGGGGTTCTGACTGTTTGCCATTGCTCTGGTGTAGAGGCTGGCCCCTCTGGGTCCTTGCGGGGTGGCTGTGCCCCGGAGCCTGCAGAGATGGAAGCCGGGGCCTCCGGGGGTCTGGTGAGAGCAGGGGTGCTTGTGGTGAGTCTGAGGAAGGGCATCGGCCCAGGGGAGGGGAGCACAGCGTTCCCAGCACAGGCAGGCTCCTGCTCTCCTCAGCCACTGGGCACAGACACTGGAGTGACTAGGGGGTCCAAGATCATGTTTCCACAAGGTCCAACCAGGGGACCCCATCACAAATTTCAGGGACCCTCTGTACTAGGCGGCACCCTCACCTGCACATGAGAAACTTATCAAGACTGCAGATTCAACCACTGCCACTCAGCAATCTGCAAACTTAAATGCCGCGTTTTTAGTGCTTCAAGGGATCTTGGGGGCAGCACAGAAGCTCTCCCACTCGAAGAAGGCAGCCTGAGCTGAGCCAACAGCCCTGACCCTGTCCTTGTCTGTGGGTGCTCAAGGGCACTCTGCGGAAGCTTCCAGCACCTATCTTTAGAACTGGCGTTACTGGCACAGCAATCAGGTGCAGCAGCCACAGGGTTCCCAGGCACGTGCCTCAGTGGGCACCCCGGCCAACGGCCAACCCCTGGCCAGAGCTAGACCGACCCCAATCCTGTCTTTGTGAGTCTGTCTCCTGGAACACTCCAGAGGCCAGTGCTGGATCCGTGTGAATCGCGTCAGGAGAGAAAAACCGCACAGTAACTCGAACAGGTCAAGTTTAATGTCAAGAATTTGTTGACGTTTAACAGTGAACTAAAATCAGGGACTCACAGATAAGGTGTCTCAGCATTTCCTGGAAGTCCCTGTTCTGGGTTGCAGGGAGATCCCTTCGCAGGGAGGTGCCTCAGTGGCGGGGGCGCTCTAAGACTGCTGTGGGTGGCATCTCAGGAACCACCTGCTGGGGAGGCTTGAGAGCTCAGCCAGGAGCACGCAGAGCTCCCACATGAAAGCAAAGGCTTTTCTCCTGTCCTCTCTCAGGCGCCCTCTACCGACAAACTTCAGCACGTCACTCGGCCTAGGAAAATGGTTTCAAAGGCCCATGGTCTGTTTTCACGGAGCAAACAGGAAAGCTGGATTTGGAGCGGAGTCAGTGAGTGGGTAAGTGGCAACACTGGAGGCCGTGGGGCATGCCAGGCGTCAGCAAGTGGAGTCCAGGGATGGCGAGCTGGCGGAGAGCTGAGCGGTGTCCCACAGGGAACTGGGCTGGTGGCGCCCCTGTGTCAGAGGGGGTCCTGGCAAGGAGCAGTAACATCTTCAAACAAGGCTACGCTGAGAAGACGCTTGGGACAAGTCAAGAGCAGGGTTTCCCGACATGGCAGGAACTGGGTGTGGGGAAGTCACAGGGCCGGAGGAGGCATAGAGTGTGGCTCCCCTAGGGCTGCTCATCTCCCCTGGGCCTGGGAGGCTGCTGGAACCCAAAGTGAAGCCTGTGGAAAGAGCTGCCAAAAGGATGACAGGAGCTGTGACCTTTCAGCCCAGGGTGCAGCGAGCCAGAGTCCCTGAGATGGGAAGTAAGTACGCCCGCAGCACGCTCTCCCCTGACCTGGCAGAGCCAGTCCCCCCAGCCCGCACCCCACCTCTGAGAACTGTCAGCCCCTCCACGGAGCCCCACTGATGCCCAGCTTGACGGGGGGCAGGCCGAGGGCTAGGCAGGGATGGGGCTGGCTGTGTCCCGAGACTGCTCCTCTGGCCCCAACCTGAGGCCCTGGGTCCAGTCAGCCCCCAGAACCTCACAGTTGGGCAACATCTCTTCCACCAGGATCTGCGTGAGGCCCGGGTTGGACACGGCAGGGAGGTCGGAGATGTCCAGCCTGCGGAGGTTCCTGAGAGGAGGCAGCAAGGGGTGAGGCCTCTGTGAGGAGGGTGGGCCTCTGCAGGGGGAAGGGCATGGAGTGGGGTGCACCAGCCCTGGCCTCAGCCCTGGAGCCTGAGCTCTTTAAAATCAGAGTCCTTAGCTACCCAGATGTTAGAGAGAGCTGGCCAAGTACAGACCTCCCCCATGGGAATTAGACCACACTCTGGTTCCCCCTGTTCGCAACAGTGTCAGCGTCATTGCGTTTTCATTAAAAAGAAAAACCAGGAGTGCTTCCCCCCACCATGCCCCAGATTCACCGTGATGACTCCTGTGTGTGGACCCCACACTCGCTCCAGGCTGCTTGTGGAGGCAGGGCTACAGGGACCGCCCGCTCCCCGCTCTCCGGATCTGTGTCAGGTGCTTCCCCCCCTGCCCCCCAGCTTGGGGCCCAGCCTGAGCTGAGGTCTCACTGGAGGTGGTGGAGGCAGGCAAGGCCCCGTTCAGAGATTCGGGGACAACCGGCCAGCGAGAGTTCCTGCAATGAGTTGGCCAGCGAGTGGAGGCGGCTGAGACACCAGTCATCCACGTGGGGGCAGTGCCGCAGCCACAGGGACTGGAGCTCCTTCAGGGCCACTGCAAAGCAGGGGAGGCCACTGAGATCCTTTCTGGAGCCCTGCACGGAAGGGCAAACGCACAAGCCCGCCCATCTCCGGCCCACTCACGGAGGTTGTCCAGGCCGTAGTAGTTGATGGCACTGCCGCTGGCATCGACTGCCTCTACAGGCACCTCTGGGAACTTCAGGAAGTCAAGAGAGAAGCGGCCGTGGGTGTTTGGCCGGATCCATTCCTTGCCCTGAAACCTGGAAGGAGATGGGCAGTGACCAGGGCACCCTGCCTCCCCAGGCCTCCAGCTTCTGGAGGATGCTCCCAGCCCCATGTGAGGACCTGGTCACACGGGGTCTGGTGCACTCGCTGCACAGCAGGCCCTGCACTAAAGGCCTTCCATGTCGGGTCTCCCTGGGCCCCGGATATTCCCATGAGAGATGCAATGTTTGGCCTCCCCCTCCCCCACTTTTCTAAGTAGGCACTGCGTGTAGTATGGAGCCTGACACGTGGCCTGAATTCACAACCCTGAGGTTAAGAGTTGAACGCTCAATGACTGAGCCACCCAGCCACCCCCGTTTGGCCATTTTTAGTGTGGGTCAGAAAAACTCGGTTAACATCAGAGAAAAAGGCAAGAATGCTAGAATCTTCACTGACTGCCAGAAGTTGAGACCCACTCGGATGTGTGCACCGTTTCTGAGGAACATGCCGGAGGAAGGTGCTCAGACCAGGAGAACATTTTAACTGGAGCCAAGCGAGGGGTAGGTGGGTGCATGAGCTACATTTTCCAGAGAAGAGGAAAAAGGGGAGGAAAAAACAGAGGAGGAGGGAGGGAAGGAGGAGAAAGGAAGGAAAAGGAACAGCGATGTTTACTGAACTCCTACGCTGTATCGGGTCTGTGCCACACACTTCATGGCAGTAAGTCTCTTGAGTCTTTCCAGCAAACCTTGCAGGTTCATACAACCACCGCCCTGTTTTACAAGTGACAGAGCAAGAGCTCAGGAACAAGGTCTGAGCGGAGCCAGCAGGGACAGAGCCCAGGGTTCATGAAAAGTCCCAAGGGCCTCTGGCTCAGTGCTCCACAGCCTCCCCCACCCCACGCTGACGCTTTAGCCCTCATACTTGACTGCGCCGCCCTGCTTCAGGATGAAATAGGCACCCGCGGCGTGGGGACCAAAGCGTTCCTTGATGTGGGTGAAGGGCCTGTAGAGAGAACGGTGGCTGAGGTTGAGCACTGCACCCCGGTGTCATGCTGTCATGCCCCCACCCCCCGCGAGGGTCAGAGTTCACAGCACAAGGAGCGAGCCAGACAGACTGACCCACCGAGACAGACTGCAGATATTTACTGAGTGTCCGTTAAGGACCCGCATCAAGGCAGACAGCGGTCCACGCTCTGTG
The DNA here is from genome assembly GCF_022355385.1 of Mustela nigripes. NCBI lineage: Eukaryota > Metazoa > Chordata > Mammalia > Carnivora > Mustelidae > Mustela > Mustela nigripes. The sequence goes on along the minus strand of NC_081573.1, from coordinate 13,374,336 downwards.
TGGTTAAAGTTACGAAAGGAATCGGGTGGCCCACCCGGAAGTTAAGAGCAAACTGCAGCAGCAGCTCCTTGCTGGAAGTAACAGAGGGACTGACTGGGGAGTGGCTTGGGGCAAGGGTGGGGATGGAGAAGGCTACTTCAGTTTGGGTATTAAGAAATACCTTCTTGGGGTGCCTGGGTGGCTCAGTCAAGCACCTGCCTTAGGCTCAGGTCATGACTCTGGGATCGAGCCTCTGCCTGCCCCTCTGCCTACTTGTGCTCTTTCTGTTGAATAAATAAAACATTAAAAAAAATAGTAGCTTCTTGCAGGAGGTGACATCTGAGCAGAGCTTTGGTGGGAAGAAATTCAAAGCTCACGGCAGGAGCCTGCCAGGCCAAGGGAAGAGCTGGTGGATACACTCAGAGGCTCAACTTAGAACGGCAGGACAAACAGCACTGAGGATGCCATGCTGGTGGGGGTAAGGGGAATCCCTGGTAGGCATCTCAAAGCTCAGCTTTTAGGCTTTAGAGTCTGGCTTTTATTCTAGCAACCAAATGGCTGCAATGGGAAACCATTTGAGGGTTTTAAGCAAAGTGGTGTTTTTCTATTTTAGTGGTTTAAAAAAATTTTTTTTTTTTTTTTTAGATTTTATGTATTCATTTGATGGAGCGAGAGCGCAAGTAAGGGGAGTAGCAGGCAGAGGGAGAGGGAGAAGCAGGCTCCCCACTTAGCAAGGAGCTAAGGAGCTGGACATGGGACTCAATCCCAGGATCCTGGGATTCTGACCTGAGCTGGAGGCAGACACTTAACTGACCGAGCCACCCAGGCACCCCGGCAAAAGGTGACCAGTTCAGATTACTGCGCTCAACCAACCATAAAATGAAGGGGCTCAGAACAGGCTACAGACAGGAGGTAACAACTGGCACATCTGGGATGGTCTGGTGTTAATGGACTGGATGTGGAAGATAGAAAAGAAGAATCAGGGAAGGCTCCTTAGAATTTGGCTTGAGTAACTGGGGACAGTGCTGCTGTTTCCTGGGATGGGGAAGACTCGGGGGTGAGCAGACTTTCTCAGGAGGAAAGCAAGGCTTTGTCATTAGCCATTAGCCATGTTAGGTTTGAGGTACCAGAGTGCCCTCTAAGGTGGTGGACAGCGGGCTACTTATGAGCTGGAGCCCCTGGGAAGGGCGTGGCTGGAGAGGATGCAACTCCGAGGGCCTGGTATAGAGACTGCAGGCGCAGGATCTGAGCTCTGCCTGGTAAGGCCCCAGCAGCAGGGTCTTGCCCACCAAGAGTTCTCACCGATTTTTCTGGTGCACCTTCAATACCTGCTTTCGGAGCAGGTACTCCCTGAGGGCCTGCACGTCATAGAAGTGGTCAGCCAGGAACTGGAGCAGGGACCTCCCCTTCCTCTGACTGTCCTCCGGGGCCACAGCCTTGCTTAGGCCATGGATGCCCCTGGTACCCTGGTTCCATACTGGCGCCATCAGGTGCAGGGGCTGGGGAGAACAGGAAAGGAGAGGCTGAGCCTGGAGCCTGCTGTGAGGGTCAGAGCCAGATCCCCCTGTTCCTGGTTCATGAACCTCCCCTCCTCCCCACTGCTTCTTCCTGGCTGACAAAATTCTTTCTGGATTTCCAAATTCTGCTTTTGAGATCCCCCAAATTTTCCCAAGTTCCTTCCCTAATGAACCCTAAATTCTCTCTTTGCTTTGGCCAAACATTCTTGGTCTTCCCAATTCTCCTCTGATCTTTTCTCAAACCCTTATTTTTAATACCTCTATTACCTGACCTCCTAATTTCCCACAAGCTACCCCCTTAATTTTGTCCAAGTTTCCCTGGAGTCTTCCTGAATGACTCATGTCTTAACCCCCAAATATCTTAATTTATCTCCAAATCAGCCTTAATTTATCTCCAAATCAGTTAAAGCCCCCAAATGCTTCCTTCAGTCTCCCTTCAGTCTTCTCTTAGCCTGCTCCAATTTCTTTTTCTGCTTCAACCAAATTTTCTCAGTAATTTGCCCAAATCCTTACTTTCTCCTCAAAATTGCCCAAGTTCTCACCCTAACTTCCCCTAAATCTATTCCTTGACTTTAGGTCTTTCCTCCTAAATTCTCTCCACGAATACCACAAATTCTGCCCTTAACTTCCCCTAGGTCTTTACCTTGGAACTCTCATATTCATCTTTTGGTTCCTGTCCCTCACTTCCAACTTCCCTTTGGTTTCCATAAAAATGAATAATTTTCCCATGAGCTCCTCTCACCTATATCCTTGGTCTCCTACCCTTGGACCTCAAATTCCAGCTTCTCCACTAAACTCACCCAAGACCCTCTTCCCCTGCAGATTCTGTTTCACGCCCCGCCCCCCACTCCCAGCGCCCCCTCAATTGGGTCCCTCCTTCTGATTGGCTGGGTGCGTCATCTTCGGAACCCGCACTCTGCTTCCCCATTGGTTTCGCTCTGCCAAGTCCCCACCCCGCGTCCGCTCTAAAGCGCCCAGGCCGTCTGCGACCTGCCCCAATCGGTCTCGACTGCCAAGGTCGCATGTCAGTGTTCCCAGCATGAGCTGACAGGGGAGGCCTCCTGCTCCCTTTTGCCCCTTGCTCCCTGGGTCTTAACAGAAGCTCTGAAGGCGGAGGCAGCAGAGCAGACTTTAATTTTGGGGCTCTAGGAGCTCCGGTCACTTACCGCCCTGGGTGCCGCCATCTTGCTAGAATTACAAAACCGGAAGGGGCCGGTTTTTGTAGTCCACCCACTCGGTTCACTTCGAGAGTTCTTTCCCTGTGGCCACGCCCCGTCCGTTTTCCAACTCTCCTCTTAAAGGCACCCGCACTGTTTATTAGTTGAGCGATTGCTCCGAGCGTCATTCCCAGTGAGACTCTGCAGCCTTTCCCTGGGAGAGTAGTCAGCCCTTCCTGTTAGAGTACCCTCCCTCCCACTATATTCCCGACCCTGAGACTATGATCTGAAGAGTCAGGGAATTAACAAAATGAGCCACCCAGGCGCCTCTGATTTATGTTTTTTTTTTTTTAAAACAATTTTGGGGCGCCTGGGTGGCTCAGTTAAGTGTCTACCTTTGTCTCAGGTTACGATCCCAGTGTCCTGGGTTTGAGCCCAGCATCGGGCTCTCTGCTGGGTTGGGAGCCTGTTTTTCCCTCTCCCTCTGCTTGTGCGCTCTGTCTCTCTCTCTGTCAATTAAATAAAATCTTTTCTTTAAAAGATTATTAGAGAGAGAGAGAGCATGAGAGGGGATAGGTCAGAGCAGCAGCCAGATGCGGGACTGGATCCTGGGACTCCAGGATCATGACCCAAGCCAAAGGCCACCGCCCAACCAACTGAGCCACCCAGGTGACCAATTCAGTAATATCTTAAAAAAAAAAAAAAAAATCATTTCTGCCAGGTGGAGAACAGACCTTAGGAAGCAAGGTGGAAGTGGGGACCAGCAAAGAGGCTACTGCAGCAGTCCAGGCAAGAGATGAATGGAGACAGGAGCAGAGATGGGGTAATAGGAACTGGGGAGAAGTGCTCAAGTTGAGTCTACTTTGAAGGTTGAGCCAATAACTCCACAAACTAAAAGGATGGGGATGCCACTTAGGAGACAGGGAGACTAGGGAGACAGGGAGACTAGGAAAGTGATAGGTTTGAAAAGCAGGTGTGGTGGATTGAATAGTGGATCACCCCCACCCCCAACACACACAAAATTCATGCCCTAATCCTTGGAACTTGTGAATTTGTTCCTCTATATGGGAAAAGGAAGAGTGATACAGGGAAGGGGCAATAAGTCAAGGCCTGAGGCAATGGTGGCTTCTGGATGTGGAGGGAGGCCGACAACCCAGTCTTTTCTGTGGCAGGGCCTGCGCTGACAGTGATGGTATGTGTGAGCAGGTCAGGACTCCGCAAAAATGGCTGTTCAACTGTGTGTATCAGTAGCTGGACCATGAGGTACCACAGCTGAGGGATCGTGGCTCCTCGGGTGCACTAATCAGGAAGCTTTTGGGTGGCCCAAGTACAGAAGACAAGGTCTAAGTTGGGCCAGCTGTGGGGCGCTTGGGTGGCTCAGATGGTTAAGTGTCTGCCTTCAGCTCAGGTCATGATCTCCCAAATCCTGGGGTCAAGCCCCACATAGGCTCCTAGCTCAGCAGGGAGTCTGGTTCTCCCTCTCCTGCTCCCCCTGCTTGTGCTCTTTTTCTCAAATGAATTAAAAAAACAAAGTTTAAGCTGGGGCCAGCTAGAGTGCAGAGGAAGGAAGAATGGAGGCTGAGGAGGGGGTGCGGGGGGGCCCAGGAGAGGGCGGGACACATGAGGCCAGGCATCCACAGACACCCAGTCTCCTCGAGGGGTTAGGCCTGAGAATGGTCAAGGGAGGGGCCATGGCTAGACTCTTGTGAGCAGAGTTGAAGTTAGACTTTAGAAGGAAGAAAATCCTCATGAGGCTGTCAGTTCTCACCAGAGAATGGACTTTGAAATGCTGATCCATGCACCCCGTCATGCCCTTTGCTCCCCACTTCCCTCACAGGCTCCTCAGGGACTGGGTCATTCTGGATCTTGCCATTTTCTGCTCCTGGCAGCCACTGTTCAGAGAATATGGAGCTGTGGGGGCAACTGAGGCAGGCGGGACTGGTGCCCCCGGGGCTGGGCCCCCCTCCCCGGGTCCTGAGGGAGGTCCCCCCGGTGGGGAGAGCTGGCCAGACCCTCCTGTCCCCAGGGGCAGACACTGCAGGTGCCAGGGAGTGTGTGCTGTGGATCTGGGAGGAGCTGGTGAGTAAGGGGTTCAGATGGGCAGGAGATGGGGCACAGGTGGGGTGGGGGGAGAGAATGGGAACGTATGGAATTGCAAAGGGCCAGAGACTGAAGGACATCAATTCAGAGACAAGAAAAGAGAAACAAGCAGAGAGAGACAGAGACATAGATCCAAGAGTAAGAGCAAGGAGTAGAGAGACAGGGACAGAGACACACAGAGGGGAGACAGAGATAGAAAGAGGTTGAGAGTAACACCAGAGACTGATTAAATCTGAGACCGAGAGAGACAGTCAAAGGCAGGGGCAGAGAAATAGTGGCAGAAGGGGATATGGAAAGACAGAGACAGAGAAGGAGAGACAGACAAGGCAGGGCAGAGAGAGAACGTAAGGGAGGCACAGAGACGCAGAGCCAGTGAGGGACTAGAAAGGGAGAGACCAAGTCAGGGAGAGACAGGCAGAGATAGAGAACATCTGGGAGAAGCTGGGGGCAGTCAAGGTCTGGCAGGCCCGGATTATTAAAGAGAAACTTACTTATGGCACCTAGCTAGTGACACTGTAGGTGTAAGGGCCACTGCAGCGGGGTCGGGGGGGTGGTGCAGAGAAATGGGCTCAGCTCTGAGCACAGCAGGGGCAAGTGGGGATTTCTATGGAAGAAGATGGCAGGGGTCAGCAGATGGGAAATCACTAAGCAGGGCATCTGGCTTAACGGACGCTCAGGGCTCTTGCTGGAGGCAGGCCAGGGACATGAGGTGGGGCCTGGTCAGGGATGGGGCCGGGGTGGGGGGTGGAGGGTGGTGAGGAAACAGATCAGATATCAGGGGTGATCAGACATGGAGGATGGAAGATTGTTGGTAAAATGGGATTTTACAAGGAAGTGCACAGATGGGCCCAGGAGAAGGTTTAGGAGCTTAGCTGAAGTTTGGTCAAGCAAAGAATCTTGGCCAGAACTTGAGCGTGTTGGGAGTGGGGGGCACCCTGACGCCATGCGCCACCCCCGCCCCCTGCGGGGTGGGATGCCCATGACTCCACCTTCCCATGGGCAGGAGCGCCTCCGCCAAGTGGACCTCCAGCTGCTGGGCCAGCTGTGCAGTCTGGGGCTGGAGATGGGGGCGCTTCGGGAGGAACTCTTCACCTTCCTGGAGGAGGAGAGCCTCATCGAGGAAGAAGAGGAGGAGGAGGAAGAGGAGGAGGAGGAAGAGCCTGAGGGGAAGCAGGAGGAGGGACACCTGGGGGCCTTCGGCTCAGCCCTGCACCACCAGCCCCCTGACTTCGAGATGACCATCTGAGGCCCTGCTTCTGAGTGACACATGAATGAGATGCAAATTTATGCAAAGGACAGAGCATTTGCAGTTAGATCTACCTGACCTGCCAGGGGGCTCAGGAATCAACCAGAGCAGATGCACCCTGGGAAGCTGTCTGTCCCCATCCTGACGGAGGGGCTGGCTGGTGAGCTCTCTACAGGTGTACTGCAAGGAACTGCAAGTGAGTTGCAGGGGACCTGTGGGTCTTTGCAGAGAGGGTCACCTATAGGTGACCAAGGCCACCCAGCATGGTGGCCGCTGCCTCGGGTAGAACCACAGAGCCCATTCCAAAGGCTTAGTGTGATAAAAAGAATATAGAACAGTTTGATAATCTAAAACTTTTGTTGGAATGCTAGTATTTCCTGCATAATGGGATAAATAAAAATATTACTAAAATGAATTTCACCTGAGTATCTGAAAATTTTTTAACATGGTAAAATATATATAATAAAATTTGCCATTTTTGCCATTTATAAGTGTACAGTTCAGTGGTATTAGACTCATCCACACTGTGCACAACCATCACCACCATCCATCTCTGGAACTCTTCATCTTATAAGCCTGAAGCTGGACCCATTAAACAACTCCCCAGTCCCCCTTCTTAGAGAGAGAAAGAGAGAGAGAGAGCGCGAGCGGGAGTGAGTGAAGGAGAGCAAGGGGGGGTGGGGTGGGAGGCAGAGGGGGAGTCTTAGGTGCAGCTCAATCCCAGGACCCGGAGACCATGATCAGAGCCAAAATCAAAAGTCAGACACTTAACCAACTGAGCTGGCCAGGTGCCCCTTTTTCCATTTTTAAATAGGACTGCTAGAAAATTTTAAATTACGTTAGGCTCTTCCGCTGTATTTCTGCACAGCACTATTTGAGAGGTTTGAAAATGGAATGTGGGTGTGAGCAGAGGGGTGGTGGGGGTTCCCAGCTGTTCCCAGATGTGTTGCAAATGTGTCGTATCTGAGGATGGTGGCCGAGGAGAAGCCTGCTGCACCTGCAACCATTCCCGGGGTCTATGTTTGCAGAAAAGAGGCCCACATCAGCAGGCGGAGGGCGCCAGCCTGAGGGGAGACATCTCTTCAGGGCAGACATTTGGACATTCGTGGAATTATTACTCCCCGGGAAGACAAACACACGCTTACATGTTTGCCATTCGTCATGAAAGCTTTTTTATTTAAAATTTTATTTACTTATTTGACAGAGAGATACAGCAAGGGAAGGAACACAGGGAGAGTGGGAGAGGGAGAGGCAGACCCCCCCCCCACCCCAGCAGGGAGCCTGATGCGGGGCTTGATCCCAGGACCCTGGGATCAAAAGTGTTTTTTTAAAAAAAGTGTTTTTTTAAAAACAAACACTTTTTAGTTGGGGGAAAAAAAAAAGGATGTGGAGGTGATCTGGCTGCGACATCTGTCACCCCCATTGATCACCAGAGTTGATTCGGCTGAGCTGGTTGGCTACACAGGTGTCCCCTTCCTCCCTTACTGCTCTGTGTGCCTCCTTCCCGAAGCTTCGCACTCCGGCCCAAGAAGATGACCTTCCCCAAAAGAAGAGGACTATTCTACAGTCAAGGGTATACAGGAGTAGCTGTGTTCCCCCCTACAAACAAGCTCTCAAGGTCCATGAAAAAAAAAACAACCAAACAAAAAAACCCCACACACGAAAAAAAACACTTTCTTGTTGGGAATGAGGGTGTTCCCAGAGATAGGAGATGTTGGTGGAAGAGGTGCTGAGTCCCTATCTGTGAGCATTTCCTCCTTAAGGGAGCCTGGGTGGCTCAGTGGGTTAAGCCTCTGCCTTTGGCTCGGGTCATGATCCCAGAGTCCTGGGATGGAGCCCCACATAGGGCTCTGCTCCGTGGGGAGCCTGCTTCCTTCTCTCTCTCTGCCTGCCTCTTTGCCTACTTGTGATCTCTGTCAAATAAATAAATAAAATCTTAAAAAAAAACACAACAACAACAAAAAACAACCTGCTGCTTTCTGTCCAGGGGAGTTTTGTAAGACTAGGGGAGGGATGCAGGGGAATTAAGGGGTTCAGGCTCCATCCCAAACTGGCCTTCCTCTGCCAACTTCTGCCAGGTCTGCAGCTCCTGGGAGATCCGCTGTGGGGGTGCGGGAGGGTGTTGGAAGTCACCCCAGCACCCAGGGAAGGAGAAAGACACCGCAGGAGCGTGCAGAGGCAGAGTCCCTCTCCCTCTGGGTATACTCTGGGCTCTCTCTGCAGCTGTGTCCAGGCTGAGGGCGCCATGAGGGCTGTGGGGGGGACACAATGAGGGCTGAGGGGATGGCTTCATTGCTACAGGGTCTGGGTTGTTCTTGGGCGGAAAGGGATGGGAGACACTGAGGGGAGACTGGCGGGGGCACTAGGGAGAGAACGCTCACTCTGCGAGAGCGGCATGACAGGGTCAGTAAGATTCTCCTTCGTTAATAGGACATAATTGGAAACATCGGTGAGATCATCAGGGCTCTGATTCCAATGTCCCAGTTGAGACTGATGCCCATTGGATCACATGTGGCCCAAGGTCAACTGGGTCAACTGAGCTAAGGTCAACTGGATGGGTATTTTGGGGACCAGGAGAAAAGAGTTATAGAGATGCAGACAAAATTTGAGGGGAGAGGCTTTTTAAAGGGAAGAGGCTATTAGCGTCCCTAAGAAAACCTGCTCCAGAGCAATCTATGTCGGGGGGTATGCGGCCCTTCCATACCTGCATAAATAATCAGGCCCAAGCAAGTAAGACCAGCCATACTTTAGGATCAAGAATAGTTTTGCCCCGGGGCAAGGTGTGGGGGCGCTCCCGGAAGGGCTCAGTTGGGTAAGGGTCTGACTCTTGATTTCAGCTCAGGTCATGATCTCAGGGTCCTGGGATCAAGCCCCACAAGGTTGGGCTCCACGCTCAGTGGGGAGTGGGGAGTCTGCTGGAAGTTCTCTCTCCTTCTTCCTGTGCACCCGCACCCCCACCCTCCTCTCCCTCTCTCAAATAAATAGATAAATCTTAAAACAAACAAACAAACAAACAAAAGAACAGTCTGCCTTGGGGGTGAGCTTTGAGCAAAGAGAAGTGACTGTAGAGAGAAACTGTGTCTCCATGGAAAACGCCAGCAAGCACAGTGTTCTGAGAGGCTCTGGCCACTGGCCGTCTCTTACCTGTTGTGCAGGTCTTCAACTGCGGGGAGACCGGGGAGACTGTGGGGAAGCAAAGCAAACCGGGTCTTTATCAGAGAGGGAGCTGAGTTTCCCTCCTGCTGTGCAGAAAGCAGTTTCAAGTGGTTACAAGCTAGAGGCCACCCAGCACCCCCCAGCCCCCAGAATTACCATTTCTAATTGCAGATTCTTTCTCTGTCCCTTTTGAGATGTTTCCCTTTTCTGAAAAGGGGCGCCTGAGTGGTTCCGTCCCTTAAGCAGCTGCCCTCAGCCCAGGTCATGAACCTGGGGTCCTGGCATGGAGCCCCAAGTTGAGCTCCCTGCTCAACAGGGAGTCTGTTGCTCCCTCTCCCTCAGCCCCTCCCCCCATGCTCTCTCTCTCTCAAATAAATAAAATCTTTAAAAATTCTTTTAAAAAGCCTCCTGTCAGTCTTAGGATCCGGGGAATGCCTCTGGAGTTCATCCCTGCAAAATGTAATCCTCCTGCAGACAGCACCCTTACCTCCCAGGCTCTGAAGGAAAGCAGGAGCCTAACCTCCGAGGGTCACCTTTCAAGCGGAGACATAAAAGCTCTTTCAAGTGAAGCTGATCAGCCAGCAGATGGCCTCTAAGTCCCTCTCCTTAATTAAAAATCTCTCCAGCTGTGCTTTAGGAGGGCTGAGTTCAGTCGTCCTCACCTGTTGCATTGACTTTGAATCAAAGTTCTCCTCGCCTCTTTGCTTTTTCGGTACAGATTTTACTGAGATGACCTGCCTGTTAGTAGCTGAGCTATCATCTTGCATGCGCTGTCCATCTTGGCCATCATTTTTTTTTTTTTTTTAAGATTTTATTTATTTGACAGAGATCACAAGACAGACAGGCAAGCAGAGAGAGAGGAAGTAGAGAGCCCGATGCGGGGCTCAATCCCAGGACCCTGGGATCATGACCTGAGCCGAAGGCAGAGGCTTCAATCCACTGAGCCACCCAGGCGCCCCTTGGCCATCTTTTCAAATCTTCCAATCTCTTCCCCTATCTGGCTCCATCCTCCAAACACATGTTTCCAATTTGCGTCCCTCCTGAGTTGGTGTCCACAGCAGGAGGGGGCCTGATGGCCCAGACCCTTCAGATGGCCTCAGGTGGCCTTGTAGCTGGCCTTTGTCCCCAGGATATGAGAAGCAGCGTGAACTAAGGCACAGGACTTCCTAGAGACCTGGAGGAACGCCAGCCCCAGTGGCTCCAACTCCAACAGTTTGCAAATGCACAGATGTTTTCACTTCACCCTCAACGAGGGAAATCACACTGACTTCAGGAGACATTCTGTCGTAAAACACAAGAGGCCGGGGCAACTGCCTGGGGAAGGGGCCATTGCCAGGCGGGGCGTGGATCTCAGCAGTCAGGGCCTCAGGTACTCTGGCTCTTGGAGAGCTTACATTTCATGAGCTAGGAGTTTGGCATCTGATACCCCCAGAGTTTTTTCCTTTGGCCCTGTGTGGAGCCCAGTGTAGGGCTTGAACTAATGACCCTGAGCTGGAGACCTGAGCTGAGATGAAGTGTGGATGCTCAATGGACAGAGCTACCCAGGCGCCCTCCCCAGAGTTTACTTAAATTGGGAATTCCCATTCAATCTGTTTTCCTCTCTCAATAGGATATAGACATACATTTGCCTGATGTCACTGTTTACTGAGGGGAAAATATTTATCTTAATTTTGAAAAACGTGTAACATACAAACAGAAAGAAAATCAGTCACATAACCACACAGAGATAAAACTGTCATCATTTTTGGGTCTTATTTGTCATCTCTCTGTCTCCATCCATCTATCATCTATTAGTTTTTTTCTGGAACATTTACAACTTAATTACAGACGTCACCACACTTTGCCCTGAATGCTCCCAGCTGCCTCTTTTCGAAGATGAGCAGTCCCCCTCATGCCACTGGCGACACCTGACAGAATCATAATTTCCTAACATCAAATACCCTGTCCATGTTCAAACTTCCCCACAAGTCTGTGGTCATTGGTAATAGAGCGATAGGGATATGCCCCAGACTTGCTGAAAGGGTATGTTTAAAATATATAACGTTTTATTCTTATGTTTTAAAAGATTTTATTTATTTATTTGACAGACAGAGATCACAAGTAGGCAGAGATACAGGCCGAGAGAGAGAGGAGGAAGCAGGCTCCCTGCTGAGCAGAGCCCTATGTAAGGCTCGATCCCAGGACCCTGGGATCATGACCTGAGCCGAAGGCAGAGGCTTTAACCCACTGTGTCACCCAGGTGCCCCTCCTTTGCTGATTTTTATTTTTATATTTTTATTTTATTTTATTTTTTTAAAGATTTTTTTATTTATTTGACAGATAGAGATCACAAGTAGACAGAGAGGCAGGCAGAGAGAGAGAGAGAGAGAAGCAGGCTCCCTGCTGAGCAGAGAGGCTGATGCGGAACTTAATCCCAGGACCCTGAGATCATGACCTGAGCCGAAGGCAGCGGCTTAACCCACTGAGCCACCCAGGTGCCCCCTTTGCTGATTTTTAATATGAAAAAAATTTTTAATTGAGTTGTGTATGTCTTTGTGTATTGTAGATATGAGTCCCATATCTGATACATGGTTGGCAAAATTTTTTCACCTGTTCGGCGGGTTTTTTCACTTTAGTGACAAAGTCCTCTGAAGCACAAAAGTGTTCACTTTGGGGTGTTTGTGTGGTTTAGTGAGTTAAAGCCTCTGCCTTTGGCTCAGGTCATGATCCCAGGGTCCTGGGACTGAGCTCTGCACTGGGCTGTCTGCTCAGCGGGGAGCCTGCTTCCTCCTCTCTCTCGGCCTGTATCTCTGCCGACTTGTGATCTCTGCCAAATAAATAAAATCTTTAAAAAAAAAAAGTGTTCATTTTGGATGACTCAAAGTTTATGATTTTTACTTTTCTTGCTTGACCCCAGGAATATTTCATGTCATTTTTCTCTGGTCAGAATTTACACAAGGGTCCCACATTGCATGTGATATTTAGAAAGTCCTTCTTTTTCTAAAAGCTTGACTTTATGTGGGGTGGCTGGTGGTCTTTGGGGGTCCATGTGTGAGACTGTCTGGCCGATTTCTCCGGGGACCTCCCTCTTGCCTCTCCAACTCCCCCCCTGTACTTTAGACTGCAGGGGAAGCCTAGACTCAGGGGGACTCATTGCAGTTTAGGGGAAGCCCCATGTGTGCAGCTCTGAACAGCACCCCTACTCCCATCTGGGATTGGACCAAGAGGGTCAGGCTGGCTGTAGTGGATTGAATGCTGACCCCTGCCGCCCCCCAAAAGATATGTTCATGTCCTAAACCCCAGAACCCATGAATGCGACCGTATTTGGAAAAAGTTTCTTTGATGATACAACGAATCTTGGGATGAAATCATCCCGGGGTATCTGTGTGAGTCCTCAATTGGATAAGAAGTGTCCTTATAAGAAACGGAAGAGAAGACACACAAAGGGCACACAGAGGAAAAGGCCACGTGAAGACAGAGGCAGAGTTTGGAGTGACTCAGCTACAAGCCAAGGAATGCCGTCCGCCACCAAATGCCGGAAGAGGAAAGGAACAGAATCTCTCCCAGAGTCTCTGGAGGGAATGTGGTCCTGCCGATACTTTATTTTGGATTTCTGGCTGCCAGAACGGTGGTAGAACAAACTTCTTCTTGTATTAAGCTACCCAGGGTATGGTAATTTCTTATGGCAGCCACAAGAAACTGATGCACGGTCCCCCTCGAGGGCGAGAAAACAATCCTCCCAGGAACGGGGAGATCTGTCTTCTCATCATTATCTCCCTAATCTCTCTGATTCTGCGGGGCCCTGAGGGGACACCTAATGCCTGTGCATGTCACTTTCCCCAGACCCCTGCCCCCATACCCCCTACACCAATCCTACATCCTGTTCTTGGCCTGAGCCCACGGTGCACAAGAACAGTCACTAACTGTGATCCCTCCTGGGTTCAGACACAGGCACCTTCTGTGCAAAGGGGCTTCCCTCATCCCTGGACCCTGGTCTCTGCTGGAAGGACAGGACTCAGGCTTTCAGGGTGAAGAGTTGCTTCTTGACACCTCTAGTGTGGGACAGGTTAGAGGATGGTTTTTGCACTCCCTTTTTTTAAAGATTTAAAAAATTTATCTGACAGAGAGAGACACAGCGAGAGAGGGAATACAAGCAGGGGGAGTGGGAGAGGGAGAAGCAGGCATCCCATCCGCTGGGCAGAGAGCCCGATGTGGGGCTCAATCCCAGGACCCTGGGATCATGACCTGAGCTGAAGGCAGAGGCTTAACAACTGAGCTACCCTTGCTCCCTCTTTTCTGAGGGTACTTATAGATATTCATATAATAATGTGTTTCACTGATTTTTTCATCTCCAATTTGGTCATTGATTTGGCCAGAGCAAAATACCAGGAGAAATTTTTGAAAAGAAAGAAAACTCTCCCGCTGTAGAATTAAAGGCACTCAAGGCTCAACATTTCTGTAGGTTTTTGGTGGCTTGAGCTGGTGTGGAATTCACATGGAGGACGAACATAGCCATCTGCCCTGTGGGGCAGGGCTGGCTTCCTGGGCTGGCGATCTGTGCAACCACTCAAAGCACTAACAAGGGCCTGTGGCCGTGTGTAATGCTGTGCTTTTACCACCCTGAAATTCTTAACGATTTTTGAGCAAGGAGCGCTGCATTTTCGCTTTACGTGGGGTCCTGCTGTTGATGTAGCTGGTTGCCCCAGCAGTGACAGTGGACTGGTAAGTCTCCTCTTGGAAAAAGAAAGGTTATGAGGCCACTTAGGGGATGCAATGCACACTTCAGCCACCAGAAGGCGGCACCACCGCAGGGTAGCCTGGAGGGTTGGCCGAAGAGCACCAGCAGTTTGGCTCACCTCTTGGGTCCTCAAAGGTCTCTCTCTCCACCCCTTCCCTTCCCTCTCTCCAGCTTACAGAGGGAACATTCTCAGCCCTGATGTACTTCGGTGATACCCATTTTTTGGGGGGGGAGGGATACACATTTTTGACTCCACAATCCAAGGTCGGGGGCCAGGTGTTCACAATTATTTAGCTCAAATACGAACGGCATTAAATAGACATAATAAAGTCTACACATAATATTGGTCTCAGGAAAATCCTGCAGAGGCAGGGATTGGGAGATGTAGTGGGGAGGGGAGATCCGTCTGAGTACCCGTTTTCCAAGAGGGAAGACTTAGCGCTTAAAGGTGAAACTTCACTAAGGAGCCTCAAAGCCTGTGGAGCAGAGATGATCCGGGCTCGAACCAAGGGCGCTGGTGCTGCCCCCCGCAGACCTCCCCAGTGTGGCCCCCAACGGAGAAGCTGGGGCTTTCCTGGGATCATCTGAGACACAACACACAGCAACGTCCAGTGTGGTCACCAATATAAGAAAGGGAACATCAGATGGGAGTGAGCCAGACCGGTTTTGCTCACAGTGTGAGTACCGGGACTGGAGTACATTTCACTGCTGGACCTGCAGTCGGGCTGTGTGACCACGAGGGTACATCTCCCTGGGGTGGTGAGTGATCCCCATCAGAATGAGATGTCTGCTCTGGGCCAGCCTTGTATACCTGATTAAGATTCGTTCAAGAAGCCCAAACTTCTTCAGTCTTTGTCCGCGGGACATATGATGGGGGCTGACTTCTCTCTCTGTCTCTATCTTGCCATCAGAAGGTCGGAATTAAAAACTCATACCCTTTGGTTGATTCAGGACGCAGGATCATCACCAGTCTGCAAATGGCCTGTCCTCCTTTTTTTTTTTTTTTTTTAAGAAAAATATTGCTTCTTTAACTGAATTTTTTATTTTTTACTTATGTAATTGGACACAGGCTCAAGTTGTAGCTTTCAGAATGACCAAGGTGGGATTGGAGAGACGGCTTGGTAAGAAAGCTGTCACTACTTCCTGGAGGGGAAACACTAGGAAATCAAGACACTGTGTTGGCTTTGTGCCACAGACCTCTGTAGCCTCTTGGTAGCAACAAGGTTGGGATCCACTGGCTCCATGGCCTTGAGTGCCCGGGAGGCATAACCAGCATGTCATAGATCCACACTCCATATGTGCGACTCGGTGGTTAGTGAGCCCAGAAACTGCTGTGTGTGGCTTGTCAGCATGTACTTTCCAAGGGGATTGGAGGAGAATGAGTTAAGGCAAGCTGGGGCATCTCTCCTAGACCTCATCAGGGAATCTCCACAGCCGAGACCTTTATTCCTACCACCTCCCAACCTGATGCTCCCTGAGTCTGCCTCTTCTCACCTAGAGAGTCAAGTGCATCCCACGGGGCCTCAGTCCAGGAAACTTGGCATTATCTGGGAGGCTTCTTCTCCATCAACAAACACTGCAAGTTGCCTTCGACCTATAAATAGAGTGCAAACCCTCTTCCAAACCGCCATCACTCCTAAATGAGGGTATTGTGACAGTCTCCTGAGTGGTCTCCCAACTGCCTCCTTGTCCCCACCTGCCCGTACGACAGTCTCCTCACTGTAAGATCTCAGATCCTCAGAAAGCAGTTCCTCTCAAACCCAAGGTCATTCTTCTTCTGCTCAAAACCCTCCCGTTTACTCACGTCTCAGTCACACCCCAATCCAAAGTCCTCCCCACAGCCCACAGGCCCTACGCTGGGGCTACTGGGGGTGCCATTTATTTGTTTGTTTATTTATTTTTAAGAGGGAGAGAACACATGAGTAGGGAGGAGGGACAAGGGAAAGAGGGTGAGAGAGAATCCCAAGCACTATGCTCAGTGCAGAGCCCAACATGGGGTTCAATCCCATGACCCCAAGATCATGACCCTGAGCCAAAATCAAGAGTCAGATGACCAACTGACTGCGCCATCCAAGCAAACCCCCCTCCCAGGTGCCCTGCTTTCTATATTTTGGATATCAATCTCTTATTAGACAGATGATTTAAAATTTTTCTCCCATTGGGTAGGTTGCCTTTTCATTCTGCTCACGGTTTCCTTCTCTGTGCAGAAGGTTTTTAGTTTGATGTTGTCCCACTTGTTGATTTTTTACTTTTATTGCTTTTACTTTTCTTGTGACATCCAAAAAATCATCACTGTGTCTGATGTCAAGGAACTCACTGCTTGTGCTTTCTTCTGATAGTGTTGTAGTTTCAGATCTTACATTCCAGCCTTGAATTCCGTGTGAGTGAATGAATATGGTGCAAAATAGTGGTCCAGTTTCATTCTCTTGCATATGGTTGTCTGGTTTTCCTAATACCGCCTATTGGAGAGACCTGCCCTTTCTCCACTGTATATTCTTGGCTCCTTGCCTGTCAGTTATTTGGCCATTGATCTGTGGGTTTATTTCTGGTGGCCACTCCAGAGGATGAGGGAGAAACTCCGAGAAGGGTCACCTCTCCGAGCGTCAGACCTGTTCCCATACAGTGTTCCTTCCTTATCTGCTAAGCACTCTCAGAGTGTGTGTGCTATTTCAAACACTAAACCAGACTTGCCATTGAGGGCCTATGTCTCCCGGCGTCAGTGGGTTTGATGTGAAACTACTCAGATTCAGAATCTGTATGAAGTGGATGTGCTCACAGTAGTGCGGTTGTACAGGCTTTTCACCTTCAACAGCAGCCTCCTGTTACAACTACCTGTCAAAGTGTCAGCCAAATGGGAGCAGTAGATTCAAGAGAGCAAAAGCGCCCTCAGGACCGCATCCATGTCTTTTGTGTGAAAGTATCAGGGCTTCTTGTAGCTGTAAAAGATGCTGATGGTTAAATACACTGTTTAGAATGATGAGGCAAAAGAGCCAGAACATGGCGGGCTGTGTATTTCCAGGGAGCCCCAGGAGAGATGTCTCTCCCCACCGGGTGCTTATTCCTTTCCCCTCCACAGTCTCTCTCAAGCCAGGATCCTTCCTCTGGGTCTTCAGTTTCATCACGTGCCTTCATCCTAGCCCATGTGTACCCAGGAGGGCAGCCCCTGCAGGGAAGCTCTCTCAGGCCACTGGCAGGCAGGGAGGTTGGGGGTTCATGGTCCCAAGCTGCAAAGGCTCCTAGATAAAGGGAAGGTCCATTCAACAAGCCCAGGGCTCACCAGTGTGGCTACTATGGCGTGGGAGTCAATAAACCATGGTAAGAAATCCCGTCTCTTAACATGAAGCCCAGTGGTACTCCTGAGTGCAGAATGAGGACAGGCCCCAGGGCACCATCTGGCTCTCTTGGGTGAGGATGATTGATATTCCAAGAAGCAGTGGCTCTGGTTCCTTTCCCATGACATGGCAGCTCTACCCACTTGGAGGGGTTCTCTCAATGCCTATCCTGGAGCTCGTGAGTGGGAGGAACGTCATCAAGAGACACATTTTCTTTTGCAAAGTGTCCTCTATGCCCTAACCATCTGTCAACACCATGAGTGAATCTTCTCCTCTCTCCTCTTCGCTGCCTGCTAGACACTTCACCTGTAGGGTGCTAATTCCATTTAGTGTCTTCAGAAAGGCTAATATTTTCTTGAACACAAGGGAGCTTCAAAGGCCAAATAGCAGCTGACTCAGGAGCTTCCCAACCTGCTCACCTAAGGTTTCTCCCTTCTCACCAACCTCTGTTAATTTGTATTTTATTTTTAATTAAAAACATTTTAAAGTAGGCTCCATGCCCAGTGTGGAGCAGGATATGGGGCTCAAACACACAACCTGAAGGTCAAGACCTAAGCTGAGATCAAGAGTTGGACCCTCAACCAACTGAGCCAACCAGGAAATCTGCCTCCCTTTTTCTTGTGAAGAAAGGTCTATGTGGGGATTGAACCCATTGCACGGACACAAGAGTCTCATGTTCTATGGACAGAGTTCACCAGGCACCCCTTTTATCCTTTTCTTTCTTTCTTTTTATTTTTGAATATGACATCTTGGACTCCTCAGCTCTCTGAATCCTTTCATTTGCCCCTTCCACAATGTTCCCTCCTCTACCCCCGTTTCCATTCCTGCCTGCCCCTTCCCCTCCCGCATCTCCCGATTATCACTGGAGTTTGAGCCTCCTCCCCACTGTGGGCTTTTGAGGGGCTCAGAGACCCAACAAAAAACCATCAGCGGTAAAATGCGCTGACTGGGAACAAGAAACAAACCTCACTGACCAACACAGTGTATCTGTCACACCCCGAGCTTCCTCTTTGAGGCAGGAAGGTTTCAAAGGTCCCAAGATCGTTCACCACAATTTCTCCCGTCAAGATATCCGTTAAAAATTATATTAAAACACAAGTACATTACATTTACTAATTTTAAACCGTCAGCCACTGTATAGTTCACGAGTGTACATATTCTCCTTGTCGTACAATGCATTGTAACATATTCATTTGGTGAACGAAAATCGGTACCCACAGCTCCGTGTTCCCTCCTCCTCGCCCCCACTGGCTCCACAGTTCTTTCTGTTTCTGTCGATCTGACTACTTTAGATACCACGCAGAAGTGGATCACAGGATCGTAGTCTGTGACTTGCTCATTTCACTTTGCAGAAAGTCCAGAATGACCTTCCTTTCTAGGATGGAATAGCGTCCCATTGTATGTAGATGCCAGGCGTTCTTTCTCCATTCCTCCGTGTGTGGACATGTGGGTGCTTCTACCTCTTGAGTCTGGAGAAGAACCCCGCAGTGAACGGGGATGTGCGAGTAGCCCTTCGCTGCCTCCTAGACTTCACCTGTAGGGTGCTAATTCCATTTAGTGTCTTCAGGAGTGCGATGGCTGCGTCGCGTGGTAAGTCTGTTTCCTCATTGGGAGGAAACTCTGCACTGTGTTCCAGGGCAGATGGGCCATTTCACATCTTCACCTAGACCGTGCCAGGGTTCCAGTTCCTCCAGGTCCTCGGCAACACAAGCTGTCGTAAGGTGTGTGGCTTTGGGTTCTTTGGGCTACTGTTGTTGCTAGCGGCCATCCTCACAGGTACCCCATGTTATGTCTTTGTCATTTGATTTGTTTTCTGTAATGAGTACTGGTGCTGAGCATGTTCTCAGAAGCTTGGTGGCCTTTGTCTGTCGTTGGAGAAATGTCTTTTCAAGTCTCCTCTCCACTGTCTAATTGTCTAGTTAGTTTTTCTTGTTGTTGTGCCTTTTAGATTTTTTTACGTCTTCTGGATATGAATCCCTTAAGAGACATCGGAAGTGCGAATCGTTTTCCCCATCCGGTAGGCTCCCTTTTCACTCGGTTGACTGTTTCTTCGGAGGGCCACCAGTTTGTAAGGTCGAAATGGCCCCGTTTTTCTAGTTGGCTTTTGCTGCCTGTGTTTCTTGGTGTCATGTCCTAGACCTCATTGCCAAATCCAAGGTCATGAAGTTTTGCTCCTGTTTCCCTCTCTCAGCTTCATGATCTTAGGTCCTCTGTGGAGATGCCTTCTCTATTTTCAATTAATCTTTGCGTGCTTTAGAAAGGAAGGGTCCGGTTTCCTTCTTTGCATATGGATACCCTGTCTTCCCAAGCCTTTTCATTAAAGAGACTGTCCTTTCTCATTCTAGTGGGAACGGCACCCTGCAGAAGATCATTTGGCCATGTGTGGAAAGTTTTATCTGAGGGCTCTCTGTTCTGTTCCTTCTATGTTTGTGTCTCTGTGTCGATGCTGGTAGCTCACTCTATTGTTTCCTGTGGCTCAGTAACATGTTTTGAAATCGGGATGTGCAAGCCGCCTACTTTGTCCATTTCTAGATTGCTCGGGCTCCTTGGGGTCTGTTGAGATACGGTATGATCTGAAGGATGAATGTTTTCTAATTCCTGCCCAAAATGCCATTAGGATTTTAAGGTGGATTGCATGGAATGTGTACATCACTTTGGGGGTACGAACTGTTCTTTCTTTCTTTCTTCTTCTTCTTCTTTTTTTCCTTTTTTTCATTTGACGTATTTATATGTGTGTGAGAGATGCGGCAGGTACAAGTTGTGGAAGGGGCAGAGGGAGAGGGAGAAGTAGACTCCATGCTGAGCAGGGAGCCTGATGCAGGCAGGCTCCACATTTCCAGGCCAGCCCCAGGACCTTCAGGGTTCCCCAGGGAGGGTTGTTCCACTCACACCCTCTCTCCCTCCACAGGGTCTCTCCTGACCCACGGGCGGCATTTTTGTGAGCCTTCCGGGTTTCACCCCCCCCCCCACATCCCAACGTTGGTCCCCTGGAACATGAGTTTTCGGAGCCCTATTCCTTGCTCAGCTCAGTCCTTTACACAGCTGTCTCTACCTGAGCCACATTTGGGATACATGCCCACGACTCCTTTAACCAGTTCATGGTTTGCCCTTCTCTCACCGTGAACTTCTCCTGGGGAGAGGAGACATCTTCAAATCTCCCCTCCTCCGCTCCCACCCCCCCACCAAGACTGAGCCCCCGGATATCAGCCTCAGAAAGCAGTCCCCCAACCCCATCCACCACGCAGCAAATCTCAACTGGGCCAGTGACCCATTCTTCACAGCCCACCCCACCCCATGGCATGGAGCGCTCATGCTCATCGCCATGGGGTTTTCCTATTCCTCCTCGGATCCTGGCCACAGACCCTGAACCACACAGGAGAAAGAAGTCAGCCTAGAATGGGGCAATAAGACTCCAAGACACTCCATTTGTTGAAACTAGGTTTATTTGTTCCTTTGTGTTCCAAAACAAGAAATTGCGGCTGCAAAGCAAAACAGAACTTTTTTGAAGTCTGGGAGACACAGATTCAAGAGGAACGGGAAATGGGCTCTGGGGGAGGGGTGGGGTGGCAGGGGAGGAGAAAGGGGATGAAGGTAAAACCACAGGCTCCTGTAAGTTCTTGGGACAGAATGATGACTGGCGCAGCACAAATAGTCGGCTGTACTATATATAGATAGATGGTAGGCGCTGGGGGGGAAGTTCAGCAGAATGAGCTTCCTTCAGAGAACCAGGCCAGAACGGAGCCGTTGGTGGTAGGCACAGGCTGGAAGTTCATGGGACGTCCAGAGGTGGGCGCGGACTCTGGGCGCCATGTTAGGACTGCTTAACATTAGTGATTCAAATTCAGTGTTTCCCTTTCCTTGTGAGCTAGTCTTCTTGGTGAGTTTGGTACATGGGGCCAGCCTCAGGGAGAGCCGAGCACACACACAAGCCTCCTCTGGCCGTAGAGAAGCGAGGAAAGTACTTTCTTTTCGTCCCGGTGCTAAGTACTCCCCAGAGCACCCAGATGGCTTAGACGGAAGAGTAGCTAAACCACAACCACGGCTGCGGCTTTAGAAAACGTCTTCTTGTGTCGAAAACGATATGGCATATTTATGACGACTTCTCCGACAATCCGTTTGTGTATAACGGAAGTAAGATGGCGCAGGACATAAAAAAAGGTCTTCCCCAACAGAAACCGGCACGCTGTTTTTAACCAATCTGTGAAGTCCCATGGGTTCTCCGGTAATGTCATGAACAATGCAGGAAAAGAAATTCTTACTTTACCCAGGACATAGGTAGCGACAATTTCCACCGGTAATTCCAGGAGCCAGTGTGTGATTATTGAACATAGTTGAATTGTTCTAGAACAGGAGCGTGTGCCGTTTGTCTGACTCATTCGCAAAAAAGATTATCTAGCGGAGACCTGGCCTTTTATAACCCCCGCAGTGAGTCATGCAGCGTCATCAGTAGGAAGGGCTCCTGGCCAACCAGCTTGTTGCACGTGTCCCAGCAGCCCGCTGACCTGGAGGCAGTATAGGGGAAGTCCAGTCTTGTTTCTCACAAGGCAAGTGGGGAAGGGCAAGGCTTATCTGGGTGACAATGCTGGGGAACTGAAAGCCCCACGTTTGGCTCTGTTTCTCTCTCTATGTACACTTATGTTTTAATGCGTCGTCTTTAAAAACAAATCACATACCTTTCCTCCTTTAAAACATGAATGCTGCAAATTACACTGAGTTCCTTCTGTTTAACTCTATTCCTGGAATAAGCCCGATATTCAGTGATTACCTCTAAAGATGGACCAGACTGAGTCAAAAAGGAAGAAACACACGAAGTGGCCATACGAGCCAACAAACAAGCTGAATTAGTATTTTGGAACCTAGATCCATTGGCAGGAGAGATGTTTAAACAAGAAACATGAAACATTCTAATCTTACTCCTACTCCTACAGAAGAGAGAGAGAACATAGCCGCAGCTCTTACCGAGGGGCTAAAAAAACCTTGACCCCCAAACCGGGAAAAATACAGAAGGGAAAAGAGCAGGCGAAAGTCAGCAGATACGAACATCCGACACGAATAGGAGGCACGATGCAGCAATAAATGGAAAAGATAATGTGCATGATATGTAGGGTTTACTCCAGGAAGAGAGTTGGTTTAACACGGGAAAGTCAATGTAATTCACAACATTAATGGCTTGAAGAAGGAAAGCCTTATGTGTTTTTTTTTTTCCCCAAAAAGATGCATTAAGTGAAAAGAAGGGCCATCTGTACCCCAATGTTTATAGCAGCAATGGCCACGGTCGCCAAACTATGGAAAGAACCACGATGTCCTTCAACGGACGAATGGATAAGGAAAATGTGGTCCATATACACTATGGAGTATTACGCCTCCGTCAGAAAGGATGAATACCCAACTTTTGTAGCAACATGGACGGGACTGGAAGAGATTACGCTGAGTGAAATAGGTCAAGCAGAGAGAGTCAATTATCATCTGGTTTCACCTATTTGTGCAGCATAACACACAGCATGGAGGACACGGGGAGTTAGAGAGGAGAAGGGAGTTGGGGGAAATTGGAAGGGGAGGTGAATCATGAGAGACTATGGACTCTGAAAAACAATCTGAGGCGTTTGAAGTGGCGGGGGGGTGGTGGGAGGTTCGGGTACCAGGTGGTGGGTATTATAGAGGGCAAGGATTGCATGGAGCACTGGGTGTGGTGAAAAAATAATGAATGCTGTTATGCTGAAAATAAATAAATTTAATAAAAAAAACAAAAACAAACAGAAAAACAAACACAAGAAAACCAACTCTACCTAACTTCAGCCTCACGTTCCTGGTAAAAACTCAGTCAACCAAAAATAAAAAGGAACTTCCTTAATCTAATAAAGAGTATCTCCAAAATGCTACAGCCAACATGATATTTAGATCAGGGGCAAGGCTCGCTGGGGTGGCTAGTGTCACTAGGCAGGGGATGTAGGGCGTCCTTGCCATGCAGCAAGACAGAAACATACAAGGAAGGAAAAATGCAGAAACGACGTCCCCGTTCCCAGTTCATAGTATTATTGCCTGGATAGAAAACTCAAAAGAATCCGACACATTTTTACAATCGATACTGTAGTTTACCAAGAGCGCCTGATATGAGCATCTTTTTTTTTTTCTTTTTAAAGATTTTATTTATTTACTTGACAGAGAGAGATCACAAGTAGGCAGAAAGAGAAGAGGAAGCAGGCTCCCTGCTGAGCAGACAGCCCGAAGTGGGGCTCGATCCCAAGACCCTGAGATCGTGACCTGAGCCGAAGGCAGAGACTTTAACCCACTGAGCCACCAGGGCGCCCCTGATATGAGCATCTTTATGGGAAGCTCCGTGGAATGGGTGTATAAGAGCACAGGTGGTTTTTTGTTTTGTTTTGTTTTGATCCTTATAACGTTTTATTTTCTTGTGGTGTGAACTTTTGAGATCTCCTCTTAGCAACTTTCAAGTGTGCAGTACAACAGGATGAACTACAGTCGCCATGCTCTCCATTACTTCCCCATGATTATTTACTTCCTAGCTGGATACTGTTATGCTGAAAGATGTGGGAAAGACAAATAACAACAGTTAACATTTACCGAGTTCTTAGGACAAGCCAGATATTTTTCTTGAAGCATTTTTTGCTTTAAAATTTAAAATCAATTAGTTAATGTCTTATTGGTTATAGAGGTACCGGTCTGTGATTCATCGGTGTTTTATACTACCCAGTGCTCATTACATCCTGTGTCCTCCTTAATGCCAATCACCCAGCTAGCCCTCCCCCCCAGCCCTCTCCCTTCCAGAAACCCTCAGTTTGTTTCTTATGACTAACAGTCTTTTATGCCTCCCTCTCTGGTTTGATCCTGTCCTGTTGTTTCCTCTCTTCCCCTGGGATCGGTTGTTTTGCTTATTGAATTCCACATTTGAGTGAGAGCCTATGATACTTGTCTTACTCTGACTGATTTGTCTCACTTGGCATGATCCTAGTTCATCCACCTCGGTGCAAATGGCAAGATTTCTTCTTTTGATGGCTGCATAATATTCCATGGCGTATATACACTGCTTCTTCTTTATCCATTCATCTGTCAAGGGACATTTGGGCTCTTTGCACAGCTTGCCTATTGCCGACATTGCTGCTGTAAACACTGGGATACAGGTGCCCCCTTCATGTCACTATTTGTATCTTTGGGGTAAATACCCAGTACGGCAATTGCTGGGTTGTAGGGTAGTTCAATTTTCCACTTTTTGAGGAGCCTCCAAATAGCTTTGCACAGTGGATGCGCCAGCTTGCATTCCCATCAACAGCGTAGGAGGGTTCCCCCTTCCCTGCATCCTTGCCAACACCTGCCGTTTCCTGACTTGTGAGTTTTAGTCATGCTGACTGGTGCGAGGTGGTATCTCATCGAGGTTTTGATTTGTATGTCCCTGATGTTGAGTGATGTGGAGCAGTTTTTCATATGTCTGTTATCCATTTTTATTCCTTGTAGACACACTGGCATCAGCATGGGAGCACCTACTTGATCACCACGACAAGCCGAGTTAACTGTTCCCACACGTCACAAAATTAATTTTTCTTGTGATGAGAAGTATTAAGATCTACTCTCTCAGCAACTTTCAAATATGCAATACAGTGTTGTTAACTATAGTCCCCTTGCTGTTCATTCTACCCCCATGACTTATCTATATTATAATTGGTATTTTATACCTTTTGAACACTTTCTCCCTTTATTAGGATTCCCATCCCATTCTGCTTTGGCAACCACCAGTCTATTCTTTGCATCTGTGAATTTGGTTTTTTAAATTTGGTTCTTGCGACCCATGTATAAGTGAGAGCATTTGGTATCTGTCTTTCTCACATTTACTTCATTTATCATGTTGCTCTGAAGGTCTGTCCATGGTGTCACAAATGGCGAGATTTCCTTCTTTAGAAAAAATAAAAGATTTTATTTATTTATTTAGAGAAAGCATGTGAGTAAGGGGAGGGGCCCAGGTGAGAGAGAAAAAGAATCTCAAGCAGACCCTGAGCTCAGCACAGAGCCCAATGTGGAGCTCCATTTCAAGATCCCAAGATCACAACCTGAGCAGAAATCAAGAGTTGGATGCTTAACCAACTGAGCCATGCAGGTGTCCCCACATTTCTCTCTTTTTAAGAGCTGAATAACATCCCGGGCACCTGGGGGGCTCAGTCGTTAAGCATCTGCTTTCTGTTCAGGTCATGATCCTGGGGTCCTGGGATGGAGGCCCGCATTGGGCTCCCTGCTCAGCAGGGAGTCTCCTTCTGTTTCTCCCTGCCACTCCCCCTGCTTGTGCTCTCTCTCCCAAATAAATAAATAATAAAATAATTAAAAAAAAAAACAGATGAATAACACTCCATTTTACATTCATACCACATTTTCTTTACCCATTCATCCATGGATGGACACTTAGGTTGTTTTGCTTTAGCTTTGTAGATTAGGATAAGGAGGACTGATCTGCAAATCTTCTATAAAACAACATGACAGTGATATGCCCTCTTGGCGGAATCTGTAGAATTTTACTATTTTGGGTAAAGTTCTCCAATCCTCAGTGCTTTTGAGAATGACACAGGGTGGTTTTTGAGAATGGAGATTCCTTTGGGTGCCTGGGTGGCTCAGTCAGTTAGGTGTCTGCCTTCAGCTCAGGTCATAATCCCAGGGTCCTGGGACTGAGTCCCACACCAGGCTCCCTGCTCAGTGGGGAGCCAGCTTCTTCCTCTGCCTGCCACTCCCTTGCTTGTCCTTTCTTTCTGACAAATAAATAAGTAAAATCTTAAAAAGAAAGGAGAAAGAGAATGGAGATTCCTGGTGTGTATATTCCTATGGCCAAGTCTGAGACAAACACCCTCCTTTCGGTGGGAGGAGCTGCAAGAGGTGCGCAGAAGGTGTGGATGGGTCACTCTAGCACTTGGCAGGCAGGAAGATTAAGAAGAGGGATTCAATACAACATGAACCCTTGCTTATTTGATATGGTGTCCTAATTATGAATTCTTGAACGCAAAATAAGTATATATTGAACGAATCTCAAATTCCCTCAACTTCAGATTTTGCATGTGTGCAAGGGCTTATCACACAGACACAGACACACACCTACACCTCAAGAAACCTACAGGATCCTGGACAGCTCCAGACAGGCAGCAGCAGTGTGGGAATGACCCACATAATGTCCCTGGGGAAGAAGTTTCTGAGGGGTGGGGGCCCGCAGTGGGGAGGGCAGGCACCATAGAGCTGGGCACTGTGGAGCTGGGTGCTGATACTCAGGGAGGAACAGCACATCTCTGCAGCAGCTGTGCACGGAGGGTGCCCTGAGCCAGGCTGCCAGTGTCTTGGCCCCAGTACCAAACTAGCACTAGGGTGTGGAATTTTCAGTCTGTTCCCCAGATGGGTGGGGTTGAGGTTGACGGTGACAACCAAGGGAAATTCATCATCCCAAATTCAAAAGCCTGTGACTAGAAAATAAGAAAATACTCATGCATTCCCAGTGGATTTCCCAGGGACACACTGTCCAAGCTGAAATGAGCATGAAGTTCTGTCATTTTTCTGGTTCCTCTCCCAGAGATGGACTTGCAGGCTTCCAGAGTGGCTAAAATTGTCCCTGTATCCTCTCCTTTGTGGGGCAGCTGCCCCCTCCTGGCAGATGATTGGTGATCAGGACAGAGAGCCTGAGGTGCAGTGATTGTTCTGAGGACCCAAGAGGCCAGGACAGCTGGGCTGCCCAGGTGTGATGGGGACAACGGAGCTGATGTATGACAATCTTGTTGAACAGGAATGGGGCACATCAACTAGCAGCACCTAGGTGGAAGTTGAGCAAATGTTTGCAGGGAAAAGGCTGCACTCTCCAGAGGAAACCCTCTCAGTGATTCAGTGGCAGCAGCAAATGGGCTGCCTCCCACATGTGTGCCCATCCCCTAGCCACTCCTACCTCCAGAAATGAAGGTCTTTCCTCAACCCCCTTCTCTGAATTCACCTGTGTTCCTTCACTGTCCAAGTCTGAGGGGACTTTGGGGTCTCATTCCTGCACTTCAGTCACAGGGTGGGGAGGCTGAGTTCACCAGAGCCCAGCAATAGTGTCCTGCAGAGCCAGGCCAGGCAAGACCTCAACTCCGCCAAAATCTTGCAGCCTGACGTGGAGTTGGGAGGGAAGCCTGGACACTACCTCCTCCCTCAGGCCCGGAGAGATCCTGTGCCATGGTGAATGACATATCTCTCCTGGCTCTTCCAGCTAAGGAATATCCAGGAGGCCTAGTCTGGAAGGTTCCACAGAAGCCCCGTCAAGCCCCCCCTGCACAGATCCTAAGTGACAGGGCCTTTGGGGCCCCAGGCTCACAGTCATTTTACTCAGGGCCTACACGTGGGGCTGGGGCATCTGGACCCAGAGCATCCAGCCTATGTTGCCCACTGTCCCGGCACCATCCCCTCTTCAATGCCTTGGACCTGGGGTTGGCTCCAGGTCCCCAGTCCGTTCTGCCACATCTCCTCCAATGTGAGGTTCTTCTCTGGGGACCCCGATTTCTGCCCCTGGAACTTCACCTTGAGCAAATCTAGAGAATATTTGAGGGTTGGGGGTTGTGGCAGTGAAAACACTTATATTTGTCTCAGGATGTGGGAAAGGTGGATCTGGATTGGGGAGGAGTGTGAGTACCCTCTAGTGGATTGCTCCTGCTGGGGGAAGAGCAAAGGGCCTGGAGAAGAGACAGTAGGGATCAGCCGGGGCAAAGGGCATGGTCAGGTTCCGAAGGAGGTATATTTAAGGGAGATTAATTTATGGGTGCCTGTGGCTCACAAGCTGGATGACTGGTTTTGCAAAGAGTGTAACTACAAATCAGAAGGACACCCACTGGGTTATACTGCCAAGTCGGCTGAAGGAACACTAGACATCAGGATGCAAAAATATAACATGAGCACAAATCTATCCGCAATGTCATTAGACCATGTTCTCTGATGTTCTCACCATTTGAGAGGCATCTTAGTAGAGTCACACTATCATTTGGAAGGAATAACAAGAACATCAGGGGCACCTGGGTGCCTTCCGTGGTTAAGGGGCGGACTCTTGATTTCCACTCAGGTCATGATCTCAGGGGTGAGACTAAGCCTCCAGTGAGCTCCACGATGGGCATGGAGCTTGCTTAAGATTCTCTCTCTCCCTCTGACTCTCCCCCTTCCCTCACATCCCAGGTGTACTCTCTCTCTCAAAAAAAAGTACATTATATCATAGGAGTGTCTCTTTATCTTCAGAGTCATATACCTTCGCATCATTTCTTAAGTATTAATCTACACCCCACAAAATGGACTTTAGTCAGGGACTGGCCAGTGTGGGTCTGGTTCCCAGCACCCGTGCACTGACAGCGCCCTACCCTCCAACCTGGGCCGATCTCTGAACCACAGGAGCCTCTGCTGCTCCATAATTTAAGGGAGCGATCTTTTCAACGTCTTCACCAAATACCCGTCTACCTCTGGACTCTGTGGGCGTACGGGCACAGGTTATCCCTGCGAGTGTGTGGGCCCTGATTGGCAGGACTCCCGGGTGGGGCCCTGGTTGGTGGGGCGCCCGGGGGCTGCTTTGTGGTTCAATTTGCATTAACACTGCAACCTCAAGCTCCTGGTTGTGGGCTGGGTCCACCAACATAGATCGAGAAGTTCTGGAAACTGAATCTCTTCCAGAAAGCACCAACCCACATTCAGCTCTCAGGGGAGCTCCAGAACACAGCCCGCGCCGGTTCTGCCCAGACCTGTGACCACCCATCAAGATGCGGCCGGATGGGACATGGGAGTCCCAGCACATGGGGTCACCTCGGTGTGGAGGCGCTTTCCCAGGAGGCTACCCTGATCCTATACTGGACCCTTCCCTCCCAAAGTTTATGTGAAGCACAGGGTTCAGTCAGCTGGAGGCACCTGAGAGGGCCCGATCCCTGTGCCAGGGAGGCTGTGCTAAGGCAATGGGAAGGCAAGGTGTGTCAAGGTACCAGACAGGAGAGTAGCACTCGGAGGTGGGGCACAGGTGATCCACAGCAAAGCCCCTGATGAGAAATGGGGAGGTCCCCTCCTCATGCCTGTATTCTGAACAGACACTGCTCCAGCGACAATGTCTTGGAGGATGAGAAGGCAGCCAGGTCGGATACCCAGGCGTCCCTATCTGCACCCAGCAAAAGAAGCTCCATAAACACACGTGAAAATAGATAAGGAAAACCACACCATAGAAGCATGTCACCCACATGTAACACCGGCGGTCAGAGTCTGTTCCCTGTAGACACACTGGCATCAGCATGGGAGTAGGTCAGCATGTGCCTGAGGCTGTCCCAGGGACGGATCTTTACCCCTCCTATATTCAGGAGGGAGGGGACAGAGGCCTAACAGTGAGCATCGGATAGCCACTCTTTCCCAGACACAGACATCCCCCACTCCGTCTCTACCTTGTGAGTTGCTTCTTCTCTCCCCGGGGATCCTAGGTGGGCAGCCTGTGTCTTCCCTCTTCTCTCTGAGATCTGACCTAGAGCAAACTCTCGATCTTGAC
This sequence comes from Mustela nigripes, assembly GCF_022355385.1. Lineage (NCBI taxonomy): Eukaryota > Metazoa > Chordata > Mammalia > Carnivora > Mustelidae > Mustela > Mustela nigripes. The sequence continues at coordinate 13,344,624 of NC_081573.1, read as the reverse complement.
TCCAGGTGGAGTTACCATCAGGTGAGGTCAGGGTCCCACTCTGACCCTAAAGGAAGTCAGGAGGTGACTCCTCATCCCTAGGGTCTCCAGTCTGTGGGGATACTTGGCTATGATCCCCTGAAGATATCTTACCACCCCAGGAGTCCTGGGGAATGAGGGAAACTTCCCACGCAGGATGGGACAGGAGAACCCAGTATCTGAATTTGTTTCTATCTCAGAGGGGCTGAGGGTTGTCCCATTGTGGCCAGACTCCCTGGTTGAGTCTCCAGGTAGAGCTGCTCCAGCTCCTGGGTCCAATAGGGAGGCCTAGAGCAAGGAGAGGACACCTATGACTTGAATGCAACAGGTCCCAGTGTTGTGATGGGGGAACAGGGCATTCTGACGTGCCCTCTCCCAAAAGCCAAAAGAGACCCTTCATTGGCCCTTCCTGGAAACAGAGAGCACCACCAGAGGCAACACATCCCCCAGGGTAGACAGTTCTCCTGAAGTTGGATCACGAATCTTCTGGACAACAACTGTCCTTTCCTGGGGCTTACCCTGCAACTGGGATGAGGTCAAGAAGCCTGGGACCCACAAAGACCAGGATCAGGGTTGACCAGCCCCTTAGCCTCCAGGTCAGCCCATCTCTGCCCAGGGCTCAGGGCCCCTCATTTCCTTTAGAGCCTGGTCAGCATCCCTGGTGCAGCCCCTGACATCACCTCCAGGGGGCGAAATTGGGACGTGCAGGCAACATGGGAAATTCACGTATGAAGCTGGTTTTAACTGAGGAGGCGGGAACAGGAGCCTGACCTTTATCCTCTGTTCCAAAAGACACTTATGGGTCCCTACCATGAGCCTGTTCTGTCCTGTGTGTTCCTTCCTGAGGCTTCTAAGGTCTCTGCTCTGTCAAATGTCCCTGTGCAGCTCCCCACTCCATGCCTGGCACCACCCATGGGCAAAGACAAGTGACCACAGGAAAGTCCCCCCCGGCAGAGGACAGAGGCTGCCCAGGATGGTCAGAAGCCTGAATGATAGTCTATTCTGTTTATCCATTAATTCGGTTGTTTATTGTGTTTATCCATTAATTGGGTTGTTTCTGCATTTTGGCTATCATGAATAGGGTGAATAGGGTGAAGATGGGTGTATAAATATCTCTTTCAGTTCCTGCTTTCGTTTTTTTAGCGTATATACCCAGAAGTGAAATTACCAGACAATATGGCATTTTTATGTACAGTATTTGGAAAATCACAGTACTGTTTTCCATTATGGCTGTTTTACTGTCCTGTCAAACATGCACAAGGTTCCAGCTTCTCCACATGCTCTCTAGTAGTTGTTTCCTGGGCTCCTTTGATACTAGCCATTTTAACTGGTGTGAGGGGTAGCTCAGGGTAGTTTTAATTTGCTTCTCCCCGATGCCTGGTGATGTTGAGCTGCTTTTTATGCGGTTTTTGGCCATTTGTATATCTTCTTTGGAGAAATGTCTATTCAAGAGCTTTGCCCATTTTATTTATTTATTTATTTTTAAAAGATTTTATTTATTTACTTGACAGGAAGAGATATCACAAGCAGGCAGAGAGGCAGGCAGAGAGAGAGGGGGAAGCAGGCTCCCTGCTGAACAGAGAGCCCGATGTGGGGCTCGATCCCAGGACCCTGAGACCATGAGCTGAACCGAAGGCACAGTCTTAACCCACTGAGCCACCCAGGTGTCCCAGCTTTACCCATTTTAAAATCAGGTTTTAATTCGGTTTTGTTGTTGCTGAATAGTAGGAGTTCTTTGTATATTCTGGTCATTAACCCTTTGTCTGATACATGATTTGCAAGTTATTTTCTTTCATTCTGTTACTGGTGGGAGGTAAGTGCTATGTGACTGGAGGTCTGGGTTCTTGGATTCCCCACAAAAGGTTTACAGGAGGACCTGTGCTTGAATAAAGATGGACCGAAGGAAGGAAGCAGGCACAAAGCAGTTTATCAAGGACAGGACACTCACGAGATGGGAGAGTGGGCAGGCCCAGAAGTGGCAAGTTCCCCAGGCTCAGGGGTGTCTCTTTATGTTTGTATAGGTTATAGGTCATAGCTAGGGTTGTTCCCCATCACCTAAGAGACTCCCTCCACCAGTTGGGAGGAGGAGTTTTTGGCCTACAAGATTCTTGCAGGAACTGTCATGGCCACGGGGCTGGGTTGGGGTGGGGGGGAATGGGTGTCCAAACGACAGTGTAAATATATTATAATGAAGTTACAGGTTATTGTAGGACACAGACTGGACAGGAGAGCGCATGCTGTGCACCTGCTGCTCTTGGCCCCGGGAGGTGGGGAAACCATGAAACCACTGTTTACACCATCCTGGCCTCCAGTTCACATCTAGCTAACTGCCTGTTCTAGCAAGTCCATAGGTTGCCTTCCACTCTGTTAATTGTGTCCTTTGATGAATGGGCTTTTTTCTTTAATGTTGATGCAAATTTGGCTTATCTATTTTTTTTTCTTTTTTTGCCCATGTTCTCAGCGTTCTATTCAAGAAATCACTGCCAAATCCAATGTCATATAGGCTTTCCCCTACCTTTCCTTTCAAGAGTCTTATAGTTTTAGGTCTTACCTTTAGAATTTGATCCATTTTGAGTTAATTTCTGTAGGTGGTGTGAGGCAGTGGCCCACCTTCATTCTTTTGCATCTGGATATCTAGCTTCCCAACACTCTGTTGAAAAGATGGTCCTTTGTCCATTGAAAGACTTGGAACTCTTGTCTAAAATCATTTCATCAAATAATTAGGGCTTTCACCTGGGCTTTTTATTGTATTCCATGGTATCTGGAATACATATGTCTGTCTTTATCCCAGCACCATACTATTTTGATTCCTTGAGCTTTGTAGTAAGTTTTGAAATTGGGAAGCATGAGATCTCCAATTTTGTTCTTTTTTTAAAGATTGTCTTAATTATTTGAGATTCTATATGAATTTTAGGATGGATTTTCCTATTTATGCAAAAAAATCACTGGCATTTTTCATGGGAATTGTACCAAATATGTATATAGTTTGGGGTAACGTTGACATCTTAATATTAACCCTTTCAATCCATGAGCATGGATGTCTTTCTACTTATTTGAGTCTTCTTTAATTTCTTTATTTTTTTAATAAACTTTTAAAAATTAACATATTATGTACTAATGAAATTTTTTTAAAAAGATTTTATTTATTTATTTGAGAGAGAGAGCATAAGAACGGAGAGGGTCAGAGGGAGAAGCAGTCTCTGCCGAGCAGGGAGCTGGATACAGGACTTGATCCCAGAACTCCAGAATCATGACCTGAGCCAAAGGCAGTTGCTTAACCAGCTGAGCCACCCAGGTGCCCCTTTAATTTCTTCTGAACACCTGGTATCTTTCAGTGTATACATCTTTCACCTACTTGGTTAAGTTTATTTCTAAACATTTCAGTCTTTTTGATGTTATTATAGATGGAATAAGCTCCACCCCTCCATTGTCAACTCAGTTCCCCAGAGAAGCCTGGGGACAAGACCTGGGTCCAAGAAATATACAGGATCAAAGAAAGGGGAAAGGGAGGTTAGGGGGAAAGGGATTAAATGGGGTCCATCTGGGCCCTGCAGGTTCTCCCTCCCAAAGGTATTCCTGGGGACACTATCCAAAAGGAGGTGCCTTTGCCCAGCCTGCCCTGCTCAGGCCACTCACTATATCCTTCTCATCCCTGGCATGGCTGGACCCCCTAAGGATGTAAATTTGGAGGAGCCAAGTCCTTTGGATGTTTGTCTAAGAAACACATCAGAAAATACTTCTTATCTCCAGGACAGGGAAAGGAGGGCTCTCCCATGTCTTACAGGAGGTGCTGACCCTGGTTTGCCATGACTACTGCCAAGTGTCCATCTGCCAAGGGTCCCATCCTAGTCACTCTGGAGACCCTGGGGGCTCAGGCCCTGCAAGGCCAGCGCACCCTGCAAGGGCAGCGCTCCTCTGTGCATGGGAGACTGTGCCACACAGCTCATATTTGGTACTTGGTTAAAAATATACTTCTAGCAAAACTTAAGGGACACAGCTAAAGTGGTGCTCCAAAGGGAATTCATTACCATAAATGCTGATACTGGAAAAGGTTGATTACAAATGAATCCATCATTCAGCTAAAGGAGATGGGGAAGAACAAAGGGAAAGAGGAAAGTGAACATAAACTTGAGAGGAAAAAATAATAAACTAGAGGACATACACAGAATCAAGAAGATCCACACATCCCAAAATTCCTTTCTTGGAAAAGCTTATCAGTTTTTAACACCTCTGGAAAAATGCATCAGCAAAACAACAGAGGAAGCACAAACCAGCTACAATAGCCACAGGGAATCGTGGCTATTGCTAAAGCTTCAGTGGAGATTGAAGAGTTGAAAACATCTTCACAACCATAAACTAATAATTTTGACAGAACTGACAACATTTCTAGTAAAATCACAAATCATATAAACTAACTCATGAAGAAATAGGAAATCTGACCTGTACTATAACTATTTTTTAAAGATTTTATTTATTTATTTGACAGACAGAGATCACAAGTAGGCCAGAGAGGCAGGTGGAGGGGGGGTGGCGCTGAGCAGAGAGCCTGATGTGGGGCTCCATCCCAGGACCCTGGGATCATGACCTGAGGCAAAGGCAGAGGCTTAACCAACTGAGCTACCCAGGTGCCCCTGTACTATAACTATTAAAGGAAATTTAGTTAATAGTTAAAATGGTTTTACACACACACATACACACTCATGCACACACACATACATGTAGGTGCCACATGTGTGCACACTCACAGAAAACACAGATGGCTTTAAAATGAATATGAGGGGGCACCTGGGTGGCTCATTTGGTAAAGTTTCTATCTTCAGCTCAGGTCATGATCCCAGGGACCTGGGGTCTAGCCCTGCATCCAGCTCCTTACTCAGAGGGAAGTCTGCTTTTCCCTCTGCCTGCTGCTCCTCCTGCTTGTGTTCATCTCTCTCTCTCTGACAAATAAATAAATAAAATATTTAAAAACAATAAAATAAAATGAATATGACTATCTCTATGGAGGAAAAATAGGCCCCTAACTCACACAATACAATCTCTTAGAAACTGATTTAAATTTATTAAAATTAGAATTTCTGGCCTTCAAAGACACCCAGTTCTTTCTCCCTCTGTCTTTCATATGTAAATAAGTTACATAGAGGTGTGTGTGTATCTATATGATGATGAAGCCATGTCCGAAGGATCACAAAATCTTCCAAAAGCAATGAGAAAAAGACTGACAGTCCAGTTTTTGGATGGCTTATAACTCTAAGAGACACTAAACAGTAGAACATGGGAAAACAGCCAGCAAGCATATGAAGAGCTGCATTTGCTTTATTGTTTATCTGGGAAGCACACAGTAGAACCAGTGGGAACTATCCTGTCAGCCACATGAGAAGAGCTGAAATGAAAAGGACAGACAATGCAAAGAACTGGAACATTGGAATGTGTAAACACTGCTGGTGGGGCTAAAGATTGGTTCAACTATTCGGCAGGAGGATCTAAAATTTCTATATATTTTAGAAGATGTTCCAGCGAATATCGTGGTACCTGCCCCCAAGGAAATGAGTTAGACACACATGCATAAGAATATTCCTATCAGTATTATTCAGAAGAGCCAAAGAGTAGAGGAATCCAAATGCCCAACAGTACAATGGGCAAATACTGTGATGTATTCAAACAAAAGAATAATTAAGCGACATGAAAACGGAGTGAATCGAGACTACAACACAACGTGGATAAATCCCACAACACAGTGTTGAAGGAGAGCAGTCAAATGCAGAAGGGAACAAATTGATTCTACTTGTGTAAAATTTCCGAAGAGGCAAAACCAGTCTTTGGCAGTAGAGGTCAGTAATGGAGGTGATGGTGAAGGTCCTAATGGCATGAGAGCATTTCCTGGTGTGGGGAACATTCTCTACTTTGAGCTGGGCAGTGCTTTCATAGGCACACACCCCTGCAGAAATTCACAACAATGTTCATGTTATTTAACAAAAAAAGAAGTATAAAATCTCTTCAGGTCACACAAAAAAGCAACCTCCACAAAACAATCAAAGATCAGCTCATTCCAACTTTCAACTGTTTTTCCAGAGAACAGGTCAAAGAAGGGATATTCACAAACTCATTTTATGTGGCAGTAAAACCTTCATGTCAAAACCAGACCAGGAAAGAATGAGGAAGTAAAGGTGTAGGCCTTTCTCATGACCAGGGATGAAAAATCCCCAAATAAAATGCTAGCAAAATGGATCAGGAATTACCAAGCTGAATTTCCTGCCCAAAATATTATAGATAGATAGATAGATAGATAGATAGATAGATAGAAGAATACTATTCAGCCACAAAAAAGAAAGAAATCTTGCCATTTGCACCAACGTCCAGTGCTCATTACATCACATGTCCCCCTTACAGACCATCACCCAGTTACCCCATCCCCCCACCTCCCTCCCCTTCAACAACCCTCAGTTTGTTTCCTATGATTAATAGTCTCCTATGGATGGTCTCCCTCTCTGGTTTTGTCTTGCTTTTTTTCCTTTCTAAAAACACATATCTTAATGAAAGAAAAAACAAGTAAAGTAAAGAAAAGAGGGACACCTGGGTGGCTCAGTCGGTTAAGCATCTGCCTTCGGCCCAGGTCATGATCCTGGGGTCCTGGGATCAGCCAGAGTCAGGCTCCTTGCTCAGCAGGGAGTCTGCTTCTCCCTCGCCCTCTGCCCTTCCTCCTGACTTGTGTGTGTTCTCTTTCTCTCTCAAATAAATTGAAAAAATCTTAAAAAAGAAAAGAAAAAGAAAGTCAATTGATTTACTTCTCTTGAGGAGATATTGGCATTTGGTTGGGAAAGTCTTTGTTATGTGGGACAGACCTGAGCCTCTTACCACCTTTATTACTTCTTTGTCTCCACTCTCTAATTCCCAAAAGGCCAGCCAAGTCACTGATGGAGCTAACATACCATTCCCAATACACACTTCCAAATGCTCTGAGTGGGGGGCGGTGCCATTCTCTGCTGAGAAAAAACTTCTAAATCTTTAACAGATCTGTGACCCACTGTGGATCACCTGGAAAGGATCTGAATAAAGAGAGCTCTTCCCTTCATTTGTTGTTTTTCTGCTTGTGGAGATTTTCTCTTTGCAGAAATTCACCTCAAACTCTGCTCTTTCCTTGGGCAAACAGGGAAAATATTATGTTTAAATTATCCTCTCTGCACCTCCCTATCCCTGTCTCCTAGGAGAGGGGAGTTGTGGTGGTGGGATGTTTTGGGGGACAATATCAAGAGGAAAGAAGGAGATTCGCAAGAGCCCCTACCCAGTCAGAAGAGCACTTGGCTGGCCTCACAGTGACTCAGAGACAGAGGGACCACAGACAGCTCCCAGCCTTTTTCCCTTTGCAAGCAGCAGTTGGGACACAAGAAGATAGAAAATGGGGCCAGCTGATATGAGCAGAGAAGCAGATACATTGAGGGTGTATCTTCTCTCAGCCACCTCTCCCAGTGTCCTGAGCCCTCCTGTCTCCCCCCACCTCAGGCTCTGGTGGAAAGACCCAGAAAACACACCAACTCTTCAGATAGGCTTCTCTTTTGTCTCACCTTCTCCCATCACCGGCTCCTTGTCATCCCACCTGTACATATACAGCCCCCTCATAATTCTTGGTCCACCAAGACTTGTTCTTGCCTCTCTGTATTTGTCCACATGGTCCCTGACTGGGGTGCCCTCTCCCCCTTTCTTTATGAATCTGCTCCTTCTATATAGCCAACTTCATTGGCCATCTGGCCACAAGGTCATCCCAACCTCCACAGGTAGACACAGTGAACCCCCTCAGAATTCCCACCTCTGACTCTGTTGTGCTAACACGTTTGGGGGCAGCTACCTATGCTCACATCATGTGTCCTACAGATCCCCGAGTTCCCAAGACAGGGACAGGATAAGCCTTGGTGTATTTCTCAAAGGTCCCATCACAGGAAAATGGGTATCAGTGTTCAGAGAATGAATAAGGGAAGAAAGATAGATAAACAGGGGGACACCCGCTTCTACTCTCACATAATCACTATGGGCGTGCTGAGCATATGAAGAAATGGACATTCACATGCACTCCCAGTGGTGTGCTGGTGCCAGCTTTATACAAGGTGATATGTAGGTTTCTTTCCCAGCTTTTTGTTTGAGATAAAATTCACACAACATAAAATTCAGTATTTTTATGATTTTAAAGTGTGGGGCCAGGAGACTGTGGCCCATCCAGTCCCACCAGAGTTCTGTGTTGCAGGATAGACCCAGGGTGGCTGGAGACCTGCACTGACTGTCCTTGTAGGTGAGAGGTGAGAGCCCATCTCTGCTGAGGGGTCAGCGTCCAAGGCACTGATCTGAACCCTGGTCAGGTGCCTGGTGTTAAGCCTGATGAGGGTATACAAATCCCCTCATGTCCACCACAGGACAACATCAGGACACATGAAGGTGTCTGCCTGTCTGCTCTCTTTCATGCACACACACAGGAACTGTTGGGCTCACTTGAACCACAAATGTTCTCAAGTACCCTGGGCATGGATGGAGTCAAGGTTTTGGGAGGAAAATGACCACCATCCCTAGATAAAATGATAGACATGCTTTTGCCAGAAAGAAGATCCCGTGCCCAGGAAAAGTGACATCACATCCCAGATGCACCTCCCAGGGAGAGCTATGCTGGGGAGACATGTGTCCTGCCTGAATGAAGTAGGGGCGGGTCTTCAGTTAGTGCAAACACTGTAGATTTCATTCTCCCCGTTCTTTCCCCACAGATGGACCCACCTCAGAAATCTCAGCACCTTTCTCCCCGATGGATCCATCATGGGCATCGTGGTGGGGCCCAAGCTGAGCTGACTCTGACCTGGAACCCTTGGATATCTTCTGTTTCTAGAAAACTGGGGTGATGGGGCCCTTCAGATCAGGCTCCTCCTCTGCTGGGAGGAGACAGAGGGCCTCCCCTCATCTACAGATGAGTCTCCCTTCCCATCCTTATTTCTCATCCCCCATTCCATGACATTCTCTTGCCCTCAGCTAAAAAGGATGACTTTTCAATGGGCCTTTGACCAAGGCAACCCCAGATACCCAGAATTTCCCCTAATTCTGTCATGTGAGCCCTGGGAGCAGCTGGGGATAAGGGCTCCAAGGACACCCACATCCTCCATAACCTACTTCCTTGCACGGACTTCTCAGTCACCTGGGCCTGAGTTCCCTTCAAATCAAAAGCTTCAGCACAAAGGACCTCACACTCCCCAAAGCACAGAACCTTCCTAAGGAAAAGAGACACCCCAAGAGAGGAGACCATCCAGACTGACCATATCAGGCCTGACCAGAGGGTGCATGTCCATGGGTATTTCCTCACCTGGCTCACTTCCCTCAGCCACCCCAGGAAAATCGGAGACTCTGTGTGGAATATTCTTTCCCTCCACCGGTGTTCCGTGGACAGAGACACCTCTCTGAGAGAAATATCTTCAGACCCTTCCCCACTCAGCTCACTAGGTCACTGCTCAGTTCTGCGTCTGTATCTGTTTATCCTAACAGACCCATGAGTTCTCTGCATCAGAGAACAGCCCTGAGACTCAGAGGCAGAGGAATAGATCCAAAGGCTAAGGAGATTGGAGTGGGGTGTGGACTTGTCATTTAAGACCTGCTTGCCCACACTTTGGAGGATCCAGAAGACACATTTTTCTCTTTCATGACTGTGAAGTATACATTTATAAGGGAGTCTCAGCACACCTGAAGAGCTCTGCGACTGCTCTTCTCTGTAGGTCAGAAAGTACAGTGGGAGCTGCTGCCACTGAACAGGGAAACCTAAATTCAATGGAGGTAACTGGATCCTGGAGTAGCAGGGACAAGAGGCCACACTTAATCATCAAAAGCAAGCTGGGCCATGGTCACCCTCATGAACAGCAGATCCAAAGCAGCCATCTGAATAGTCTGATTCTTGGAGACCAATGACAATGGCAAGGCATTGGCTAGCTAATCATGGTGTTCGTAGAAATGAAATAGACAGGAAGCTACTATATTCTTACTTGGTCTGTATAAGTAGAAGAGTTCTAGGTCAAGTGAACAAAAGTCTATCTTGAATCATAGCAACCAAGTTTTATGGCTTCTCAGTCAATTCCCAGACTTGAGGCAGTTTAAGGAGCCAGAATCCCTTGAATAAATGAGAAGCCAGGTCCCCTTGAGGAAGGACCCAGTACACTGCTAAAAATTTATACTCTTAACTTTTCTCCAAGCCTTCCCAGAGGGACCTGTGACCTTTACCAAGTTGACAGTCGCTGGGGAAAAGCAAATAGCTCTTTGGGGCACCACTAGACAGGGGCTCTAAACTAGGGACCAAAATGTCACAGTGTCCCACCAATTAGAGGAGGAGTTTATGGAGCTCAGGTGGCCAATGGACTCTGAGCTCAGGTCCATCTCACAGTGAGCCTGGGCAGGCAGGGAGGGGCGGTATCCCTGAACAAATCCTATGGTTATCTCCCCGTTTGGTGTAAGTGGAATAGTCATACTCAACAGCTAGCAGAATCCCTACATTGGTTCCCTGCCCTATAGACCAAGGACTATTACTTGGGAAAGGCCAAGTGGGAAACACTAGAACTGCCTCTACTTAGTAAAACGGTAAACTGAGCAATACCACATTCCTGGAGGGACCAGAGAGATTAGTGCAGCATCAAGGACTTGAAGGATACAGGGGTCTTGGAGAGTGACAATGGATTATCCCAAGCTTAACCAGGTGGTGACTCTAATTGCAGCTGGTATGTGTTGTACCAGATGTGGTTTCCTTGCTTGAGCAAATTATCACCTCCCATGGCGCCTGGTATGAATCTATCCATCTGGCAAATACTTCTTCCTCCATACCTGATAGTAAAGACCCACTGGAGTCAGTTTACTTTCAGCTGGCAAGGCCAGGAATGCACCTTCACCGTCCCGTCCCAGGGGCACAACAACTTCCCAGCCCTGAGTCATAATTTAGTTCATAGGGATCTTGATTGCCTTTTCCTCTCACAAGCCATCACTCCGGCCTATTGCATTGATGACATTATACTAACTGCGCCCAGTGAGCAAAGAAGTAGCGGTGACCCTAGACTTCCAGGTAAGGCATTTCTATGCCAATACAAGGGAAATAAACAAAAATTCAGGGGCTGTCTACCTCCATGAAATTTCTAGGGGTCCAGGGGTGAGGGGCATATCGATCTCTTCTAAAGTGAAGGATCAGTTGCTGCATCCTGCCCTTCAAACCACCCAAAACCAAAGCAACACCAAGTGAGCCTCTTTGGATTTCAAGACAATGTGCTCCCTGTTTAGGTAGGTGTGCTACTCTGGCTCATTTACCAAGTGACCCAAAAAGCTGCTAGTTTTGAGTGGTGCCAAGAAAAAAAGAAGGCTTTGCTGCAGGTCACCCTCTGTGCAAATTGCTCTGCCATTTGGGCTAGAGAGCCCAGCAGGTCCAGCGGTGCTGGAGGTGGTGGGGGTGGCCAGGTTTGGTGTCTGGAGCCCTTAGCAGGCCCACAGAACTGAGTCACAGGGCAGGCCCTTAGGATTGTGATGCAAAATCTTGCTGTACTTTTGGGAGACAGCTTTTGGCTTGCCACTGGCCACCCAGTTGCCATGTGATCTGGGTGGCCTATGTGCTGGGGCAAAGGAAATATACACAGGCCCTTTGGACGCTGCTAGACATAAGCTCTGCACTGACCCTAATTCCATCATGGACTGGGAGACACACCAGGCCCTACAGCCAGGCATACAGAGCAGCACTCCATCATCAAATGGAAGTGGGAAATGAGATGATCAAGCTTGGCCGGGATCTGAAGGCACATAGTATGTGAAGACATGGCCCAGATGCCCACACTCCCCACTCCTGCAACACTGCCTTCTCTCTCCCAGCCACATCTGTGGCCTCATGGCGAGCCATCTATGATCAGTTGATGGAGGAAGAGAAACCTCAGGCCTGGTTTACAGATGGTTCTGCATGCCAGGCAGACACCACTCCAAAGTGGACAGCTCCAGCATGGCAGCCCCTTTCTGGAACATTCCTGATGGTCAGGGTGAAGGGAAATCCTCTCGGTGGGGAGAGCTTCAGGAAGTGCACCTGTTGTTCATTGTGCTTGGAAGGAGACATGGCCTGGGTATGGTTGTGTACCGACTCACGGCTGTGGCTGATGATCTGGTTGCATGGTCAGACACTTGGAAGGAACATGGTTGGAAAATCGGTGACAAGGAGGTCTGGGGAGAAGGTATGTGGATAGACCTTTCTGAATGCTCACCATGCACTTCAGCATGGGAAGATTTTAATACTTAAGTGGATTGGTGGTCTGTTCTGTGGCTATCAATCAGTCAGCCTCTTTCCCTAGCCAACCTGTTATTCCCTGGGTGGCTCATGAACAAAGTGGCCACAGTGGGGGTGGTTTATGCACTGGCTTAGCATTATGAACTTCAGCTCACCAAGGCCAACCTAGCTATGGCCACCACTGAGTGCTCCATCTGCCAGCTCAGAGACCAATGCTGGGTCCCTGGTATGGCCCCATTCCCCAGGGTGACCAGACAGCTGTCTGCTGGCAGGTTGATGACAGACCATTTCCAGGATGGAAGGAGCACTGTTTTGTTCTTACTGGATGGATACTCACTCTGGATACAGATTTGCCTTCCCTACACACAAAGCTCCTGACGAAAAGACCATCCATGGGTTCACAGAATGCTTTCTCAATTGCCACAGCATTCCACACAGCACTGCTTCTGATCAAGGGACTCACTTCAGAGCAAATAAAATACAGCAGTGTGTGCACGCATTCATCATAATCCTGAAGCAGCTGTCTTGAGGGAAAAGTGGGGCTGGCCTTTTGGACACTCAGTGACAGCACCAGCTAGTGTTGGAGGGAAGGACTCCAGGAGGCTCTACATGCTCTGAGTCTACATCGAGTCTGTGTGGTTTCTCCCACAGCCAGGATTCTCATGTCTAAGAATTGAGGGCTAGAAATAAGAGTGGTACCGCTCACTATACCTCTCGTGATCCACCGGCAAAATGTCGTTTCCCATCCCTGTGGCATTATGTGCTGCTGACCTTGAAGTTAGTTCCAAAGGGAGGAATATTTCTACCAGGAGATACAATGATTCTATTGACACATCACTCCAGGCCATCCAGAGAGTGCAGTGCCTAGCAGAATGGTGATCTCAGCTTCACCTCTCTCCGCCCACACATGATGGCTAGTGAGCCCAGAGACTGTGAGGCCCCAACGACCTCAGGAGCAGCTGCCTTGAGCAGGAGTAGATGGGGCCACTGGCTGAGGCCAGCCACAGAGGACCAGAGAGAAGGTGGTGCAGGACAGAAATCCCAGGGATGGGGAGGGGGAAGGGGGAGAGAGGAACACAGGCCTTAAGGTGGGGGTACTCCTAGGTGCTGGGTGAGACTGTGAGTGTAAAGTCATTTCAGTATTGTGAGGCCCAGGAGGCTCACAATGATGAATAGGAGAGAAGGAGTTCCCACCTCACCGGGTGCGGGGACACAGAGAGGTGTGGTGCTGTGTGTTCCCAGGTCGAGGACCCTGTGCTGATTCCAGGTCCTGGGAGTGAGAAGGAAAGTTAACTTACCCATCTTCCTCCCTCTGCCCTCTTGACACAAACCTTCCCTTCCTGATGCACCCAGCATCCTGCTCCTCCTCCTTCTCCCCACAGACCCACCACCCAGCATCCCAGCCACACAAATCACTGCCGCTCAGGGACACACACAGTATAACTTAACTGGAGACAACACACATTGATACACGTTCCTGGACATCAGAGTTTGGTGACAATTTACTGAGGGAAGAGGCAGGGACAATGTACTTACAACAGCAGACACTGGGACTCACAGAGCTGGAATATGATGGAGTATTAACACGATATGTGATCCATATGAAATATCCACAGATGGATGTTGAATAAACATGAAGAATGGGGGCGCCTGGGTGGCTCAGTGGCTTAAAGCCTCTGCCTTCGGCTCGGGTCATGATCCCAGGGTCCTGGGATCAAGCCCCACATCGGGTTCTCTGCTCGGCGGGGAGCCTGCTTCCTCCTCTCTCTCTGCCTGCCTCTCTGCCTACTTGTGATCTCTGTCTGTCAAATAAATAAATTTTTAAAAAAACAACAAAAACATGAAGAATGGCTTGGCACCCTGACTTGGTCTTCTACGTTTTCCTCTTTGTCCACCAGATGGCGGTAGAGTTGCGCCGCCGCCAGGAGCCTTCCTCAGCCTGCCCACACCCAGCAGGGTCTGACCCTCCCCAGGCTCACTCACTCACAGTCCTCCTGGCTCCCCAGGCTCCCCACACTGGACTCTGTCAGCACCTCTGGCCAACCAGGCATCTGCCCACTGTGGACAGCTCGTCCCTCCACACCCTCTGTCTTTCAAGGGGCGAAGGTCCACTCATGCTTCCAGTCTCAGCCAAAAGGTCACTTTCTCAGGAATGCTCCATGGGACCCCCCCATCAGCTAAGACCCCCTGACATGTTCCAGATGCGCCAGATACTTTCCCTTCCTGGCCCTTCTCTTTTTGATAATTGACCCCTCAGTGCCATGATTTTCTAGTGCTGCTGGCCCTGGTACAGGGTAAACCCCATGAGTCCAGGGCCCACATTTGTCCTGTTTTCTGTGGAGTTCCCCGGATCCAGCCCAGGCCTGACACATCACAGATGCTTAGTAAGTACTCGTTGAAGGCATGAGGGAAAGTACACAATGTCCCCCCATGTGAACCTGGGGTTAGAGCCTCTTCCCTGCAGACTGAGGCCACTGGCATCAGCATGGGAGGAGGCCAGCACGTGCCTGAAGCTGCCCCTGTAAGCTGCCGGGCCTTTACCCCTCCTAGATTCAGGAAGAAGGACAGGGGCCTCCTACAGTTAGAGGTCAGACCCCCATTCATTCCCACAACATGGACACCCCCTCCCATCTGGATCTTGTGAATGACTTCTCCCTTGGAAGGCCTGGCTGGGCAGCCTGTGTCCTTCCTCTTCTCTCAGAGATCTGACCTCGCACAAATTCTGGATCACAAACCCAGATGTGGTTACTACCAGGGGAGTTCAGAGTCCCACCCTGACCTCCAAAGACATCAGGAGTTGACTCCTCCTCACCCCTGGTCTGTGGGGACACCTGCTATGACTCCCTGAAGATTTCTCAGTAGCTCAAGTTGTCCTGGGGAACAAGGGGGAACTTCCCAGGCAGGTGAGACAGGAGAACCCAGCATTTGCCCGCTTTTCCCCCCAGGGCTGAGTCTCTGGGTAGGGGCACCCCAGCTCCTAGTTCCTGTGGAGAGACCTAGAGCAGAGGAGAGACAGGGACACAGATGGCTCCCCTCCCTGTTGTGATGGGGAGACAGGACATTGTGGGGTCCAGCCCCCAGGCTGGCACCTTTTCCCCAAAGGCTCAAGAGACCCCTACGAGGTCATTCCTTGAAATCTCGAGGACAGAGAGCTCCTGCTGAGGGAGAAAATCCCTCTGGGTGGACAATTCTCCTGACACAAGAGCAGGAATCTTCTAGACTGTGTCTGTATTCTCCCTGGACTCATGCTGCCCTGGGATGGAGTCAGACAGTCTAGGACCCACAGGGACCAGGACCCGGCCCGACAGTCACTCACCTCTGCCCAGAGCTCAGGGACCCTCATCCTTTGGAGCCTGGTCAGCAGCCCTCATGCTGCCCCCAGACTTGCGTCCAGGGAACAACATAGAGACATGCAGGCAACACACAGGACATTAAACCCTGAAGCTGGTTTTGGCTGAGGGGGAGGAGGAGCCTGGTTTCCATCTCTTTCTCCCACAGACCCTCTGGGTCCCTCCCACATGCCCGTTCTGTACTGACCACTCCTTCTAGGGCCCTAGGAGCACCCTGATCTGTCAGGGGTCCCTGTGCAGCTCCTATTCCCTGCTTGGCACCACCCATGGGGGAAGCAGGGTGACCACAGGAAGGTTCCCAGACAGAGGACACAGACTGCCCAGGACGCTCAAGATTACACGGACTGTCTCTGGGCCACAGTTCAGCCAATGGACACAGAGAGGGAGGGTCTCCTCGAAACATTTCCAGGAGCCCCAGCTGCCTGACCTCCCACCATCTCTTCTCTTCCCAGGACACACAGGAAACCCCTTCGCACCTGGGAATGGAGCTCCTGAGACACCTGGTCCTGGGTCTCTGTCCCTGGAAGCAGAAACCAGACTGTAGACAACCAAGGATGGACCATGGGTCCCTCACCTGTCATCATCCAGCCTGTCCCTTTCTCCCCCAGAGTCATCTCTGAAACCTGGCTGCCAGGAGTCAGTCCAACCTCCCCAGAGTCTGTGAGAGCACTGGTGAGACCAGTGCCCAGCTGGCCTTCTCTGTTACGAAGGAAAATAATCCTCGGTATCTGGGGACCCTGGGGCTCTGTGTGTGGTACCAACAGACTCAAGGCCAGGACACAGCAGGGGAGTGGAGAAAAGGGCCATCCTCTAAGAGAACTGGGTCCCCCTCAGTCTTGCTATTCAGAGTGTGTTTCCCAGGCCAGGTTGGTCAGCATCACCTGGGAGCTTGGTAGAGGCAGACTCTGGGGTTCACTCCACACCCGCTGAGTCAGACTCTGCATTTTCACAGGATCTGCAGACCCTTCATGGGCAGGAAGGGGCAGAGGCGGCTGCACCCCCCACATCATGGGGTCTCAGCCTGGCTGGGCATCTGCTGAAGCAGCATTTCTAGGTGTCCCGTGGGCATTCACAGTCTTGATACAGTTCCACAGGTGATTCTAGTGCACAGTGTGGGTGACATCCCAGTGACAGGAGTTCCTGAGGCAGCCCCCAGGCTTCTGCTCCAAAGGGGAAAGCCGCAAGGGGAGGACAGAGGGCTGTGGGGGTACTGTCCCTGTACCTTAACCCCAAGCTGTGTGGGTCACTGGACCCCAACGCGACAGGCTTGTGCTTGTCCAAACAAGGGCATGTGGGCGTTCTCCCATATGCTGGGAAATCACAGCTGAAGAGGGAGAGGCCTCAGCCGTTCCCAGGGAACTCCTAAAAGTAGACAGAAATGAAAGGGGAAGAAGGGGACAAGGGAGTGGGGAAGGAGGTGAGGGGAGGGGATCTAGCAGTTACCCCGCCCTGGCTCACGTGACCCGGCCCTGTGTCCCTGCCCCCCAGAGGAAGATCAGCTCAGAAGCAGGAAGGACGGCAGAGCTGACACGTTGGGACAGCAGTGCTCCAAGCATTTCTGAAGCAGAGGCTCTTCTCACAGAGGGAGGGACAGAGTGGGCAGCAGGTACCATGAAGCCCACTTCAGCCCCTCCCCAAGGACGGGTTCCCTGGCAGGACCTCCTGCTGGCAGGTGAGAGGGTCAATTCCCTGGGAGGGGGCAGCAGGCTAAGAGAGAGAGGCTGGCTGGGGTCTCCAGGGAGGACAGGACGCTGAGAGGGGACAGAGGAGCAGGGCAGGACTTGGGGAGCCGCTCAGCGATAGGACTGTCTCATGATCTGGAAGTGGTGAGCCAAGGGCTGTTTCCCAAGTACTGAGGACTGAAGTTTGAAAACGTATGATAACAACAACCCTACTGGGGTCCCTATTAGGGACCCTAAGAGCTGTCCCTTCCTACCAACCTGAGATCTTGACAAATGCCAGACTTGGAGGGCCCTGGGGACACATTCATTCAGCCCCGGGTATTTGCCGCCTGCCCTACCACCAGGGTATAGCACAGATCAGACGAGTCTCTGCCCTCCCCGAGCTCACTTCTGTGGGGACGAAGACAGACACCCAGAGACGTCTAGAATGTGAGGTCAGGTACTGACAAGTGTCATGACGGGAACAGAACAGGGAAAGGTCAGGATGTAGAGACAGAGGGTCTTCAGAGGAGGCAGTCAGGGCAGGCCTCTCCTGAGGAACCCCTGAGCCGTGAGCAGGTATCTGAGGGCATTGAGGGAGTGAGCAACAGACATGGGAGGAAATTGTTCCAAACAGAGGAATTAAGTTCAGAGGTGAAGCAGTGCAGTCATGCCGCTGACCTTGACCAGCAGAGACACATACAGACACACAGATACCCGTGCACGCTCACTCACACACACCCCGAGGCTGGGGGATGAGGACCTCCTCTGTCTGCAGGGCCCCAGCTTTCCCTCCGACACCTAGGTCCAGACCCTGATCCGTCTGCTCCCTTCCTTCCTAGTCTCGCTCTTAACCCTCTGGAACCCGCCCACCACTGCCCAAGTCACTGTGGAGTCCGTGCCGCCCAGTGCTACTGAAGGGAAGGACGTCCTTCTGCAAGTCCACAATCTGCCTAGGGATACTGGACGCTTCAACTGGTACAAAGGGGCCACAACTGAGGAGAACCTTCGTATTGTATCATATATATTAGATTCACAAAAAACTGTTATAGGACCTGCACACAGCGGCAGAGAGACAGTGTACCCCAATGGATCCCTGCTGTTCCAGAACATCACCCTGAATGACACAGGAGTCTACACCCTACAAATCATAAATAGAACTTATGAAACGGTACAAGTAACTGGACAGCTCCATGTATCTGGTGAGTAATTCCCTCTCACCTCTGGTGCTGAGTGGGGTGAATTCTACTTCACACATAGGATGACAGGCCGGGACTGGGCCTCCATCCCCCTCTCATTATGTCCCATGTTGGGAGGAGGGTTCCAGCATTTAGTGCAGGACACACAGTGGAGACTAACTTCCTAAGACTGGAATTCCTTTCCTGGAATCCAGACTCTGGAATCATCCGAGAAAGAACCTGCAGGGTTCAGCCAGGGCCAACCTGAGGGGCCCCCTGGGATCGTCACTAGAGCTCGGCCCAGAATTCCCCTGCCCAGACTCCTGTCTCAGGGCTCCTGACTCCAGTGACTATGGGGGTTCCGTGACAGGCTTGGGTTTTGCCTTCCTGGCATGGCTGACTGGGAGCAATGATTTCCCAGCTGCCCGAGCCGGTCACCATCGAGGGCTCGGTACCAAGAGCCGCATCTGGGGAGCGGCAGAGCCTGGTCCTTCACCTGTGAGTTGGGGTGGAAAACAGATAGCGAAGGTCCCTGGGCTTATTGTATGATGGCCCTGGCGGGATAGGAGACCCCAGAGGAAGGTCAGTGCCCCCAGGGAGGAACAGAGGAGAGAAGGTGCTCCTGGCAGCAACTCCCATACCAGGGATCAGGCCCAGGGAGCTGTCTCTCATGCAGGCAAGTAACAGCTGTTTATGGGGCAGCTCCTCTCTACCAAGCCTTAGGTGAGGTAATTGTGAAAGGTTAATAACAGACGACATGGCAACCCTGAGACCACTTACTTGATTTTATTGAGGGGAAACTGAGGCATGGGGCAATGCAGACAACTGAATCAGAGTCACACAGGCAGATCACAATACTACAAGGTCTGTCTGTAGCCACAGCCCTTCTCCACCCAGGTGGCCTTAGTAAGCATCTATGGACCCTAAGACCAGCTATTGGATCAGACGTTTCTTCTTAGGGATCCACAGCTCAAGGTAGATTTTCTGGTCTGGGAAGTGAGAGCAAGCAGAGAATTAATGTTTTTAGTCAAGAACTAAATTACCTTCAAAAACAAAAAAAACAAAACAAAAAAAATAATAAATAAATAAATAAATAAAATTTTTTAAAAAGGAAAAAAAAAAAAAAAGAACTAAATTACCTTCAACAATGATCAGAGTCAGTGCGGGGAACGCCCAGGCCTCCCCTTAGGTGGCCAATCCACAGCTCTCTGCATTGGACTTGGAATCACTTACTTTTTCCTGATGTGCTGATATTATCCCACTGGAGTATAAGGGAAAGGACTCTGCCTGCTCCTCCCAACTGTGTACCCCTAACCGGCACAGGGCCCAACAAATCAACTGCTCTTTAATGAAGGAGGAAAGGAATGGATGAATGATTCATAATCTCTTCAGAGTCTGGTCCCTGGATGCAGAATTCTAGGAGGTTCTAGACATACCTGCTCCCTGTCCCTCCCTCCCTCATGTTCTGTGAGACCCATGTTCTCTGACCACCAGCCCCTCAGGCCACTCCCAGAGAGTCTCATGATGACTCTGGTGTTGCTCAGCCATGGGAGGATCCCGTCCCTGGGTCAGCTGTGGGCTCTCAATGCCTGGAGTCTTTGGAGTCACTTGTAACCCTCACTGCTCACAGCCTGGAACATTTCTGGCGCTCTGCTCTATCCATGTTCCTAATCTTCCTCCTCCTCCTCCCCAGCTGGGACTACCCCTGCTCTGCACACTCTTCTTTACCCCCTTCCCTGGATTCTTCTACTAACACCTGTGGCTAGGCCTACCCTCCCAGGCAATAGTAAAGGTCACAGAAATCAGTCAGAGCAGCAGGCTCTGCTGGGCTCCATCTGAAGCCAGTTTCCCCAGTTCACCAAGAGAGTGAGCTTTCGCTGTGCCCTCATCCAGGGCTCTTTCCCTCCATGACGGCAACAAGTGGGACATACCACATAACAGGGACCTGTGACCCCTTGATCTACTCTCTACATGACTCCACCAGAGCATCAAAGGCAGAAGGGGCAGGTCTGCACTCCCCAAAACTCATGGGCTCATTTCATGTCTTTACTCCTGATTCATATCCTCATCCTGACAAGACTCTCGTTCTTCCCAGTGGCTCCCCAGACCCTCCCACAGTGGGACTGGCCAAACACTGCTCCATCTGACTAGTCCATTGCCTTTTACACACACACACACACACACACACACACACACACACATACACACACACACATACACACACACACACACACAGGTGCTCCTGAGAACACCTCTACCGCAGGGTGGGGTCCTCTCACATGGTTAGATCTACCAGTCACTGTCCTTTCACTTAGATGCTGCCCAATTTGGATAAATTTGATCAAACTTGTGTTTCCTGAGATCAAAAGAAAGCCACATACAGGCATTGGGTTTCTTCCCATTTTGACTGTAGAAATTAGTGACAAGGACTTTCTTTCCTAAATTTACTAACATAACGCGTATCATTTCTACTAATTTGGTATCATTCCTCCCTTTATATAACAGAGGCACCTCAGATCCTTCCTGGATCAATTCTGTTCCTTAACAGGACTCATGTGTCTTTCTCTACCCAGGGAGTTACTGATTTCAAACCCACTATAACATCTTCCTTTGCTCAAAATGTGATCCTGGTGGGACCACAGAACTTGGTCTACAACATACATCTGTCTCATAACTGTGTTTGTAAATGGTCCATGAAGGCCAGATATCCTTACCCCCACCCCCACCTCACCTCCCACCATTCACCCCTTCTGCATTTGAAAATAGCCGCTTGTATTTCAGGAAAGATGAGCATCGTCCTCACTGGCCTCTGCAGTGAGAAAAGAGACTTTAAAGACCAAGGGCAGAGCACACAGTTCTCTGCCAAAGCCAGTCAGGCCCCGCTTGTCCCCCTGACTCTTTTCTGGATCATTTCTAGTCTTGACTCTGCTCCACCAGCGTCTCAGGTCAGTCACTGTGGAACACCTGGGGAGACCTGCCCTACTTCGTGGCCCTGCAGCCTGGGTGCTGACCTGCCCTCTGAGCTTGCCCCTGGTGTCCCCAGGTATTACTTCTGCTGAAATACTCCCTTCCAGGCCATGCTGCCCAGTGTTCTCCGGGCTTATGAGCTCTGGGAAGGCCCATCATGACCCATCTCTAGGACAACCCTGGAAAACAAGGCCTCAGGGGAAAAACACGTGTAGGCTGACTGGTGGAGGTCTATGCCGTAGAAAGGGCCTCAGCACCTGCACTTTCCAGGTGAGGCATCTGAGGCTGGTCAGTCAGGGAAGAGCCAGGAGAGGTCCAGGGTGCTCTCTGACTTCCTGTCCTGTGTCTTTCACAACCAAACTCTGATGCTTCTTTAACCTGAGAGAGCCTGTGCTTGCTCTTGGACAAACAGCAGGCGGCCTGTGTTCTCTGAGGCTCAGATCCTCATGTATTTGTCTTGAGAAACACAGACCTGCCTTATCTTTGAAGGACTCCAGTTGGCTAAGAGGTGAGAGATGCCAACTCTGATTCAAGATGCCTGTGGAGGAATCACAGGTACCACCCAGGGCAATGTTCTTTCTGTTGTCTGCGCAGCGGAGTTACCCAAACCCCACATCACAAGCAACAACTCCAACCCCGTGGAGAATGTGGATTCTGTGCTATTAACCTGTGAACCTCAGACTCAGAACACGAGCTACCTGTGGTCAGTAAGCAATAAGAGCCTCCCGGCCAGCACCAGGCTGGAGCTGTCTCTGGACAACAGGACTCTCACTATACATGGTGTCACAAGGGATGACACAGGACCCTATGTGTGTGCAACTTGGAACCCAGTGAGTGACGGTTGTAGTGACCCATTCACCCTGAATGTTCTCTGTGAGTAGCTTCCGTTCCTCCCAAACCCAGGCTGCCAACCCAAATCCACACAGCTAGGGGCCAGGCCACATCCATCCTTCTGGGGTCCAAGTCCATGACTCTCAGCTGGACCCCTAGGCTGGCCACGGCTTCTTGTCCCAGGCAAACCTGGGCAGGCCCAGCCTAAGCCAAGACTAGGAGGGGAGAGGCTGCTCCTCCCTGAGAGGGTCACCAGCCTGTGAGGGGAAACAGGTGAATGTCTCAGACCCAGGCTGAACACAGGGGGTTTCTGGTTGGGACTTTATAAAATGAGATTGGGACCCAGCTCAGAGGGACACTGTGGCCCTTGTACAGACCAGGAGCTTCCCCTTCCCTTGGATTGCATCAATTGTGGCTTTATTCTGTTTGCTCCAGATGGCCCGGACGCTCCCACCATTTCCCCCTCAGACTCCTATTACCATCCAGGGGCCAACCTCAATCTCTCCTGCCATGCAGCCTCTAACCCGCCTGCACAGTATTCTTGGCTTATCAATGGGAGGCCCCAGACAAACACACAGGAGCTCTTTATCCCCAACATCACTGCGAATGATAGTGGATCCTATACCTGCCTCGCCTCTAACTCTGACACTCGCCTCAATAAGACCACAGTCAAGATTATCACAGTCTCTGGTAAGTGGGTCCCTGGAGCATCTGCATGGATCGTTGTGGTGAAGGTCTGTCTGGCTTCCAGAAAAGAGCCTAGAAGTTATTTCCCATTTGCTTATGTCACAAGCAAATACCAAATCTGTCCCTGAACTCTGCAGACGCTTCCTCCCCTTGCTCTCTGATTTCTCAAGGCAGACCTTGGGTCCAGCCTGGAATGTGGAAATTGGGTTCTCTCGGCCCCAGAAAGCCCCATGTGGTGGAGAGGGCTTACAGAGGGAAAAGGAAGGTCCTTTTGCTCCTGGTTCATCCTGTGACTGACTCTGCTCTGATGTCATCTGTGGTGGGACAGGAGCATATGGAGAAGGTATAGGAGAAGCCTGTCTTCAATCTGGCCAAATTGTGCTACCAGTTGTGCCAGAGTCTCCCTCATGTGAGGCCGCCAAGAAATGGGCAAAGCAAGCCTTGAGGCAGACCCTCTGACTATATCAGGCTCCGAAGTCTACCAGTTCTAGAACCCTCCGTGAAACCAGCATGTCTGATACACCAAACGAGAGCAATGAGTAATGGTAGATTCCCCAACAGAGTCCCTTTGCGGGACAGAAGGAGCAGTGCCAAAATTATATATTTATACCTACAGCTAAGAATACCAGCCTTCTGTTAAAACTATGACCATTACTCTAAAGATTTCCTTTCTGTAATATTCAATCCACAGGCCAGGAAGTAAAAGTCAGATTCAGATTGAGAAACCCTTTAGATTGGAACTTCTCCAGGTCCTAAGCTCACAAAGACTGACTGGGCCATTCTCATTTTCTAATAAATTATTTAACAAAAGGGAAATGCCTTCCCTTTCTATGTAAAGCTACCATACTAGAGAGGGGGCCTGATCTTTTCAGAAAGCTCTAGAAAAGGGTCATGAGAAAGCCACTGTGTAAAAAATTCCACCTGATGATGAGGATGCTGGACACATGGGCTTAGAAGAGGTTCCTGGTGCTGATACCACAGTGATGTCTGGGCGGAGCAGACACATGACTAAGGGCGAGAGGGAACCTGAGGGTCAGAGGGCGAGGGACAGCCCTCTCCTTACAGATCATCACCTGAACAGAGACACTCATCCTTCTGCAGACAGCAGGGCCATCCTCTGGGGCACAGAGCTCACTGGGGCCCTCCAACTGGCTGGCATCTCAGAGGAAGGAGTGTGGCTCCACGCCCCAGGGGCCCATTCTCATCAGCCCCCTCCTGTGTTTCCCTGCAGAGCCCTTGGCCCAGCCCTCTCTCCATGCCAGCAACACCACACTCACAGAAGACGACTCTGTGTTCCTGACCTGCTCCACAAATAACACTGGGGTCTCTATCAGGTGGCTCTTCGATGGCCAGAGTCTAAAGCTCACAGAGAGGATGACGCTGTCCCAGGACAACAGCACCCTCACCATACACCCTGTCAGGAAGGAGGATGCCGGGAATTACCAATGTGAGGTCTCCAACCCAGGCGATTCCAGTAAAAGTGACCCTGTCAGGCTGGTTGTGAAAGGTAACTGACACCTTTCCCAGTGATACATCCTGGGACAATCACTCTACCAATGATGTGCAAAATGGATAGAAGTCACAGGGGGCAGAAGAGCAGAATAGAATCAAGAGACCATTTCAGTAAACAGGATGGCAGAGTGGTTAAGAGCTAAGTCTCTGAATCAGATATACTGTTTCTTATCCCAGGTCTGGCATTTACTGTGTGACCTTACACAAGATTCCTTTTTTCCTCTGTTACCATTTTTTTTTTTTTTGTGCCGTATAATACACATAAGGTTTATCATTTTAACCATTTTCAGTTTACAGTTCAGTGGCAATAGTACACCTGTATTGTTGTGTAGCTGTCACCACCATCCATTAAACAGTCACTTCCTACTCCCAACTTGAACCCCATAACCACCATCCTACTTGCTGTCTCTAGAATGTGACTATTCTAAGATTACGTGGAATCATAATGACATTTTTTTGTGTGTGTGTCTGGATTTTTTCACTTAGCATATCGTCTTCAGGGTTCATCCATGTTGTAGCGTGTCAGAATTTCATTCCTTTTTTAAAGCTGAATAATATTCCCTCGTGTGTATCACATTTTGTTTATCATTTATCTGTCTATGAACTTTTAAGGTTTTTTTTCACCTCATGGGTATACAAATATCTACTAAAATCCCTGCTTTCAATTTATTGGGGCATAGACCCAGAAGTGGAATTACTGCATCAAATGGTAATTCTTTGTTCAATTTTTTGACAAACTCCCACACCATTTCCACAGTGACTGCACCACTTACAGTCCCACCAGCAAATGCAGTGAAGTTTCAACTTTTCCACATCCTCGCCAACACTTGTTTTCTCTTTTTTTGTTTCATTTTGTTTTGCTTTGAATGACATCCATCCTCATGGATATGAGGTGATATCTAATTGTGATTTTTACCTGCATTTCCCTGATTGTGAATGATGTTGAGCCTCTTTCCGTGTGCCTGTTTGCCATCTGCTTGTCTTCTTTGTAGAAATCTCTGTTTAAGTCCTCTGCCACCCCCCCCCTTTTTTTTAAAGATTTTATTTATCTGACAGAGAGCCGGTGAGAGAGGGAACACAAGCAGGGGGAGTGGGAGAAGGAGAAGAAGAAGAAGGCTTCCCACTGAGATGGGAGCCTGATGCAGGGCTCCATCCCAGGACCCTGGGATCATGACCTGAGCTGAAGGCAGATGCTTAATGACTCAGCCATCCAGGCATCCCTCATTTTTTCTATTAGGTTTTTTTTGTTGCTGAGGTGTAGTTCTCTATTATGGATATTAACCCCTTATGGGATATGTGATTTGTAAATATTTTCTCCCACTCTGTGGATTGTTTTTTCATTTTGTGGATAGTGTCCTTTGATGTACAAAAGCTTATAATTTTAATTGAAGCCCAATTTATCTAGTTTTTTTTATTGCCTATGCTTTTAGTTTCATATCCAAGAAATTGTTGCCAAACCCAAAGTCATAAAGTTTCACCCTGTGTTTTCTTCTAAGAGGTTTTATAATTCTAACTCTTATATTTAGGTCTCTAATCCACTTTGAGTTAATTTTTCATATGTGGTGTTAAGTAAGCATTCAGTTTTTTTGCATGGATGTCTAGTTTTCCCAACACCCATTTGCTGAAAAAGCTATCTTTTCTCCATTGAATAGTCTTGGCACCCCTGTCAAAAATGGTGTGACTGTGTATGTATAGTTTTATTTCTGGGATCTCTATTCTGTTTCATTGGTCTATTTGCTTGTCTTTATGCTAGTACCGCACTGTTTCGATTACTGTAGCTTTGTAGTAAATTTTGAAATCGGGAAAAGTGAGCCCTCTAACTTTGTTCTTTGTTTTGGATATTTGGGGTCCCTTGAAGTTACATATGAATTTTAGGATAGATGTCTCTATTTTTGAAAAAAAAAAAAAAGTCATTGTTATTTGACCAAGATTTCACTGAATCTGCAGATCACTTTGGGTAGTACTGTCTTCTTAAGTCTTCCAAACGATGAACATGGAATGTCTTCACATTTATTTAGGTCTTTAATTTCTTTCAGCAGTGCTGTATAGTTTTCAGTGTATAAGTCTTTCACCTCCTTGGTTAAATAAGTTCCTAAGTATTCTATTCTTTTTGATGCTGTGGTAAATAGAATTTTCTTAATTTCCTTTTTGGATTATTCATTGTTAATATATAGAAATATAACTGATTTCTGTGTGTTGATTTAGTATCTTGCAACTTTGCTGTATTTATTAGTTATAACAGATTTTGTGGACTCTTTAGTGTTTTCTATGTGTAAGTTCATGTCCTCTGTGAACAAAGATCATTTTATACTTCTTTTTTCCAATTTGGATACCTTTGCCTAATTATTGCCCTAGCTAGAACTTCCAGTGCTATTTTGGATAAAAGTGACAAAAACAGGCATCCCTGTCTTGTTCCTGATCTTAGAGGAAAAACTTTGAGTCTTTCAACATTGAGTTAGATGTTGGCAGTGAGTTTTTCATCTGTGGCCATTATTATATTGAGGCAGTTTCCTTCTATCACTACTTTTAGGGTTTTTATCATGAAAGTATATTGAATTTTGTTGGATGCCCTTACTGATTCAATCTCCTTACTGGTTACAGGTTTTTTCATATTTTCTATTTCTTCATGATTCCATCTTGGTTGGTTTTGTGTTTCTAAGAATTTGTCCATTTCATTAGGGTTATCCAATTTGTTTGCAATTATTCATAGTACTTCTAAAATATTTATTATTTCTATAAAATTAATAGTGATTTCCCCCACTTCCAATTCTGATTTTAGTAATTTTAATCTTTTTTTAAATTAAAGTTTTGTCAATTTTATTCATCTTTTTTAAGACTCAGTTTTTGGTTTCATAGATTTTCTCTGTTGTTTTTCTACTTATTATTTTATTTATCCCCACTCTAATCCTTATTATTCTCTTCCTTCTGCTAGCTTTGGGTTTAGTTTGTTCTTCCTTTTTCAGTTTCTTATAAAGTTAGGTTATTGTAAAGTGGAAATATTGTAAAGTGGAAAGGGTTATTATATGGATCAAATGAGATATATGTATTCACCAGAGCCTGGTACCTACTAAGTATGCCATAGTAGTAGCTAAACATTAATATTAATACATCAGGCTTGAGCTGGTGAAGAAAACAGAAATTAAAAAAAAAAAAGAAATTAGGAAAACAGAATTTTTTTAAAAAACAGAAATTTATAAAAAGATGCAAATGTATTATTTATGGCTGTAGAAGGCATTAGGCAAAAAGCCAGTGGGACATAGTTCCTGACTGAACACAGGAGAGGATAAAAAGGAGTCAAATGCAAAGTTTCAAGCCTACTATGTTAGTTTTATCCCCTGAGATGTGATCAAACTGGGACTGCTTATTTATTTATATTTATTGGGAAAATATTTATTTATTTATTGGGGAAAATGCCCGTGAGGGAAAGACAGGAGTGGGAGGAGCCTGGGAGGTTGCTCAGACCATCGTGTAAATTGTGACAGAATGAAGTTCTGTAAAGGTGCCTGTCTGCAAGACTGATGTAAGGAGGGGCCCTCGAACTCAAGTCACCCTTCAGAGGAAAATGGTTTCTCACAGAATTGGGCTTATTTCACATCCTTTCCCCTTACTGTCAGAAGTATGGGCTCTGTGCAAAGGAGATGGGTGAATTCAGAATGCACTCCCCAGGCCTTCCATCACTTAAGTCCTCACCACAAGAAACCTGAGGGGCACATACTTGTGGCTGCCACAGCTGGCACATGAAAAGGTGGGAAGTTATAGAAAAATAGCAATCAGTCTTTCTCACATTTCCAAAGCCTTCAAAAATATCTGAGCACAGACAGGCCAGGATGGAACTGAGGTAAGTCTGATCACAAGCCCAAAAATACAGTGAGAGAAAAAAAATCGAAGGATGAAGTCAGCTAATCACTGCACAGCAACTTTCCACAGAAAATGTATTCCTTGAAGGAACAGAAAGTAGAGACTACTACACATTGAGAGTTGTCCCCCAGGGGACCCCACTGTGAAATAATGTCACTTTCATTCATTCTTCTCTCTTCTTTCCATGATAGGTGCTTTAACGCAGTTGAATCCTGGCCTCGCACCTGGGGTTATTGCTGGCATCGTGATTGGAGTCCTGGCTGGGGTTGCTGTGATAGTAACCCTGGTGTACTTTCTGTTTATCAGAAAGACTGGCGGGTATGATGACCTTTCCTCTTGTTCCTCTTTCTCCAAGTCTAACTGCCATGCTTGGGAGAGGGAAGAAGACTTTGCCCCTGTCTCTGCACCTGGATCTGTTCCTCCCTTCTTTCTAAACCCTTGCTTCCTGGCACTAATTCCTGTGGATCTCTTCTTCATGCTTCCCGGACCCCACTCTCTCTTGGACACAGTTATTCCCATCTACATCTGGCTTAGAGGGGGAAGATCCCCCTATGTTTTTATCTCCCAGTCAGGGAAGACAAGGTCCCAGGAGGAAACAAATGAGGAAATGAAAGGAGAAGCAGGAGAAAGTGAGTCGCGTGCTCTTTTGACAGTTGTAGGAGGGAGGGATAGGACAGGAAGAGAACCTAAGAAAAGGCAAAAACAACCAAAGGCCTCTTGGACAATAAGTAAAGTGAGAAAAAAGCTACCATCTACCTAAAGAAGGGGAAAGGTGTCGGAGTACAAGTAGGCTCCGATACAAGGGACCCACATGTGGGACCCACATGTGGACACCCAGCAAACAGGAAAGGAACAAATCCTAGAGGGGATCGTGGATAGACTGAAGGAGGAGGCCCTAAGAGGAAAGGCAGTACCAACCACTGTATAAATGAACACTGAGGAACTCCAAGGAATTACTTGCTGACCATGTCCTTCCTAATTCAAGAAGCAAAGGCCCTATGCTTGGGAATGGCAGTCACAGTGTCTGATATTTATTTAGGGCAAATGACCTGCGTGATGTCACAGAGCACAAACCCTCAGCCTCCAATCACAGTAAGTAAAGCCACTCACCCAGTGAGACCTGGTGTGTTCCACCATGTGCCCTGCCATAGCAGGGAATCCTGGATTCCCAAACTACTTCTGACCTGAACTTTTGGAAGGGGATGTCCATTTCCTAACCTTAGGTTGGCATAGGTCCTCACACCCTTCTAGCCACAAAAGATTCCCCTGAGACACAGCCCTGGGAGAAATATTCACTCTGCCTGGGCGAAGCAGGCCTGAGCAAGATGGACCCATTTCCAGGAGTCATTTCCTTGCCCGCACTCCTCCCCTCCTGCCTCTACAACGGATGTGGGCATTCTCCTTTGGTGAAGCTTTCCCTGTCTTATGGTGCTCTGGGTACTGTGGGCCTCAATGTCCCTCCTTGCCACTAAAGCCTGTTGCTGAGAAATACATCCGGGTGAAAATTAAGACCCTGTGAACTGGAAGAAATTGTCAGAAGTGGGCTGGGGCCTCCTGTGGCTCTACTCTTGGCCCTCCTCTGGTACCAGTGCCCTGGGTCTGGACTACAGACTCTGAGGAAAGTGAATTCCTCAGGTGTTCATAGGCCACTTCCTTACCCTGCCCTCCTGCCAGCTGCCACCTCCTTCAGTTAGAAATCACAACAGCTTAGGACCCACCTCCCCACTCTCTCGCTCTCACCCCCTAATCCCCCATTCTACGGCCGTAAATGATCTTTGCATTTTCATGGATTGAGAACTCATCTTCTGTTTCCCCAGGTCAGGACCACTCTGACAATTTGTCTAAGGTAAGCACAGCCAGTTTCAATGCCTCATGGAAATATCTCTGTGTAGAATGAGTTATTCTTGAAGATTCAAATGTGAGATCAAATTTGGGTCAAAATTCCTCAATGCAGCAACAAACAAAGGATTACTGGTTAATGTCTCCCTGGAGTCTACCTCATTACAAGAATGTGGACTTTAGAATTAACCCCATCCTGTATTTAATCCTGGCTGTGACTCTCAGTAGCTCTGTGACCTTGGACAAGTAACTTAAGCTCTTTGAGCCATGGTTTTGCCATCTGTAAAATGGGCATGCTGTCTACTTCAAAGAGAAGTTAAAGGAATCAAACGAGATGACCACTGGAAAACACCCAGCATAGCGCCCAGCATAAGGCACGAGATGGTTCTCCCTCCTCTACCCTCACTGACCCTGCTTTCACCAACAAAGGATGATATCCATTCTAATGGTTCTGAGGTCTTGGTTCCTTTACTTTACAATAATTTAACCAAATTTTTCTCAACCTTTCAGTAGAATACATACATATACCAAAAAGTACTTAAATCCTAAATATATTTTAACAATGTATAAATTTTCATGAGTTGACCACAAAAGTCACCCAGGTCACGAAATAAAACATGTCATCCTCCCTTTCCCCTGCCAAAAAAACCCTCCAGTTATTTCCTTCCAAAGAGTAACCACTACCCTGGCTTTCAGTGCACTAGATTACTTTTGTCTGTTTATGCTCTTACAAAATGGGATATACAGTACATCCTTGTATGTGTCTAGCTTCTCTCATTCAAAATTGTTTTGTGAGATTCATGCATGTCCTTGTATGCATTTATAGACTGTCCATTCTCTGTTGCTATATCACTGCATTCCAGTATGAGTAAATACTGTAATCTATCTCTTATAATGATCACTCAACCAGATGTTAGCAAGCAGAGTAATCTTGGCTAATTAAAGCCCTTCTCCAAAGCTAAGAAGTTTCAAAATGGTGATAGCACATGGTGCTGAATCACAGCACACAAGGTGAGGGTCTGACCTATGCTCTGATTTAACTGACCACACTGCTCTTGCCTTTCAGAGTGAAGAAGTTGCATATTCTTCCCTGAACTTCAGTGCCCATGAACCAAAGAAAACAACTTCAGCCTCCCCATCCCCAGCAGACACAGAAACGGTATATACAGAAGTACAAAAGAAGTAACATGACCTGTCCTGCTCGCTGTGCTGACTCTTTCCAACCTTTCATTCCCATCATGAGGAGACCCTTTTACCCTCAGGGAAAAGGGGAAGAAGCCTCTTTCCCCACCTTATTCCCTAACAAGCTCCTCCAGGCTGCCTTGTCACAGTCCCTCCCTTCAGTGTCAATACATGAGAAGGTACATCCGGGATTCCTAGGAAACCCAACCTTCCTTGTCATTGAAATTTGGCAAAGGGGACCTTGGGAAGTTGCCACAACCTCTGCCCCTCCTCCTTTCTTTTTTAAAACTTCCCTATTCAGAGCACAGTCATTCCTTCCAGCCCCAGTCCTGTCCTATTGGAGTCTAACTTGAATTTGCCATAACCTTGAGAGTCCTCTCCTGATCCAATGAAATGCATGTGCCAGGAAAGAAGAGAGAGAAGAATTAAAAGCAAAAGTTTCTATCTCTCCAAAGCCCCCTGCAAACCCCACCCTGCACAGGAAAACAAATATGCTAACCTGGGAAATTCTATACCTTTGTCTATTGTCAAAGTTGTCTACCAGGGCCTAAACACCTTAATGCTTAACTAGAAAGCCACCTAAGCCCTTTGACAAGCCTGTCTTCAGAGAACCCACTAGAAACAATTAGGAAAATTAATCACCGAGGTCAACAGGTGATTCCTAATGGAAAATGCAAAAAAAAAAAGTATGTTTCATAATTTTCTTCTTCAAGGAAATGTCTACAGAAGGAGGGCTTATAAAGCTTCAGGGAGCAGTCAAGTCTTAGTAGAGATAATCAACTGGGAGTTTGGGAAAGGAGTCAGAGAGCTACCCTTCGGAGATGATTTAAATAATTATTAAAGAATGCACTGTTTGGTATGTTGGGTTTTTTTCCCCTGAGATATTCTGCCATTGCAGTTTTTGCAAGTGCTTGTTCATGTGAAAGGTGCTATTTCTACTTAGCTATATAAGCTGAACTGACTGCCTTCAGCCAAAGAAGCCACCATAACCCCTCAAGTCCCCTTGGCCAGGAGTTCCTCAAGGTCCTCATGTTGGGGGCTCCAAAAAAGAAGAGCAGCAGCAGCAGTTTTCCTCTTTTGTGGCTAGAATGGGTCTAACTCAGTTTCCCGGCATCCTAGGCCAGTCTTCAACCACCACCACTTTCCATGTCTCTGCTGTGCGTGGTGTCTGCCCCACTCAATTTTCGGGAGACCTGGCTTCTGCTAAGGTGTGACTGGTCCTTGAGAAGTGGAGTGCCCTGAAGGGAACACACTCACACCCCTGTTGGCACTGCTAACCCCCGAGAAAGCTGCCCTGGTGTAGATTCTCCTGGGAAGCAGGGATGAGAAGGGTATTAGGACAGGGGAGGGGGATAACTGGTTCAGAGGCCCCATGAACAGCCTCTGAAATGTTGTTTTTTTTTTTTTTCCCCATGGGCATCTAGAAGTCCCAGCATGCAGAACAGAAAGGAAGGACAGGGGAAGGAGAGGCAACGTATTTCCCAACCAGCCTCCTTCTAGACACAGTCTCTTTGTGGCTGTTGAGAAAAGGATTTCATTCGATATTACTTGATATCATGCTGTGTCTAAGAGGCCCCTCAAAGAGGGCAAGTTGGGAATTCTGTGCACTCAGGTACCTCTTTCAAGGGTTTTCTAACTCTGACACAGTCTGTATATACTTCCCCTCATCCATGCTATTCTGTGTTATTTAATTTTGTCTGGCTAGGGCCACATCTGAATTATTTGTAAAATCTGCTTTATATTTATAATAAAAATTATAAAGTCAACATGAAGATGTTGCCTCTTGATTAATACTACTTTAGACAATATCTTCTTTACAGGCAGAAGAAAGAGAACTTGCTGAACTGCGAGTCAGAGTAAGCCTAAGTTTGCAGGTATTTGATCCAGTGACCAGAAAATCAGCTAAAGTCATTTGCATGCTTGCTGATAAAGTGAGTCTATCTAGAAATGACAGGCTATAGCTTCAACCTGCTTGGGAGAAATTGCCTATTTTCTTCTGAGAGAGAGGATTTCAGGAGTAAAACATCTCCGGGCCTCATTAGTAGGGATAAGCAACACTTCCTGCACGGGTGGCCCTGGTGAATGAGACGCAGCAGTACAGCTCGGGCTCGGAGCCTCCACAGGTCCAGTCACACAGACACCTCTCTAGGGTATTCTACCCGGAATAACCTTCATTTATTAATCCCACTAAGTATTAGCCTGTTCTCTCATCTCCTTCACTTCCAAGCTGTGGAAGCATGTGTGCTGCGTCCCCTGTCCTTGTCACCTGCTTTCTCCTGTCCCCTGTGCACCCCGAGACCACTAGATGCAGCAGAAAGTCAGTATCTGTCCTTAGCCCAGTTCAAAGGTATTTTCACCATTGTCTGCTTTTCCAATGTCTAAGACCATGGACAACTTTTCCTTCTTGGACAATCTCCTCCTTCCGTCCCCTGACCTTTGCATCACACCCCACACCAGATTTAGCAGTGAGACCTGGACTGGATACTTCCACCACCACCCTCTTCCACAGCTTCGATGACCTCTTTGCAGGTGGCTCCTGCATCTGTATCTCCAGCCCCTATGACTCCCCAGAACTCCTGATACTCACATCCAAACACCTTCTGAAATTCCTCCTCATTTAAGTTGCAATCCCCACCCCTACAGCTCCACCCAGGGAGCTCACTCCTCTCCTTCCACATCTTTCCACACCACCACTATTTCCTGTGTTGCTCTTTGGTTTCCCAGATTTGATACATCACAAAGCCTAATGGTTCTTTAATACCTCTCAGTACACTGTTCTGTCGATTCCCGTGACCCTATACAACCCAGGCCCTCAACAACTCTGCTGGAAGTACAGCCTGACTCCTTGTTTCTGGTCTCTCTATTAAATAATCTTTCTTGTTCACTCTTGCCTCACCACCTTCCTAAAGACTGGTTCACTCTCGTGCTCAAGGGTCTATAGTGGCCTACACTGCACTATCGGGTAAGCTCAAATTTCTTCCTCTTTACTAGTATTTCTCACTTTCTTTACCACAACTCTAGTATAACTCCCCCATTGTAATTAGGTCTGTCTCCTTACCTGACCCTGCTCCTCTACCCCATAGACACATATAATTCTTATTCCCAGTGATATGCCTAAAAACAAATACCAAACAGGCGAAGGTTCTGTTATCTCACAGAGGAGTTAACACAACTCCGACCCGAGGGAGGACAAGGACTCTGAGACTCAGAATGCAACCTACCTGTGACTGCCATCTCTTCCTGATGACCAACTCATGTGTTCGTGAAATGCTTATTGAGCACCTACTGTGCTACAGGTGTAGGTGTCAGACCCCATGAAAGACATAGAAATGAGAAAGGCTAGGAACATAATGCCTAAGACAGGAGATAAGACATGAAAAGTATTATAATATAAAAATAAAAAAATATATATGTATTATAATAAATAAGTATTATAATATAAAAATAAAAATATATAAATGCTACAAGAGAAGACAGAAAGAAATCCAATGGGAAATGTGATTGCATATTGGAATGACAGGGAAATTTAAAAAAAAAACAACAATTGACACTCGGGCCCCACCCCCAGATTCCAACTCCATTGGCGTGGTCTGGAACTTTGGAACTAGTGAATGTTGAAAACTCCCCAGATCCTGTTGATGTGTAGGCAAGATGAAGAGCCTCTGTTATCACAGGTAGGACTTGAGCTTCGAAGCAGTGGTTTTTAGCTAGGAATATAAATCGGAATGACCTGGAGAACTTTTCCAACATACACATTGAGCTCATGAACAATCCCTGAGAAAGCTACTGGTACAGTGTGACTGCAGGGAGACCTGGGAGACTCTAGGTGATTCTCACTTATATTCCATGTCAAAAAACACGGACCTAAAACATAGGTAAAATTGAAAAACTGAGGACTCAGGAGTATAGTCCACATAAGGGGCATAAAATGAATAATCTCTTCTGCAAGGCACAGAGAAGTACTCAAAATAAAATTATCAGCAAGTAGCTAAACTTTAAGAGACTGCTGATACTTGTTGTGAGGATGGGAAACAGCTAGTATTCTTCATATTGCTGGTGGAAGTATAAAATGACACAACCACTCTGGAAAAGAGTCTGACATTTTCTTATAGACTTAAATACATAGTCCAGCAATCCCATGTCTGGGTTTCTACCCAAGAGAAACGAAAACAGATATCCACACAGAGTTATACATGAATGTTTCTAACAGCATTATTCACAATCACCAAAAACTGGAAACCACAAATATCCATCAGTATGTGAATGGATAAACAAACTATGGTATATCCATACAAGGGAATGCTAGTCATCAATAAAAAGTGTACAAACTACCGCTAAAATGAGATGCATGAATCTCTAAAACATTACACTATGCAGAAGAAGCTAGACACGAAGGAGTACATACTATATGATGCCATTTAAATAAAACCCAAGAATAGGCAGTGATAATTAAGGATGTTAGGATTCACCATATGGGATAGAATTAGCTGCAAAGGTGCACAAGGGAACTTTCTGGGTCACGTTAGACATCTCAGTTCAGGTGGTGAATACATGGATGTATACATTTACCAAAAATCAAATGGTACACTTAAGATCTGTATGCATTTCGTTTTTTTTTTTTTTAAAGATTTTATTTATCTATTTGAGAGAGAAAGAGAGAGAACACAAACACGAGCAGGGGCGGGGCGGGGGTGGTGAGTGGCAGAGGAAGAAGCAGACTCCTTGCTGAGTAGGAAGCCCAACTTAGGGTTTGATCCCAGGACCCAGGGTCTTAACCTGAGCAGAAGGTAGCAGACACTTAACCAAATGAGCCACCCATGTGCCCCAGATCTGTATGCATTTCAATGTATTTCAATTTTATCCTGATTCTTAAAAATAAATAAGTGAAGGAGGAACCAATTCAATCCATCAGGTACAAAACCTACCACAGCAATGTGATCTCTGTTCATGCTCTCAAGGAGCACCTTCAGGGTCGTCCCTATTTTGAAGAAATAGCAAAAAAGCCAAATATGGTCAGTCCAAACTCAAAGTGAAATAGAGACTAGAGACAAAAAGCAGGGACAAGAAAACCTGGCCCATTTCCTTCTAGCATGCAAATGCCTGAGTCACAAACACGTTCACTGTCCTCAAACCTTTAGTAATGGCTGATAGTAGCCGGCATCTAAGTTAATTGTTAACTAAAGTACCACAAACCAAACGCCAGGCCAAGAAACCAACCAAATATGACAGTAAGGCAACACTCATTCAACTAGCACATTTTATCGATCTCTGATGAATCATTCATTTACTAAACATTTACTGAGGATTTCTGTATGTCAAGCACTAAAGCCAGGTGCTGATGAGAACATGAAGCATGAAGATTAAAAATAAAGACTTTACTTGGATACTTGGATTTTTATTCAAATAACTCTGCCTATATTTTTTTTTTTTTAAGTTAAAGGGGGGTAGGTAAAGAAGAAATAAAGAAATAAAAAAGGCTGGAAGGAAAGAGAGGGAAAGGGAGGGGATTATGAGATAATTGCAGAAATTAGAACAGTGAATATTTTATGACATTAAGGAAGTATTAATTTTTAGTGCAATAATGGTATTGTGGTTATGTTTTTGTAAAGATACCTTATATTTTAGTAATACAACTGGAATCTTAATGAAATTATCTGATGTCTGAAGTTTGCTTCAAAATAATCTAGGTTTGAGGAGAGGAGGATAAATGAAACTATACCAGCCACAAAATAATTGCCAAAGCTGCATGATGAGTACATATAGATTCGTTTTATTATAGCTTTACTTTTGCAACTGTTTGAGATTTTCCAGAAAAAAAAAAGAAGTCCCTGCTTTCCAGAAGCTTATAAAGAATTACACATTCCAACAAATACACTACTGCGTAGCTTAATAAAATTTGACCAAATGCAGTCAAGCTCCAAGGGCAGTGACTGCCCCTGGGGTAGGCAAAAAAGACCGAGAAGATGTTAAAGGAGCGTCCTCCCCTTGACCAGAGTCTTTAAGAAAACAAAAACTACAGTGCTCGCTTTGGCAGCACATACACTAAAATTAGAAAAAAAAAAAAAACTATAGGCAAAAGGGCAAACCAGTTGTACAAAGGCAATGCAGATGGGAAGCTGCAGAGCTCACACATATGCAGTGGATGACTTGCTAGAGAACATGTTATCTAGGAGCACACCTTCTGGAGCCCGACTACCTGCACTGAAGGTTCTGCTCCTAAAGACATAGAGACTTCAGGTGAGCTACTTGTAATGTCTCTGTGCCTCAGATTCTTTACCTATAAACAGGGATTATAACAATACATACTTCACAGGGCTATTGTCAGAAGTCAATGAGTTAATACACATGTAAAAAAAATGAGTTAATACACATGTAAAATGCTTAGAAGACAGTGGGCAAACTATAAATTTTAGCTGCAGGATACAGACTTAATTAATATACAGAATCTGTTACATTTCTATAGAATAATAATGATGTATACCAGAAAGAGAAATTAGGAAAGTAATCCCATTTACAATCACATCAAAAGGAATAAAACACCTAGGAATAAATTTAACCGAGGAGGTGAAAGACCTGTACTCTGAAAACTATAGACATTGATGGAAGAAACTGAAGATAAATGGAATAGACGAAAAAAAATGCCATGCTCATAAAGTGGAAGAATTAATATTGTTAAAATGCCCACAATACACAAAGCAATCTACAGAGTCAATGCAGTCC
Source organism: Mustela nigripes (assembly GCF_022355385.1). Taxonomy (NCBI): domain Eukaryota; kingdom Metazoa; phylum Chordata; class Mammalia; order Carnivora; family Mustelidae; genus Mustela; species Mustela nigripes. The sequence goes on along the minus strand of NC_081573.1, from coordinate 13,306,565 downwards.
CTACCAAAATACCAACAGTATTTTCACAGAACTAGAATAAGTAATCCTAAAATTACTTATTTTATTTAAAATTACTTACTTAGGATTACACCGTCAAAACAATCTCAAAAAAGAAGAACAAAGCTGGAAGTATCACAATCCCAGATTTCAAACAATACTACAAAGCTACAATAATCAAAACAATATGGTACATGCACAAAAACAGACACATAGCTCAATGGGACATAATGGAGAACCCAGAAATAAGCCCAAACTTGTATGGTCAATTACATGCAAAGAAGGCAAAAGAATGCAATGGGGAAAAGACAGTCTGTCTCTTCAATAGGGTTCTGGGAAACTGGACGGCTACATGCAAAAGAATGAAACTGGACCACTTTCTTAAACCATACTCAAAAATAAACTAAAAATGGATTAAGAACCTAAATTTAAGACATGAAGCAATAAAACCCCTAAAAGAAAACATAGTAATCTGCTGCATATTACCTTCAGCAATATTCTTCTGGATCTGTCTCCTGAGGCACGGGGAAACAAAGCAAAAATAAACTATTGGGACTACATCACACTTTTTTTTTTAAGAATTTATTTATTTATTTGACAGAGATCACAAGTAGGCAGAGAGGCAGACAGAGAGAGAGAGGAGGAAGCAGGCTTCCCGCTAAGCAGAGAGCAGGATGTGGGGCTCGATCCCAGGACCTTGGGACCATGACCTGAGCTGAAAGCAGAGGCTTTAACCCACTGGGCCACCCAGGTGCCCCTACATCAAACTTTTTGCACAGCAAAGGAAACCATAAGCAAAATGAAAAAGCAACATACTGAATGGGAGAAGATACTTGCAAATGCTGTATCTGATAAGAAGGTAATATTCAAAATTAATATAAAGAACTCATATAACTCAACACCAAAAAAAAATTAATAATAATAACCCAATTAAAAAATGGGCAGAGGAAGGGCACCTGGCTGGCTCAATCAGTGGAGCATGTGACTATTGATCTCAGGGTCATGAGCTCAAAGCTATGTTGGGTATAGAGTTTACTTAATAAAAGAAAATAAAAAATAAACTTTGAAAAAAAATGTGCAGAGGACCTGAATAGGCATTTTCCAAAGACAACATACAGATGGCCAACAGTCACAGGAAAAGATGTTCAGCATCACTAATCATCAGAAAAATGCAAATCAAAACCACAATGAGATATTACCTCATACCAATCAGAAAGGCTAGTATCAAAAAGACACGAAATAACAAGTGGAAAAGGAAGTGGGAAAAAGCAAGCCCTTGTGAGCTGTTGGTGGGAATGTAAACTGGAGCAGCCACGATGGAAAATAGTATGGAGGTTGCTCAGAAATACTGGGTTGCCTGGGTGGCTCAGTCATTAAGTGTCTGCCTTCGGTCAGATCATGATCCCAGGGTCATGATCCCAGGGTCCTGGGATCAAGTCCTGCATTAGGCTCTCTGCTCAGTGGGAGTCTGCTTCTCCCTCTCCCATTCCCCCTGCTTCTGTTCCCTCTATTGCTTTGTCTCTCTCTGTCAAATAAATAAATAAAATCTTAAAAACAAACAAACAGAAATACCATATGACCCAGCAATTCTACTTTTAGGTATTTACCTGAGAAAAAACACTAATTCAAAAAGATACATGTATTCCTATGTTTACTTGCAGCATTATTTATAACAGACATGATATGGAAGCAATCAAAGTGTCCACTAATAACTGAATGGATAAAAAATATGATGTATATATATATATATATATACATGTAATAGCATATTACTCAGCCATAAATAAGAATGTAATCTTGCCAGCATAGATGGACATAGAGAGTATTACGCTAAGTGAAATAAGTCAGACAGAAAAACACAAATACAACATGATTTCATTTATATGCAGGATCTAAATAAACAAAACAAATAGATTTATAAATACAGAGGACAAACTGGTGATTGCCAGAGGAGAGCGGTGCATGGGGGGATGGGTGAAAAAGGCGAAAGAGATTAAGAAGTACAGACTTCATTGGAGGCCTGGGTGGCTCAATTGGTTAAGCAGTCGACTCCTGGTTTCAGCTAACGTCACAATCTCTCGGTCATGATTTCCCACTCCTGACGAGCCAGCATCAGGCTCCACACTGATCATAAAGCCTGCTTAAGATTGTTTCTCAGGGGCGCCTGGGTGGCTCAGTCGTTAAGTGTCTGCCATCAGCTCAGGTCATGATCTCAGGGTCCTGGGATGGAGCCCTGCATCAGGCTCCCTGCTCAGCAGGAAGTCTGCTTCTCCCTCTCCCATTCCCCCTGCTGTGTTCCCTCTCTCACTGTCTCTCTCTCTGTCAAATAAATAAATAAAATCTTAAAAAAAAAAAAAAAGACGCTTCTCCCTCTGCCCTTTCCCCACTTCCACTCCCCCACCTCCCCCCATGTGCACGCACTCTTTTTTTTTTTTTAACATAACCTCAAGATTTTATTGTCTTCATAATACAACGAAATACAAAACCTAGAAATAGATCACCTGGCCTTTTCTCTTCTTACCTCCTCCCAGTTAAAAACTCTTGCCTCTCTTAATAGCCAGCATTCTCTTAGATCTGCAATTGGGCTCAATGCATTCAAACCTCAGCACAACCTTCTTGGTAGTTTTAGCCTTTTTCCAAAAAAATTGGCTTAGTTTGCTCACCAAGGCACTCTGCTTCCTATTATAACACTGCTTTCTCTGGGCATAAAGAGAATCTTTGCCTTTCTTGTACTGTGTTACTTTATAGTGTAGGTACTTGCCACACTTCTTGGCAGAAAGTCCGCCAGATTTAGGAACATTTACCACGTTTGTGAGAGTGCTATCAGCACAGAAAGAAAGGGCATGCTCCCTCTTAAAACAAACAAACAAAAAACTAAGTAAAAACTTCAAATTATAAAATAAATTAAGTCATAGGGATGAAAAACACAGCCTAGGGAACACAGTCGATAACGTGTAGTAACTTTGTATGGTGACATGACAACTGCTCTTACAGTGCACCTTTCATAATATATGTAATTGTCAAATCACTACGTTATACACCTGAAACAAATAAAATATTGTATGTCAATGTAAAGATTTTATCTATTTATTTGAGAGAGAGAGAGAGTGTGTGAGCGCAAGTGGAGGTCGGGGGCTGCAGAGGGAGAGAAACAAGCAGTCCTGAAAGCAGACGCTTAAACAACTGAGCCATCCAGGCTTCCCTCAAATCTCATAATTTGTACTTGTTACTTATCTTCTTTTTGTTAGAATATACACTTATAAAGTAGGGACTATATCTTATTTATCTCTATATTCCCGGCACCTACCCTAAGGCCGTGTCCATAGTAGCTACCAATCAAGCAACTCTTTCAGGTACTAGGGAAGGGACCACCAAAAGCCTTTACCTAGCCCCATTTATTCCCTGATGGATTATACTCTCAATTCCTGCCAGAATTCCTGCCTGCTTGAGATTCTCTCTCTCCTTCTCCCTCTGCCCCTCCCCTTGCCCTCTCTCTCTCAAATAAATAAATAAATCTTTTTTTTTTTTTTTTTTTTAAAGAGCTGCTTAAGCATAGTTTGTTTAAAGGTCAAAGTCTTGTGAAGCATGCCAGTCTCCCTTCACTGCCTCTGTATGTCAGTGCTTGCCCCAAATGAACCCAGAACTCCTCCTGTCTGGGGACTAGAGCTAGAAAGGTAAAGGGGAACTGGGAATAGGAAGACATAAATACAAGTAAAGTGGGAGGCCCCCTACAATACTAGATGTGATTATTAAGGAAGTGAAACTCGTCTTCTTATAGGGTTCAGATTGGTTTTGAGAGAAACTACACAAAACACCAAAATGTTTTGAGTAACAACTAAACTCTTGGAATAAATATATAGCCACCCAGAAAAACTACTTTTTTTTCCCAGGACAACTACTCTTAAGGTGCCTGTATTTATTTGAATATGAAATACTTGTCAAAGGAACCCTAGGGGTGCCTGGGTGGCTCAGTGGATTAAGCCTCTGCCTTCAGCTCAGGTCATGATTCCAAGGTCCTGGGATCAAGCCCCCCCCACCCCCTGCATCGGGCTTCCTGCTCAGCGGGAAGCCTGCTTCTTCCTCTCCCTCTGCTGCTCCCCATGTTGTACTCTCTGTCAAATAAATAAATAAAATATTTTTTTAAAAAAAGGAATTCTAAAACTCACATTGAGTCTCATAACTTTATTGTCTTAACTTAAATAGGACCAAGGAACAATTTGTTACTACCAGGAGGCTGAGGAGAAAGGAAAGAGCAGGGAACCCAGGAGTGTATATGGCTGCAGAGATGTTGAAGAAAAAAGAAGAGACAAAGAGAGGTATGATACAATATATTCCTACTGTAATACAGAGGGAAGCAATGATTTAATTATGGCTAAAATCAGTCACTAAGCCAGCTTCCCCAGTTGAAGCTTCCTGTGTGACTCCATCAGGAAACCCTGTGTGATCCAGGGGTACAGGGAATGGGATTGGAAATGGGCAGAACCAAACATTAATTTCTTCCACTTCCACTTAAACCCAAGAAGGGCTTTATTTTCCTGCACAGGAGAATAGGACTTTGCACATTCATTGGATATTTTACATTACATAGAGAAATTTAATTAATGTCAATTCTTTAAATCAATAAAGAGCAAGAGTTATTAGTGCTTCATGTGTTTGTGAGCTTATTCTGTAAAGCAAACTCTGTTTTTTATTTTTATTTTTTTAAAAAGATTTTATTTATTTATTTGACAGACAGAGATCACAAGTAGGCAGAGAGGCAGGCAGAGAGAGAAGAGGAAGCAGGTTCCCTGCTGAGCAGAGAGCCCGACAGCTCAATCGATCGCAGGACCCTGTGATCATGACCTAAGCTGTAGGCTGAGGCTTTAACCCACTGAGCCACCCAAGCACCCCTGTTTTTTTTTTAATTTAAAGATTTATTTATTTAAGAGAGAGAGAGGAGAGGGCATGTGTGCGAGAAGCAGGGGTGGGTGGCATGGGGGTGGGAAGTGAAGGGCAGAGGGAAAGAGAATCCTCTAGGAGACTCCACCCTGAGGAAGAAGCCAATGCAGGGCTCAACCCCAGAATCCCAGGACTGCAGGACCCCAAGACCATGACCTGAACCGAAAACAAAAGCTAGGTGCCCAACCGACTAAGTCACCCAGGTGCCACTACAGCCTCTGTTCTTTAGAATCTTAAGTCCTGGACCACTTGGCTGGTCCAATCAGTAGACTGTGGGACTCTTGATCTCAGGGTCATGAATGAAAGCTCCAAAATGGGCGTGGGGCCTATTTAAAAAAAAAAAAGAAATCTGAAGTCCTCCATATGACCTGGCAATTCCACTCCCAGATAAAACCTAAGAGAAATAAAAAACTATGTCAACACAACACAAGAGCTTGTACACAAATGTTCATAAGCAGCATTATTTGTGCTAGCCTAAAAGCACAAACAACCCAAATATCCATCAACTGATGGACGGATATACAAAATGGGGTGTGTAGTGGAATATCATCCGGCAATAAAAAGAAATAAAAATAAAATACTGACACTTGATACAACATGGATGAATCTTAAGAACATCATGCTAAGTGGGTGCATAGATGGCTCAGTGGATTAAAGCCTCCCTTCAGCTCAGGTCATGATCCCAGGGTCCTGAGATGGAGCCCTGCATTGGGCTCTCTGCTCGGCGAGGAGCCTGCTTCCCCCTCTCTCTCTGCCTACTTGTGATCTCTATCAAATAAGTAAATAAAGTCTTTTTAAAAAAATCATGCTAAGTGAAAGAAGCAAGTCACAAATACACTATATATATATATGATTTTATTTATATGAAACATTCTGAATAGGCAAATTCATAGAGACAAAAAGATTAGTGGCTTCCAGAGGATAGAGATAGGAGATGGAGATGAGGAGTGACTGCTAATGGGTATGGGGTTTCTTGTTGGTGTGATGAAAATGTTCTAAAATTGCAGTGTTGGTTGTTATGCCATTCTGTGAACCTGTTAAAAACCACTGAATTGGGACGCCTGGGTGGCTCAGTGGGTTGAGCCTCTGCCTTCAGCTCGGGTCGTGATCCTAGGGTCCTGGGATCGAGCCCCGCATTGGGCTCTCCGCTCAGCGGGGGGCCTGCTCCCCTCCTCTCTCTCTGCCTGCCTCTCTGCCTACTTGTGAATTCTGTCTGTCAAATTAAAAAAAAACAAAACACTGAATTATATACTTTAAGTGGATGAATTGTATGGTATATGAATTCTATATCAAGCTGTTACTTAAAAAGAAGTCTACAGGTGTGGAAGAAGATGGTGTCAGCCAGCTGGAATGCAGGGTTCAGCTGTACTATTCCCATCAGCCCATTAAGACCCATAGCCAGCCTGTAACACTGCAAAAATATGAACTTTTACATTTTTTTTTAAAAGATTTTATTTGTCAGAGAGAGAGAGAGAGAGAGAGCAGCCAGAGGGAGAAGCAGGCTCCCCACTGAGCAGGGAGCCCCATGTGAGACTTGATCCCAGGATCCAGGGATCACGACCTGAGTCAAAGGTAGATGCTTAACCAACTGAGCCACCCAGGCGTCCCTAAACTTTTGCTTTAATTAAAACAAAATAACAAAAACTGATATCAAGGCTTTGGACCTCTTTTGTGCTCTCTCCTTACCAGCAACCACTTTTTCAACTGACGTAAGAAGAAAGGTGTCCTAAGTAACTATGGAAATCATTCATTGATATAAGTATTTATTGAACACCTATTATATGAAAGGTACTTTTCTAGGCCCCAGGAATTTAATACGTTATCCCTGCCTACAAGATACTGGCAGTACATTCATCAGATGGTCTCAAGAGAGCAAAGTAAGTGCTACAAAAGGGGTAAGTGCTGGGGACTTCAGGAACATGATCCAGGGTTGGTGTGGTAGTGTAGAAGATCACAGAAGTAAGGTACAAACCAAAGCCTGAAAGATAACTCGAACTGATAGAAAAATAAAGAGACATAACAGGAGTGTTCTAGATAGACAGAATAAGTACAAAGGCCCAGACTCATAGAAAGCAGGGACTATCAGGAATTAAAGAAGTTTGGTGTGGCTGGAACATAATGTTGCAAGAATTGGGGTGGGGGCCAGGACTGGGACAGAGGAAAATGAAGAAAACTGAGATCTTTTAAAATTGTAACAGAACAAAAAACTTGGAAGCCATGCTGAAGAGGTCAAAGTGCAGCCTGAGGGGCAACAGAGAAGGACTGGAGGACTTTAATAACTGATAAGGATATGATCAGACACTTGTTTGATAGGGCCACTCTAGCTGCATTGTGGATAGGGGGCTGGGAGGGCACCCAGAATTAATTACACAGAGGCAAGGAAGGGAGTCAGAGAGATGTTGTTGCAGGGATCCAGAGGAGATGATGGGGGCCTGAGTTAGTACTGTGAGTTAGGTTGGAAACAAGGGGACAAGTTAGAGATATGTAGGAGATGGCGCTGTCAAAACTGATGACTGAGCAGACGAGGGAATGACAAAGAGAAGAGGCAGGGTGGTGACGGTTTTCTGGCATAGATCACTGTGGGTTAGGGTATATATTATTAATGTAATGTAATGTTATATTATATTATATATTATATCATTATAATATATTATATGTTATTATATATCATTATTATATCATTATAATATATACAGTTATCATTATAATAATATATAATATATTAATATATATTAATTATAATAATATAATTATTATATTATTATATTAATATAATATATAATAATATATATTATGATATGTATTATATAATGATATATATTATTATAATGATAACTGTTATTATTTTTTAAAGAACTAGGTTTTGAGGTAAGACAGTTTGGGACATGCTGCATATTCAAAAGCAGATTCCCGACAGTAGAGACACATGCCTCAAGAGAAATGGATTATAACTGAAGTCACAGAGGGCCTGGTGAGTACACATAGGAAGAGAAGAGGGCACAGGACAAAACAGACTCTAGAGACCAATGGCATTTAGGGGATGGACAGATAAGAGAAGGTGCAATGGCCAGATAGATGGGGAGCCACCAGAGTGGGAGCCATGGCAGCAGTCTTGAGTGAAGCAGTGGCCAATAGGGGCAAGGGCCCTGTGACATCACGTAAAACAAAGGTGAGAAGGGTTTATGCTATTTGGGGATAACTTCACCATTGGAGACCTTGGTTAGAGCAGTTTTTGTTGCACAATGTGTGAAGAAAATCAACTCTATGATGCTGAGAAAGGATGGGAAATAAGCAAATGGAGATATTGGTTTAAAAAAAAAACACTTTTAAGAAGTTCGTCTAGGGGGGCACCTGGGCGGCTGAGTGGGTTAAAGCCTCTGCCTTCGGCTCAGGTCATGACCTCAGGGCCCTGGGATCAAGCCCTGCATCGGGCTCTCTGCTCAGCGGGAAGCCTACTTCTTCCTCTCTCCCTGCCTGCCTCTCTGACTACTTGTAATCTCTGTCTGTCAAATAAATAAATAAAATCTTAAAAAAAAAATAAAGATCTTATTAAAAAAAAAAAAAAGTTCATCAAGGGGCGCTTGGGTGGCTCAGTGGGTTAAGCATCTGCCTTCAGCTCAGATCATAATCCCAGAGTCCTGGGATTGAGCCCCGCATGGGGCTCTCTGCTTGACAAGGAGCCTGCTTCCTCCTCTCTCTCTCTGCCTGCCTCTCTGCCTACTTGTGATCTCTCCCTCTCTCTCTGTCAAATAAATAAATAAAATCTTAAAAAAAAAAAAAGAAGTTCATCTATACAAAGGAAGATAGTACTAGAGCAGAAGTCAGCAAGAGGAATAGGGTTCAAAAAAGAGTTTTGTTTTTTTTTTAAAGACTTATTTATTTGAGAGAGAGTGACAGGGAGGGACAGAGAGAGAGGGAGAGAGAATCTCAAGCAAACTCCATGCTGAGCATGGAGCCTGATGCAGAGTTCAATCCCATGACCCCGAGATCATGACCTGAGCCGAAACCAAGAGTCAAATGCCCAGCTGACTATGCCACCCAGGCACCCCAAGAGATTTTTTTTTTAATATGAGGAAGACATAAATGTATTTAAATATGGAAACAGATGCAAGAGTTTGTAGTTTTAGATTATGACTGTGATCTTTCCCCTAAATTCCCCTCTTCCTTCTTAGAGGAAACCTAGAGAGAAGATCTGTCTTATAATAGGTGAGGTGCTAAGTATTTTAAGTATTTTATTTAAGTATTTTAAGTATAGTATTATAAGTATATTTATATATATATACTTATATAAGTATACACATATTATATAAGTATATATATATATATATAATATGTGTATATGTTATATAAGTATATGTAAATATTTTAAGTATATTTAAGTATTTTAAGCAGCTTCAATGCTGATGTGACTAACCAACATGTTTGCCAATTCGGTGCCTCTCATACTTCCACTGACATCTGCTCTCCTGCCAGGTCTTTATTTATGGCCTCATGTAATATAAAACTACTGATTTTCTCATCATCTTTAAAGTAGTCTATATTCTGGGGTGCCTGAGTGGGTCAGTGGGCTAAGCTTCTGCCTTTGGCTCAGGTCATGATCTCAGGGCCCCGCATCAGGCTCTCAGCTCAGCAGGGAGACTGCTTCCCCCGCCCGGGGCCTGCTGCTCTGCCTACTTGTGATCTCTCTCTATGTCAAGTAAATAAATAAAATATTTTAAAATAAAATAAATAAATAGTCTATATTTTTCTAAAATGAGCATTTCAAAACACTAAGTTTTTGCTAACTTATAAAGATCTAGTGGAGACATGCAAATGGTTTCCCTTTCCTCTCCCTCCCTCCTTGTGCGGGCAGCAGAGTCTCCACCCCTGTTTCTGTGAGAGTGCTTACTTGCTATTGTTCTTAGAGAAGCTGTGGTTTCAGAAATGGAAAAGGGAAGAATCTGCCAAAGCAGCAAGTGCATAGGAGGTCCTCACCCTAGGGCTGACCTTCAGAAGCCTGTCCTGCCTGCCCAGTGGAAAGTTACTCAAAGATATCATTTCTACCCTGCCTAAAAATTTTACTTTATTAAATTTACATAAATTTAATAAATTTATATAAAATCATATAAATTATATATTTATAATTTATAAAATAAATTATATAATTTAATAAAATTTATTAAATTCTGCTTTATTAAATTATTTGATATTTCACCCAATTCATTTAGAAAATGATTCTAAGAAGGTTAGAGAGCTCTCAGCTAAACATGAATCACTTGAATGGTCAGGCTGCTTTCCTCCACCACCTTCCTTGGACCTACTATATTGAGTGGGGGCTCTGATGGGGTACGGTTAGGAAGAGGACTCAAAAGGTAGGAAAATTTGGGCTTTACATGAGAAGCAGGGTGGGCCTCCGTCAGTACTATAATGGAGTGCTAATGGAAGTGTACAAATTTCATGTGGCTGAAATCTTGGAAAAGGGAGAAGAGTTCATATAAGAAGTGCTCAGGAAATGAAAAGATACTAAAGGTAAGTATCATTTAAAAAGTGGCCTCACATACCTCAATATTATCAAAGCCATCTATGAAAAACCCACTGCAAATACCATTCTCAATGGAGAAAAACTGAGCTTTTCCACTAAGGTCAGGAACACGGCAGGGATATCCATTATAACCACTGCTATTCAATATAATACTAGAAGTTGTAGCCTCAGCCAGCAATCAGACAACAAAAAGAAATTAAAGACATCCAAATTGGCAGAGAAGAAGTCAAACTATCACTCTTTGCAAATGATATGATACTGTATGTGGAAAACCCAAAAGACTCCACTCCAAATCTGCGAGAACTTGTACAGGAATTCAGTAAAGTGTCAGGATATAAAATCAATGCACAGAAATCAGTTGCATTTCTTTATACCAACAAGACAGAAGAAAGAGAAATTAAGGAGTCAATCCCATTTACAATTGCACCCAAAACCATAAGATACCTGGGAATAAACCTAACCAAAGCGGCAAAGAATCTATACTCAGAAAACTATAAAGTAATCATGAAAGAAATTGAGGAAGACACAAAGAAATGGAAAAATGTTCTATGCTCATAGATTGGAAGAACAAATATTGTGAAAGTGTCTACGCTACCTAAAGCAATCTACACATTCAATGCAATCTCTATCAAAATCCCATCCATTTTTTTCAAAGAAATGGAACAAATAATTCTAAAATTTATATGGAACCAGAAAAGACCTCAAATAACCAAAGGAATATTGAAAAAGAAAGCCAAAATTGGTGGCATCACAATTCTAGACTTCAAGCTCTATTACAAAGCTATCATCATCAAGACAGTATGATACTGGCACAAAAACAGGCACATAGATCAATGGAACAAGAATAGAGAGCCCAGAAATAGACCCTCAACTCTATGGTCAACTAATCTTTGACAAAGCAGGAAAGAATGTCCAATGGAAAAAAGACAGCCTCTTCAACAAATGGTGTTGGGAAAATTGGACAACCACATGCAGAAAAATGAAATTGGACCATTTTCTTACACCACACACGAAAATAGACTCAAAATGGATGAAGAGGGGCATCTGGGTGGCTCAGTGGGTTAAGCCTCTGCCTTCAGCTCAGGTCATGATCTCAGGGTCCTGGGATCGAATCCTGCATCAGGCTGTCTGCTCAGCAGGGAGCCTGCTTCCCTTCCTCTCTCTGCCTGCCTCTCTGCCTACTTGTGATCTCTCTCTCTCGGTCAAATAAATAAATAAAATCTTTTTAAAAAAATGGATGAAGGACCTCAATTTGAGAAAGGAATCCATCAAAATCCTTGAGGAGAACACAGGCAGCAACCTCTTCGACTTCAGCCACAGCAATTTCTTCCTCAGAACATTGCCAAAGGCAAGGGAAGCAAGGGCAAAAATGAACTATTGGGACTTTATCAAGATCAAAAGCTTTTGCACAGCAAAGGAAACAGTTAACAAAACCAAAAGACAACTGAGAGAATGGGAGAAGATATTTGCAAACGACATATCAGACCTGGAGGGTAGAGAATGCTTGATTCCTTGAAGGACAGAGAAGAATAGGTAAACATGGAATGCATAAGGGGAGTTCACAACCCTCCTACACTGTTAGTGGGAACGCAAGCTGGTGTAGCCACTCTGGAAAACAGCATGGAGGTTCCTCAAAAAGTTGAAAATAGAGCTACCCTATGTCCCAGCAATTGCACTACTGGGTATTTACCCTAAAGATACAAACATAGTGATCCGAAGGGGCACATGCACCCAAATGTTTATAGCAGCAATGTCCACAATAGCTAAACTATGGAAAGAGCCTAGATGTCCATCAACAGATGAATGGATAAAGAAGAAGTGGTGTATATATATATACAATGGAATACTATGCAGCCATCAGAAGAAATGAAATCTTGCCATTTGCGACCGTGTGGATGGAACTAGAGGATATTATGCTTAGTAAAATAAGTCAATTGGAGAAAGACAACTATCATATGATCTCCCTGATATGAGGAAGTGGAGATGCAACCTTGGGGGTTTGGGGGAACCCCAAAGAATAAATGAAACAAGGTGGGATCGGGAGGGAGACAAAACGTAAGAGACTCTTAATCTCACAAAACAAACTGAGGGTGGCCAGGGAGAGGGGGTAGGGAGAAGGTGATGGGGTTGTGGATATTGGGGAGGGTATGTGCTATGGTGAGTGCTGTGAAGTGTGTAAACCTGGCGATTCACAGTCCTGTACCCCTGGGGCTAATAATACATTATATATTTATAAAAAAATAAAATAAATAAAAAGTGGCTTCATGTTAATCCAATTCCAGGAAAGGTAGATCAAACTCTTTTCCTTTCTCCAGAATATTTCTAAAATCCAGGATCTAGGGGTACCTGGGTGGCTCAGTCAGTTGGGTATCTGCCTTTGGCTCGGGTCATGATCTCAGTGTCTTGGGATCAAGTCCCACATTGGGCTCTCTGCTGCTCATCAGGGAGTCTGCTTCTCCCTCTCACTCTCCTTCTGTGCTCTCTCAAATACATAATAAAATCTTTTAAAATAAATAAATAAAATAAAATTCAAAATAAAATAAAATCTAGGACCTAAATATACTAGTCAGAGTTCTCCAGAAAAGCAGGACCAATAGGATGGATATAGATCTAGATACAGAGATTAGATAGACAGACATGTAGATACAAAGAAAGAGATTTATAAGGAATTGGCTCACTTGACGAAAGAGGCTGACAATCCCATAATCTGCAGTGTAAGTCGGCAAACTAGAGACCAGGGGAGCCAATGGTGTAGTTCCTGTCCAAAGGCCAGTAGTCTCCAGACCCAGGAAGAGCCAATGTTTCAGTTCAAGCCTGAAGGCAGAAATAAGCTGATGTCCTAAACAGCCAGGAGGAATTCTTTCTTACTCAGAGGAGGGTCAACCTTTTTGTTCTATTCAAGCCATCAGCCCATTGGATAGTCTACCCACATTAGGGTGGGCAATTTGTTTTACTCAGTCCACCAGTGTAAATGTTAATCTCATACAAAAACACCCAGAATAATGTTTGACCAAATATCTGGGCACCCCGTGGCCCAGTCAAGTTGACAGGTAAAATTAACCATCACACTGAGCCAGTAATATAGTTCTGTCAACATTTGGTTCACTCAACATTTACGAGGCCCTGTGGTATGAAATACACATAGCTAAATTAGATCCCTTGCTTCTAGTGAGAATAGGAATGATAATTCTATCCATATATAATTCTAGTAATAGCATTAAGTACATGAGGGGGTCTAAAAGCTGAGATGTTCAGGGTAGGGAGAGACTCTTTCTTCCATAGGGTTTCAGGGAAAGAGTCTAGCATTTCAGGAGGGAAATAAATAATAATGATAATGGCATAATGGAGCAGGGCATTCCTAATGAAGAAAAGAAACAGACAAGGGCACCTGTATGGCTCAGTGGGTTAAGCCTCTGCCTTTGGCTCAGGTCATGATCTCAGGGTTCTGGGATTGAGTCCCGCATTGGCCTCTTTGCTCAGTGGGGAGCCTGCTTCCTCCTCTCTCTCTGCCTGCCTCTCTGCCTACTTGTGATTTCTCTCTCTGTGTGTCAAAAAAAAGAAAAGAAAAGAAAAGGAAAGGAAAGGAAATCTTTAGAAAAAAAAAGAAAGAAAGAAACGGAAAGACAAAGAATCAGGAAAACATGCTGAGTCATCTAGTTTAATTATAGTTTAAAATACAAGAGGAGAGGGAAGCCTAGGTGGCTCAGTTGGTTAAGCATCTGCCTTTGGCTCGGGTCATGATCCTGGGGTTCTGGAATAGGGTCACATGTTAGGCCACCCTGATCAGTAGGGAGTCTGCTTCTACCTTTCCCTGGTTTGTGCCCTCTCGTACAAACGCTCTCTCTGTCTCTGTCTCTCTCTCTCTCTCTCTCAAATAAATAAAATCTTTAAAAAATTAAAATAAAGTATATGAAGAGAAACAAAAGCAAACTGTGGAATGGTAAGTGGTAAAGGGAACCCAGAGCTTCCCAATCTCCTCAGTAGGACTTTCTAAGAACTTAACAACTTTTTTTTTAATTTTATTTATTTATTTGACAGACAGATATCACAAGTAGGCAGAGAGGCAGGCAGAGAGAGAGAGAGGGAGGCAGGCTTCCTGCTGAGCAGAGAGCCCGATGCGGGGCTCGATCCCAGGACCCTGAGATCACGACCCTAGCCCAAGGCAGAGGCTTAACCCACTGAGCCACCCAGGCGCGCCGAACTTAACAACTTTTGGCCTAGGACTGTTCTGAATTGTTTCAATTCAGCTTTTAAGTATTTCTGAGAAATAACTTACTTCCCATCCTGCTAACTTCACCCACCTCCTAGTTCCTTTCCTCCAGTCCTCGATATGCCTAGTTAACCATTAGGCTACAGGTTTAAAAACTTTTGAGGGGCCAAGCAAGCAAGGGCTGCCAATGTGGTGGGGGAGCAGGGCCATGAACAAGCCGTGGCAGGTCCTAAGCGGCCAGGACGGCGGAACTCACGGGTCCTGGATGCCTCATCCTTTAGAGTCAACACCATATTGAGTGGTTTTTTATATGCTTCGTGTGCGGCACTTTCTTCTCTATCCTTGAAACTGGATTGCTGTGGCTTCCTGGTGTTATAAAGCTCTTTGTAGCATTTTATACCCTTGGAAATACTGCTGCATTAGCCAGGATGTGCTTTTCAGTGGTATCCATGAAGCAACTGAAGAAAACGTCTGAAACAAGACTGCTTGCAACAATTATTATGCTCCTGTGTTTCATATTTACGCTGTGTGCTGCTCTTTGGTGGCACAAGAGGGGACAGGCCTTATTATTCTGTATACTGCAGTTTCTTGTCAATGACCTGGTGTAGTCTGTCATATAACCCACATGCAAGGGGAGGCTCTTTGAGTTCCATCTTGTTGCTTCTGGTCCTTAATGATTCTTACACAAATACATACATTCTAGTATATGCACATCAAAATATGATTTTAAAAAGGGGCAAAATAAATAAATAAGTAAAAGGCTTTTGGAGGAATCAGCACCTAATCAACATTTACAATGTATTTCATAAAACACATTTCAAGTCCAAAACAAGGAATTACAGACTCATGAAACAAATATCTACTATCACTGTGTATAATGCACTGTGGTAAGTCCTGGGAATATAAAAATGAATAAAAATACATTTCCTGCCTTAAAGGAACACACTGTTCACTTTGGAACAAAGATTCATCACGAGATGGAGAATGTCTTGAGAAAGGCCATGCAAAAGAGATCTTCAAGGTCAATCCTAACCTGTAAAGCAATTTCGCCTACTTTGTGACCACAGGAGAAAGGGTACCCGCCCTACCTTCAAATCAGTGCCCAGTAGCTGCTAGCACAAGTCATGCTGGAGCCAACCAATGCCCACTGAGAGCCTCTAAGGGTCAGCCACTGAGTGGGGCTCAGGTGGTACAAAGAAGAGTGAGATATCTAAGAAGCATTTCCGAATTGCCTCCTTGTTTAGCAGGTGCTATGGCAGAAACTAGACACCTGGTCCCTCAGGATGGAAAGGAGCATCCCAGAGAAGCAGGAAGCAGCAATCACCTACCTCACCTATCCTGTTCCTGGGCTTCCCTTGCTGAATGGCCCTCATTGTAGCTCATCTTCCTCCAACACATAGGTTCCATCTGTTTTCCACTTTGATAGTCAAAGTGATCTCCAAACACCAATCTGGTCATGTCAATGCTCCACCTAAAATCTAGGTGTAGCTGTCCATCACCCTGAGGATAAAATCCAAACTTCTTTACCCAGCACGTCAGGCTCTTCCTAATGTTCCCTGTTTATTTCTAACCACCGTCCCTCTGCAGCCCCTGTTATAACATATGCAACTGTTTGCAGTTCCTTGAATATAGGACCCCTCATACCATGAACTTTGCACATGCTATTCCTTCTGCCTAGAAGGCTTGTATCTCAATTTTTATTTTTCCTTTAGAATTTTGCTTTTGAAAAAGAAAAAGGAAAAAAAAAAGCCTTGTCTGACCCATCTCAACACCTCCACCTTCATCTCAAATGAATTATAAGACCCTCCTCTGTGTTCCCATAATAACCCATCTGTCCCTCAGTCACACTTGCCATTCTGCTCTGTAAATGCCTGTTTATCTGACTCACCTACAAGACCAAAAGCTCCTTAAGGACCACTAAAACCCTTCATTTTTATTCCCATTATATCCCTAATATAATGCTTAGTATCTAGTAGGCATTCAGGAGACTACACACTTATTAAGAGATTGAATGAATGAATGAAAAATATGAAGCCCTTACTGGAATCTGTGAGGCATACAGAAAAGCCTCCAACTTAATAAATATTTATTGGGTACCTATGTCAGTAGTTTCTTCTTTTTATTTTAAAGATTATATTTATTTATTTGAAAGAGAGAGAGCGCAAGCAAGCATGAGCAGGGAGAGAGGGAGAGAGAAAAGAAGAAGCAGATTCTCCACTGAGCAGGGAGCCCAACGTGGGGCTCGACATGGGGTTCAATCCCAGGACCCTGGGATCATGACCTGAGCCAAAGGCAGACACTTAACCAACTGAGCCACCCAGGCCCCCCTGTCAGTAGTTTTTTGGCAGGTACTTTAAAGTCAGACATAGATACAGCTTCTAACATTAAGTTGCCTTCAGAGGAGGGGCGGAAGTTAAATATATACTCAGATAAAGAACAGAGCATAATGGCAATGCAATCATGCTATTAAAGTTATCAAAAGGGCAAAGGGAAGGCAAGGGCACCACCGCATTGTTTTCCAGAGCTGTTCTTACAACCATGTTAGTTATACTGGCTAGGTAAGAACAAACCTTTTCTACTTAGTTCAGCCAAGACTAATTTTTTCAATAGGAACAAACAACAGGAATAAGAAAAGAAAAAAATACAAAAAATTTTTTTTTCAAAGACAGACACTTCCAGCAAGGATAGCCAGAGCCTAACTGGGAATTCTCACATGGGATACCGGGATACCACATGCCGAGGTCTGAACTTCCTTGGACAATAGATTCAGTTCCTCAGGCCCCTAACTGGCTCACCAAGGATTTGGACTGACTTAGTTTTCACTCCCTTTCAGGAAAACTTGGGTGGTACTGTGTGTAAACTGGCAGGTCCAGACCAGGGGGGGGTGGGGGGGGGGGGGGTTGGTTCAGAGGGCGGGGAAGAGACTTCCCTTCTCTTTCTGCCTTCTAGGCTCCTCTCTTGAACTTTAGCCTGGCCTGTGCTTACTGGCAGCCACCTCCTTTGCCCTACCAACCAATTACTTTAGGTTTGAGACCCTGGAGTTTCTCCTGAAATTCTGCCTGAAACTTACCTTTCTCTTTTTTTAAAAAACTTGTCTGGAGGGGGGCACTTGGTGGCTCAGTTGGTTGCATGTCTGACTCTTGGTTTCAGCTCAGGTCATGATCTCAGGATGGTGTGATCGAGCCCTACACTGGGCTCTGTGCTCAGCACAGAGTCTGCTTCTCTACCACCGCCCCTCCCCGCCCTCGCTCAAGTGCTCTCTCGTTCTCTCTCAAATAAATAAAAAATCTTTGGAAGAAAAAAAAAAAAGTCCTGTCTGGAATATCTGCCTTCGTCTGAACTTTGTCGAGGATGGTTCTATCCTTTAGGGGTATTCAACTGATTTCCTCTCCTTCCCATGAATTTATGCTGCTTGATCTCTCGGATATTTTCCTAGAATTCCCCTTTGCCGCCCTCCTAACCTCTGCACATTTGCACAGTTCACTTGCTCAGGAAGCGTTCTCTGAGCAGCCTAGTACAGGGCAGCTCTCCTATATCTGAACTCCAAAAGCTCTAATGTTTGTTATACTTGGGCCCCTGTGTTACATTATATGCTATTCCTATGAGGTTGTGATTTATATGTTTACCTGTCTCATTACCTCTAACCCCACCCAGACTGTAACCTCTTTAAATGCAAAGAATCAGGGAACGGGAGCCTACTTCTCCCTCTGCCTGCCACTCCCCTGCTTGTGCCCTCTCTCTCTCTCTCTGACAAATAAATAAATAAAATATTTTTTTAAAAGGCAAATAATCGTCTTTTATATTCCCCCCACCCCAGCTGCACCCACCCATGACTGAGAGCAGATACTGAGCACCTACAGTATGTAAGTTGCTGTTCTGGTGCTTCATGTTCATTATTTCATTTGATCCTCACAATTTTCTCACAAATGAAAAAACTGAGGCTCAGGGAACATGAATAAAAGGCAAAGGCCACCCAACTAAAAAGTGGCAGAGCCGGGACGCCTGGGTGGCTCAGTTGGTTAAGCAACTGCCTTCGGCTCAGGTCATGATCCCAGCGTCCTGGGATCGAGTCCCACATTGGGCTCCTTGCTCAGCAGGGAGCCTGCTTCTCCCTCTGCCTCTGCCTGCCATTCTGTCTGCCTGTGCTCGCTCTCTCCCCGTCTCTCTCTCTGATTAAAAAAAAAAAAAAAGTGGCAGAGCCACGAAGGGACTCCAAAGCCTTGTGGCCTCTAAGCCCAGCTGGCACCTCGAGTGGGGTAGGCATACCAGAACCACAGGTTGCTGACCAAGCCATTCCCAGCGCCAGGCAGACAGCCGAGGTGCAAAACCACCAGGCAGCAGAGCCAGCTTCATACCGCCTCCTCGGAAGCCCACATCTGGGTCTCCCTGGCTTCCTGACACTAATCCAACCCTTCACCCTCTGCCAATTTAGGCAGTAGCCCCTCTCTGTTCCACAGGTGGCTTATTTGGAAGCCCTAATTATATGCCTAAGACATCAGGAAGCGAGAGGTCAAGTTCCTCAAAAGCCAAGTCAGAGAAGTGGTTTTTGAGCCCTGGCTAGCTGGGAGGGAGCTCTTCCTATGGCCAGCGAGTTTCGGCTCTTATGTTTTCTTTTCAGGACCTGTCAGGCAACTTTGGGATTACAGGGACAAGCCTTTTGCCAATAAGCCTTGTTTGAAAGAGACAGATTAGTAGAAACCCTGCCACTGTGGAAGGCCCAGGTCAGCAGGAGGACTCCGGTCTCTCCTGCATCACCCAGACCCACAGTCACATCTGCCACCTGCCCACGTGATAGCAGGTTTCTCCCCTCCAGTGATAACAGATACCATTTACTGAGTGCCTGGCACAGGCCAAGCACTATACCCAGTGCTTCAAGTGTTTATCTCAATGAATTCTTGTAAACATGCTGTGAATACATCTAGTGCAGTAGTTAAGGACAGAGGCTCCAGGGTCAAACTGCCCAAGTTCAGAATCCCAGCTCTACCACTTACACATTGCATTAGTTTGGTCCTGATACTTAACTTCTCTGTGCCTCAATTTCTTCATCTGAAAAATGGCAACTACACTAGCACCTAATTCCTAGAAATGTATGAGGGTTAGCTGAATTAATAAGTGTAGGGTGCTCAAGGCATTTTACTATTATAATAACTATTATGTAGGCATCATCCCCATTTGACAAGAGTGTAGCAACTGAGTATTAAGAGACCTTAAGTCACTTGCCAAGGTAACCCAGTTAATGAGGAACAAAGCGTGAAGTTAAATCCAGGTCTGGTCTACCTGACTCCAAAGGCACATGGACATTTCGGAAATCCCAGTACTTGAAATCTCTCTTGTACAGACCAACCAGGCTGGCGAAAGAGCTACAAAAGGACCTAGGCTGGGGGCACCTGGGTGGCTCAGTGGGTTAAAGCCTCTGCCTTCGGCTCAGGTCATGATCCCAGCGTCCCAGGATCAAGCTCTGCACTGGGCTTTCTGATCTGCAGGGAGGCTGCTTCCTCTGATCTCTCTGCTGCCTCTCTGCCTACTTGTGATCTCTGTCCGCCAAATAAATAAATAAAGTCTTAAAAAAAGAAAAAAAAGGGCCCAGGCTGGAATAAGCTCTCAGGGTCAACCTGAAGAAGCAGAAATGTGCAGGGCCCAGAGCCAACCCCAAGAATGTAGAGTCTGGAAAAATTTCACTCACCCAACCCCTAGTAATATTGTGCAAGTGAACAAAGGCAGTATGGAAGAGGCAAAGAAGTCATAAAAAGACATCATGAGGCCTTAGCAAAATGGTTTTTCCACAGATAGGGGAAGTACTACCCAAGTTCACTTGGTGCTCTTCAAGGGTAGAAGGGATATGAGCTCAGTATGAGAGCCTCAGAAGGAGGCTTGGCACCAGTCGGTCTGGGCATTTTTTGTGCCTCATTCTCTTTACCCCACCCTTACCTACTGCCAACCTCCTGGTCTGAATGGAGTGAAGTATCTGTAGTTCCCTAAAGATAATTCTGCAGGGCCTCAAACTGCCTTTCCTTCTCACTGCTGATGATATATTTTTTTTTAGATTTATTTTATTTATTTATATTTGAGAGAGAGAAAGAGAGAAAGGCTGGGAGGGGCAGAGGGATAGGGGGAGAGAGTCTCAAGCAGTCTCTGTGCTGAACGTGGAGCTCAGCATGGAGTTCAATCTCACAACCGTGAGATCACGATCTGAGCCAAAACCAAGAGTGGAAAGCTTAACTGATTGGGCCACCCAGGTGTCCCTCACTGCTGATGTTCTTAGGAATAGCTAACCAATCTTTCTTCCAGGGTCCCAAGAAACAGACACTGATTGTCCATCTCTGGGAACATTTGAGGGCATTGTCTCAAGTCGAGAGGAGCTGAGAGACAAGGTAAAGGACAGTCCAAGTTGCCATCCCCACCATGTTACCTAACATAACGTCTCTGAAGGGGCCCAGTTTCCTACCTCCCACAGTCACTGTGTTCCCGAAAGAGAGTCAGACAGTGCAGGGAGCTGGGATCCTGCCCCCTCTCCTGCATCCACCATTCTAGCATCGACCTCTTCTGTCTGGTTCTGAGAGCTCTCAAGGCTTTCCTGGTGAGAGAGTCAGGAACTAAGGGAATTGAGCCCAAAACGCCTTGCCCAAAAAAGACCAACTATTAACTCAGGACAGGGAGTGAATTTCATTTATCCTTGAAAATTTAGCTCCTGACAGTTGGTAGTAGGTGACAGTATCAGTGAAATTAAATTATTCTTAAAGGTAGGAATGCTTAAAGATTGGTTAGAAATAAGCCACAAACTTGGGGTGTCTGGGTGGCTCAGTGGGTTAAAGCCTCTGCCTTCGGCTCAGGTCATGATCCCAGGGTCCTGGGATCTAGCCCCGCATCAGGCTCTCTGCTTGGCAGGGAGCCTGCTTCCTCCTTTCTCTCTCTGCCTGCTCTCTGCCTACTTGCGATCTCTGTCTGTCAAATAAATAAATAAAACCTAAAAAAAAAAAAAAAAGAAAAGAAAAGAAATAAGCCACAAACTTGATTGGTTTCCTGCTTATCAACTTGTCTCTAATTGTTCCAGAACAATGTAATACCTCTGTCACTAAAGCTCTCCAATTCTTGGGATCCTGCTCACAGATCCAAAGGTGGTAATAGCTACATGATCAACATCCAATTTCTGAGAACCAACATCTATTGCTCAGGAAGGTCCAGTGTTTCATTCTCCATCTCTTCACACCCTCACAGTTTACACACCCAAGAATAAAACAAGGTGAATTTCAGACCAGGTTAAGGAAATGTCTAACATCTTTTTAATCTGACAACACTTTACCAGTGTGTTGTGAAAAAAAAAGCAGAAACAGAGAGAGCAAACCAGCTCCTGAATCACTTCCTCTTAGCATCAACCACCTTGACGCCACAGTGTGGTCCACAAGCACACACCCAGGCAATTGAAACATGGACGCACACATTCACAGTACCCACTCTAAACTAAGTGGTAGACACACACAAGCCATTAGGACACCACACAACTCATGTAAGTACGCCACGAACCCCCAGACAAATACTGAGAACAGAAGCCCATCACGCTTCAGCACAGGTGAATGCTGGCAGCTAGAACATGCACATGTTTCTCCATGGCCTGTGTGTTCTGTCCAGTTCTGCGGGGAAAGAGGAAAACATGAAGTGGACACCTGATGGCTATGAAAAGAATTTCCTGCTGTTTGTTTCAGGGAACCAAAAGCAGGAAAGAGCCAGGAAAGTCATCCAAACAATCATAGCCCAGGCCGGAAACTGAATGTGATGCTCAGGGGAAAGTTATGGAGGAGGTGGAAGAACGGGAATGGAAGTCATATCAAACCAAAACAGGAGAATTCTGCACAATGGCAGGGAACCCCCAGCTAGATCCTCCTTCCCCAGGGGGCTGAGGGGGTGCTCCTGGCTCCAGACTCTCCTCACCACACCCACAGTGGACATCTTCAGGCCACTGAAATAAACACAGAGCTGTACAAGAAGAGACACAAATAGAATTTCTACCCTGCTCCTTTGGGGAAAGACAGGCATGTGAGATACAAGAAGCATTCAGGGCTCTGCCACAGCTGCCCCGTCTTCCCGCTACTAATCACAGAATCAGAACTTGAGGGAAAGAAGGAACATAAAAGATTATCTCAGCCAAAAAAAAAAAGGAGGGAGATTATCTCAGCCAAATTCAACTTCAGATAAGAAAACCAAGTCCAGGGGCGCCTGGGTGGCTCAGTGGGTTAAAGCCTCTGCCTTTAGCTCGGGTCGTGATCCCAGGGTCGTGGGATTGAGCCCCATATCAGGCTCTCTGCTCAGCAGGGAGCCTGCTCCCCCCACCCCGCCCCCCACTCTCTGCCTGTCTCTCAGCCTACTTGTGATCTCTGTCAAATAAATAAATAAAATCTTAAAAAAAAAAAAAGAAAGAAAGAAAGAAAAAGAAAAGAAAACCAAGTCCAGCATAGGTGAGTGACTTTCTCAAGTAACACTTAGCTCACAGACTACTAAGAACCAGCTCTCCTCACTCCCAGCCCAGGGCTCTCCCCATCCCTCTGGATCTCCTAGAGGCTGGTGTGGGAATATCCCCCAAAGTGAACTATATAAAACCCCCTTATCCTCACTCAAGGTAGGGGTGCAACTGGATCAGCCTTCCAAACTTACTAGGGGATGAGATGAGGATTGGCATTTCTTCCTGTTTTTCTGCACTGCCTGGCTTAGAGCCTTAGGGAGATTAACCCTCCATTTCAGAAGAGCCCACAGCCATGGATGATGGGGTCTCCACCTAGCATCCCAGGCTATGGCTCCACGGTCCCTAGTCTCACAGGTGGAGCTCCACCGGCAGTGGCGAAGTCCCCACAGAGCCCTGAGCCCTTCCCCAGCCCTCCCAGAGCCTCTGTCCCACCCAGGTGGCTTGAGCCTCTGTGCCATCCAGTTGGCAAGCCACCCCGGGGGACAGGCAGAGAAGTGAAACCCACCCTGAGGCGGGGAGAAGCAAATGAAGGGTGAAGAGAAAATGTGAGTAAAGGACACTGCCTCCAAATGCCTCCCTATCATAAATGTCAGTGTGATTTCATCCATTCTCGGGATGGAATGTACCCCTCCAACACAGCCCAGAGGAAGAAAGCAAGTGTAGACTGCATTGTTGATTCACAGAGGAATGAGAACCAAACAGTGGGTGACTAAAGAAGCCAAGATTCCACTGCCTTCCAGAACCCAGACCTCGGGCCCTCTGGCCCAGTAGTTTTAACTATCAGCATTTGAGAAATTCTGTTCTCGGTTGGTCTAGGGTGAGACCCGTCAGTCTCAATTTTTAACAAACATCCCAGATAATTCTCATACAGATTCAAGGACCATCTCTGAGAATCTCAGAGAAGTCCTACCTTCTCACTGCCCCACCTGCCACCGAGTGGCTAAGAGCACAGGTGGCGAGGTCCCCAGACCTGGCCTCAGACCCTGGCTCTTGAGTACTAGCAGCAGGACAGATGACTGCACTTGAGCCCCCACGTCTGTGAAATGGGGCTCATAAAAGTACCCACCACATGGGCTGTTACAGGGAGCACATGAAGTGATCTAGTTATTTACCATGCTTAGCACACTGCCTGGAAGGGAGTAAGCACATGGTATTTGCTGGGTACTAGCTGTCCTACTAGTTGTCAGTTGTACTATAAATTAGGAAGCACACCACATTGGTTGGCTAGTACTAGTTTATATTATAATTACTCCCGGTAACTTTTAAGCTATAGTGTTTCTTGAGCTAGCTGCTTTGCTATTAGCCTACTCCTAAATTACCTCTTCCCTGTGCCCTGCTAGTCTCACCACTCCCTTCTGCCCCTGGATGCTGAACACCAGGCTCTCAATGAAAGTTTAAAGTTACATTGTGCTTTTATGTTTTGTGATGAATGTCAAGTGTTTTGTAAAGTGTGTTCTGATTGCCTGTTCTTCTCTATTAACTTTCTCCAAAGCCATTCCTTGCCTTCCCTCCTTTCCACCTCTCCCCTAATCGACCCACAGTCCCCATTTTCCAGAAGACTTACGGGCAGTTAATATGTGACCCCTAGACAAAGAATATCCATCTTGCCAAAACCCTGAAAAACCATTCTGATCAACAGAAAAGGTTGATGAAGAATAGCACTCAGGCCTGCGTACCTGTGGCCTTGTGCTGAGGTGACCGTGCTGAGCTGAGGGACAAGTGCTGGGCACAACCCCTCCTCTCCATCACTGCCTCCACCAATTCCTAGCCCCAGCCCATCCTTCTCCTAGAGCTTCTCCCCACTGCCCATAGCAATTCTACCTGGACAGTCCACAAGCATCTCATCCAAACATACCCAAAACTGTGTTTAGCATCTCAGTCCCAGGCCAGCCTATCCCTCATTCTTATCTCAGGGCTAATGGCACCCCATCCACCCAAAAGCTCAAACCAGACTCAGCTCCAAGTCATCCTCAGCTTTCCCCACCCACCATCACCGCTTTGGTCACTCACCAAGCCCTGCCCGTTCTTCAAATGGCTCTCCTGCCCCTGCACTCCCAGCTCAGATCTCAGACTCCCTGGCATACTCCCCACAGCTGCAACAAACCAGCTGCCAGAGCATGTGTCCTGAAACACAATCTGACCAGGTCACTTCCCACTGAAAGCCTCTGGTAGTTCCCCACTCACAAGACTCCAAACTTTTTGGGCTGTTTGTCAAGACTTGCACAATTTGGGAGAGCCTTACCCCTCCTGCTGCCAAAAAGAGCCCCAAAATAAGGCCAGGCCAAAAATACCCACCACTCCACTGTAATCTAACAGGCCAGCCACCCAGGGAACATGTCGCCTCTCAACCAGACATCAGTCAAATTTAGTTTATCTGATGGTGGATCCTTGGGCCCTGAAGGGATGATATGGACTTCAAGGGAAGAAAAGAAAGGCATGGCCGGGCATTCAAGCCACGGGGCCTGTACTCTAGTGGCCAAAGCTCCTCATCATGCATGGCAAAACTAAGGACTAGAGAAACAAATCTACTGGTTGGAGGTCACAGCTTTAATCACCAGCACCATGGCCCAGGGCCCAGGCCCATAATTCAGCTTCTTCTGCTAAGAGCCCTAGAAGAGTCTCCCAAGCACAACCGTGTGGGATTCCCTTTTTTCTGGACATAACTCAGGACTTTCTACCACACCCACAGGCATGTAGATTCCCAGATGACCTGGGAGGAACAGAACAGGAAGCTTGAGCCTTGGCACCAGTTCAGAGTGGAACTCCTAGGGCCAAACACTAGGGCCTTTGACTCTAGGGGGAGAAAAGGCCCATTGTCTGGGTGGGTGGAACCAAACCATAAGAGCAGCAAGGAAACCAGTTTTGTGCCCAGAGATGGGGACTTGGCCCTCAGATATCAGGGTGGAGAGGGGGAAGGGAGAAAGGAACACATACCTTAAGTAAACAGAGGCAACTGCAAGAGTTCTTACTCACTCTTGGGTTTTGTTTTCTGTTGTGTGTTTGTTTTCCCTCACATAGGGCTTTGCATGGCCTCTGAGGCCCCCAGAATCTAGGAGGACCAGGAAAAGGTGTGGCTCCCTGGAGGGTGGAGGAATCAAGATGAGATTTAGGTGACTCCATTATGAGACTGTTAGTGGAGAAAGGAGTCACTCTATCATTTCCTTAATTGCTAGTGAAACAAAACAAAACAAACAAACAAACAAAAAAGCCTCAGAGCTAGCTACACATCAACAAAAGGAACAAACCCATCCTGCAAGATACTGGGCACATATACGGGACAGGGGGACGATGCCCACCCCAGTACTGCAAGAAGCAGGAAGGAAAGAGCAGAAAAACCTGAACCTTAAACAAATACTTCTATTTACCTATTTATTTGAGCAGAGGGAGAGGGACAAGCAGACTCTGTGCTGAGCACTGAGCCTAACTCGGGGCTTGATCCCACAGCCCTGATATCACTATTTGAGTCAAAATCAAGCATCAGTTGCTCAACCAACAGAGCCACCAAGATGCCCCTAAACAACAAATGTTTCATGAGCACATTCTCTCCGGGCACTGAGTCCAAAGCTATTTGATACAATTCCAAGTTGCCCAAGTGTCTTGGCTTGCCCCATAACAGGTCTCTGACCTAACTCCTTGATGCCTAGAAATTTATTCATTTGGGTTTGATCCACTGAGGTGATGGACCATTTAGATTGAAGAACAAAGTCTTATGCTAATCCTTAGGACAGAGTCTAGTGTTTCTAGGCTGAGGGGGTAAGAAGGGGGGGACCTACTGTTTCTTCCTTCCTCCCCTTGCACAAGCTGTTCCTTCGCCTCTCACACCCTTTCTTCTCTTGCCCTTGCCCTCAGCAAACTCAAATGGCACACCCTCTCAGACACCTTGAAGGGCTCCTGCAGGCAGATGAAAGCTTCCCGCTCCATGCTCCCACAGCACATGGATTTTTTAGGGTTTCAGCCAGATGGATATTCTTGTCTAGGGGGTCACATATTAACTGCCTCTAAGTCTTCTGGAAAATGGGGGCTATGGGTCAATGTGGGGAGAGGTGGGAAGGAGAGAAGGCAAGGAATGGCTTTGGAGAAAGTTAACAGAGAAGAGCAGGCAATCAGAACGCACCCTATAAACCAAGCCGCCCTCACTAATCCATTCTGTGCCCATGTGCTATGTAGAGAGGTGAGTCAAGTCCCCTGAGCACTGACAGCTTTCCTCCCTTTTCTACACTTTCCACCTGCACAGCTCAGTGCTGCGTGCTCCGGTTTGGCCTCAAGCCCGGGAGGGGATATTTATAAGATCCTGGAGTAATGATATTTAATGTTTTTATTTTGAAAATCAAGGTGAAGTGCTAAAAAGAAAATAACTAGGGGCACCTGGGTGGTTCAGTGAGTTAAGCCTCTGCCTTCGGCTCAAGTCATGATCTCAGGGTCCTGGGATCGAGCCCTGCGTTGGGCTCTCTTGCTGGGCAGGGAGCCTGCTTCCCCCTCTCTATCTTCTGATCTGCCTACTTGTGATCCCAGGCCCCCAGAATCAATAATTGTGACAGAAGCCACAGACCCTCTGGGGATCCCATCATTGAATTATGACACTTTCCAGAATGTTGTTCATGAGTTACTGTGACCCAATCCTTCTACTCTTGGAAATTAACTTCCCCTATCATTTTCATCTCCGGCCCTGCCAGGACCCTGGCTAAAAAGCGCATCCCTACCCAGGTGACAAGGATGGCGTCTTTGCCTATTGCCATAACTGTAAGAGCTCACACCCACTCAGCACTCATTCTGTGCCTGGCACCATCCTGTGGGCTGTTATGAAGCTACAGTCTTGACCAAAAAATCCCATGAATGTTATCATCCCTGTTTTAACAGATTAAAAAAACTGACAGAGAAGTAATTTACCCTACATCCCACAACTCATAATTTAACCTCATCTCCCACCCAAATAAATAATTTAATCTGGGGGGAGAATATCTTAAGATTTCAGAGGTCTCCTGAATGAAATCTACCTTCCAGAATGATTTTTGCTCCCTGAACCCATTTGCCGGATTCAATGGTCAGCATTTTGTTTCCTGTCTTCCCTTTCACGGTTGCACCTGTTCCCTCATACCACACTCACAATTGCACATCCCTTATAAAAGCTTGCTTTTATGAACCTCAATCTCTTTTGGGAAGAAACAGGGTCAGGTTCCCAGTCCCCATGAAAAGTCATTCTTACTGAACTGTCAACTATTTGCACAGCCATTCTCTAGCCACAAAAGACGTGCACTAAGGAGAGACGATGTAATAAGAAGCAGGAGGTTGGGAGAGTTTTTGAAATGGTCATAAAGGGGAGGAGATTCTAAATGTAGAAACAGTCATAAAACACACCCAGGGTTTGTGGCCTTTGTACAGTGGCAGCTCCACCTGTCTATTTCCATGCCTGTTGGCATCTGACTTCCTTCTCAGTCTGCCCCTCAGGACTTGTCTTCTCAGACTAATACTAGAGACCTGGGACTATGGCCAACCAGAGCATGCAGCACTGAGCTGTGCGGGTAGAGAGAGCAGAAAAGGGGGGAAAGTGTTCACCACACAGGGGACCTGACTCACCTCTGTACATTGTACTTGGACACAGAATGGATTAGTAAGGGCTGTTTGGCAGGACTCATGGCTTAAGAAGTTTAGTAAGGAGTTGTACTTCCTCAATGCTGTCTGACCAAGAGCAAAAGGAAGGGTGTGGGAGGCATCACAGGCTTAGAAACCCATTGTCCCTCCCTTCTCCCTCTGTTGGGTTACATTCTTCTATCCATAGGTCACTTATTCACTGAGTTTGGTTCCAGGAAAACATAATCTCAGTTGAATTCCTTAAAGCCCCAAGCACTCAATTCAGCTCAGGAGTTTCTGTCATCTCAGTGATGACTAGAGGCAAATATGTTTTTAAAGACCAGCAGAAAATTTTGACAAGAGCTTTTGCAACCACAATCCCTTTGAAGACTGCTGAGCTACAAACCAAGTGAGGAGGAAACCACCTAGGTGCTGGAAAACTTTATGTTGAGACTTCATCTAATGCTCAGAATTGCCCTTTGACGTAAATGCTATTATCCCTATTTCACAAATGAGAAACCAAAACTTCAAGAAGTCCCTTGTCTCCTCTCCAAGAACTGGTTAAAAATGGAACCAGGACTCAGACTCACATATTTCTTAATCTAAAGCTCATGTATTCACTCCACACCTTCTTACCTACTATAATTCAAAGAAGGGAAGGATGACTTCTTCCAACAGAGATATTCACAAAGGGCTTCAGTGAAGAGACAGAGTCTGAGATGGGCTTTAAGGTGAACAATAATTCAGGAGGCTGAGCAGGAAGGCAAGGGCATTATAGAAATAAGGGAAAGAATTAGAATAAACTCAGATACACAAAAGTAAACTGTTGAGGTGCCTGGGTAGCGCAGTTAGTTAAGTGTCCAGCTCTTGGTTTCAGCTCAGGTCATGATCTCAGGATCATGAGATCGAGCCCCATGGTGGGGTCTGAGCTCAGCATGGTGTCTGGGTTTCTCTTTCCCTCTGTCACTCCCCGCCATGCATGCATGCGTGCTCTCTCTCTAAAATGGATAAATAAATATTAAAAAGAAAAAGAAAAGAAAGAAAGTAAACTGCAGGCTGAGCAAGGCAGCAGATTGGGGAATGATACAGGGGCTCTGAATGGCAGCCTAAGGAATCTGAACTTATCCCACAAATAATAGGAATAACTGGGAAGCTTTAAGAAAGTCAGAAACAGGGGTGCCTGGGTGGCTCAGTAGGTTAAAGCCTCTGTACCAGCTCAGGTCATGATCTCAGGGTACTGGGATTGAGCTCCGCATTGGGCTCTCTGCTCAGCGGGGAGCCTGCTTCCTCTCCTCTCTCTGCCTGCCTCTCTGTCTACTTGTGATCTCTGTCTGCCAAATAAATAAATAAAATCGTTCAAAAAAAAAAAAGGAAAAAAAATCAGAAACATGACAAAATACCACTGTCAGGAAGCTAATTCTGACAGTATTAGGCAAGAAGACCTAAGGAAATTGTTTTCAACTCTGGAAATTCATTAATTCCCTAGAAAATGTTTTTCTTTGTTTTTTTCTTTAACTTGTCATTTTGACATACTTTCAGACCTTCAAAAATGTTCCCAAAATAGTCCAAGTTCCCATATATGCTTCATTCAACTTCCCCAAATATTAATGTTGTAGATAAGCAAGGACCAAAATCAATAAATTATCATTGATAATATGATGAACTAATCTACAGATCTTGTTCAAATTCCATCAGCCTTTCCACTAAGGTCCTTTTTCTGGACTAGGAACCAGTCTAGGATCAAACATTGTATTTGGCAGTTTTATCTCCTTAGTCTCCTTTAATTTAGGCCAGTTTCTGAGAAATTCTTTTACCTTCATTAACTTAACATTTTTTTAAGAGTATTGGCCAATTATTCTGTGAAATGACCCTCAGTTTGGGCTTATCTAATATACCCTCATGATTAAACTTAGGCTATGCACTTTCGGCAACAATAACACGGACATGATGCCGTGCCTCTTCAGTTTATCATATCAGGCTGGCTACCCTGATATCTCCCACTACTGGTGATGTTAACTTTGAACACGTGCCTAAGGTTTCTCCATAAAATTACTTGGAGGCTCTTAAAAACTACAAATGCCAGGGCCACACCATAGACCAATCAAGTCAGACTCTCTGGAGATAAGGCACTGGCTTTGGTAGGTTTTTAAATGCCCTGCAGGTGATTCTAACCAGACTCTAGGGCTGGAAACCACCAGCTTAGACAATGAACATTAGAATACTGGAAATCAATAAGGAAGCCATTCCTCAGACCTCTCTTTTTAAAATAACAGCCATTTCCAGGCACAAGATAAATATAATTGGACTTTGGCATGGACCCATGGTAGGGGAAAGGAAAGACCAAAAATCCCCTGATTGAGAAAGTGATGGGTGAGTAGATTGCTGTCCAATAAAAAAAGAGGGTAGGATGCTAAGTGAAGTGTCCAGCCCTGCTGGCCTATTTTCTCTCCAGACTTCAGGGAAACCTTTGCTGCACAGAAGGCACACACCATATAATTTTACAATCATGAGCCTAATGCAAGCTCCTCAGTACCACTGAGGGAGTGAGTTATAAATCATGTGATATAAATACACAAACACACACAAATGAGCACTTCCAGCTACAGCTGAGCAGACTGTTCACAGAATCGAAGTCGGAACTGCACGGCCTCCCTTAAACAACCGGCCTTTCCCACTTGGTCTTTGTCCTTAATCTCTTCTGAAGTAAGTGAGTAAGGATACTGATGTAAATTTCACGAAATAGGAAAGTGTACACAATCTCCTGTCACCAGGTTGTTGAAGCAATGATACTATGCTCAACTTCCTTACCGCTATTATCTTGAGGTTTCCATGAAGAGATTTCATCATCCCCTCCCTTGGAGGGGCCATCAATAACATGCAAACAGGAACACCAGTTTAACCCAAATCCCAAGGCAGGAAGGACCCCGATGAGAACTATCCCTAAAGTATCCACAAACTACCAGGATCTGGTGCCACTGGCGCAGGGGGGCTACTGCTAGGCAGGACTGTGACAAAGGAGAAGCAAGCTGTGATACAGTCAGCTGGCCCTATGGAAAGATGCAACTCAATTGTCCCTCAACTATTACAAATCCAAATATCCATCAGGCCTCTCCCTGAGGGGCTGGTACATAACTCAATGCTAATGTTTAGGTGAAATAATTTATAGAAAGTTGGGGTCAACGAGGTCAGGAATGGCCAGGAAAGGTTTCGTGAGAGAGGTGAGGCCTTTGAATGGTTGAGTCTTAGGAAACAGTGATGATAAGAAACGAGCACAGGGAAGCAGGAGTCAGGCACCACTGGAGATGCTAATTTGGAGGGGGATTTCAGGAATGAGGGGGCGTTTGCATGTTATTTTACTTATTCCTCTCAACCACCACTTGAGGTTATTTCAGTGGTTGCCAATCCTCAGAAAGGTAGCATAACTTATCAAGGTCGTTGGTGGATCTGGGATTAACAGCAGGTGTGTTGAACTCCAAAGCCCATGCCAATAGCACTGCCACTGAGAGAAGACTGGACGCGGTATGTTTAGGGAATAAGAAGGAGCAGAGAATACTATGACAGAAAAATAAGATTAAGAAACAGGGAAGTTAGGTAAGCTTGCCAAATTAGGACCATATGTTGTACAGACACAAAAACTAGACAGAGACGTTTGAATTTGATCTTGTATTTACACAAGAGCCTTTGTGAAGATTTTGAGTAAGAGAGTAACCAAAGTGATCCCTTGAGCCAAGACCAAAGGGGACAGTGGCAAAAATCAGGGTTCTGGGTTCCTCTGCCAAAAAGATGCCACTGACAACAGTAAAGGGAGCCACATAATACAGTGGAGTGAGAACTGGACTAAGAGGCAGAAGCTTGAGTTTAAATGCAAGAAGTTATGCACTGACATCATGACTTTATTTGGCCATTTACATATTCTCTCTGGACTTCAGTTTCTCCTCATCCATAGGTCAGGTGAAGTGAGACCTAATCCCTAAATGACCTCTAAAAGTTTTGCTACACAAAGTGTGGCCCACCAACCAGCAGCAACCGGCATCACCCAAAAGCTTACTTGAAATGGAGCATCTCAGGCCCCACCAGAGGAATCAGTCCTGTATTTAAACAATCTATAAAGCAATCTATAAATGATCTATAAACACATGAAAATTTGAGATACTTCTCTAAAGTATGTTCCAGGGGCACCTGGGTGGATCAGTCAGTTAAGCATCTGCCTTGGGCTCAAGTCAAGATCTCAGGGTCCTGGAATCAAGCCCTACCTGAAGACCTGTGCTCAGCAGCAACTCTGCTTCTCCCTCTCCCTATGCTCCTCTCCCCACTTATATGCGCCGATGTGCTCTCTAAAGAAGACGTGGTCCGTATACACAATGGAATATTACCCAGCCAGCAGAAAGGATGAATACCCAATTTTTGCATCAGTTTGGATGGGACTGGAGATTATGCTCAGTGAAATAAGTCAAACAGAGAAAGTCAATTATCATAAGGTTTCACTTACTTGTGGAACATAAGGAATAGCATGCAGGACATTAGGAGAAGGGAAAATGAAGGGGGAGAAATCAGAATGGGAAATGAACCATGAGAGTCTATGGACTCTGGGAAACAAAGGGAGAGCTTTAAAAGGGAGGGGAGTGGGAGGTTGGGTGAGCCCGGTGATGGGTATTAAGGAAGGCATGGATTGCATAGAGCACTGGGTGTTATACGCAAACAATGAATCATGGAACACTACATCAAAAACTAATGGTGACTAACATAACACAATTCAAAAAAAAACCCCAAACAACAAAACAAAAAAAGTATGTCCCATTTCTAAAATGCAATAGTTTCCAACTCACCTCAACTCTGTCGCTTGAGAGGGAAAATAATTACCTATTCATTTCATTTGTGTTTAATTCATTTTTCATTCATTTTTCTCTCACCCTAACACCGCAGCCTCCTCCCCCATATACTTGCCCGAGCCCTAGTAGTGCTCAGGAAACACCAGTGGGGCGGCGCTGCCATCTTGTGGCCACAACCAGCAAATGCACTTAACCACACAGTTCTTGCCAGTGAGAGGGATGGGGTTTGGCAGAAGGGGTGAAGTCCAAGTCACAGATTAGATAAGAGAATCACAACCACCCAGAGTGACGGGAAGCAGACAGACGTCAGCCTGCATCATATGGTAAAGTCACATTTCAAAGGGTAGGTTTTTTGTTTGTTTTTTAAGATTTTATTTATTTATTTGACAGAGATCACAAGTAGGCAGAGAGGCAGGCAGAGAGAGAGAGAGGAGGAAGCAGGCTCCCTGCTGAGCAGAGGGCACGATGTGGGGCTTGATCCCAGGACCTTGGGATCATGATCTGAGCGGAAAGTAGAGACTTTAACCCAATGAGCCACCCAGGCACCCTGGGTAGTTTTTATAATACATAATAAAATGTGATATTAACAGGGAAGCTGGGCTCCAAGCCAAGCCCTGCCCTAATAACCTTCAAAAACAACAACAAAAAATCACTGTGACACATTTGTAGACATCTAGCCCCTGCCTGAACTCTGTCAGTAAACTTGTAATTTTCCAAGAAAATTTCCTTTGCTGTGACAGTTCTTTCTCATCCTGAGCCGAGTGTGTCTGCTGCACTCACCAGTCCAAGTCCTACTCTCTGCCGGTCCTGAAATACATCTAATAACTTTTCACAAAACAGACCTCTCCCAAATGACAATCTTTAAGTCCCTACACTCTTCTGTCCCTTTCCAATGGGCCAGCAAAGTGTGTCCAGCACAGTGAAAGCTCAGTATTCTAGGAGTGTTCTGACCAGAGCAGCAGAACCACAGGACCACCCACTTCGCCATTCTGGGCACTAGATCTATATTAGAAAACCATATCAGCTGATGTGACAACACTGGTTTTTCCTACTTGTGCAGTGGCTTGGTCACCCCACACCTCTGTTGGCATATACATTTTATTCAATTTTTAAAAGATTTTATTTATTTATTTGACAGACAGAGATTATAAGTAGGCAGAGAAGCAGGCAGAAGTGGGTGGGGGGAAACAGGCTCCCCTGCTGAGCAGAGAGCCCAATGCGGGGCTCCATCCTAGGACCTTGGGATCATGACCTGAGCCTAAGGCAGAGGCTTTATTTTAACCCACTGAGCCACACAGGCACCCCTTTTTTATTTTTTATTTTTATTTTTTTAAAGATTTATTTATTTGACAGAGACAGCAAGGAAGAGAATAAAGGCAAGGGGAGTGGGAGAGGAAGAAGCAGGCTTCTTGCTGAGCAGGGAGCCCAATGCGGGGCTTAATCCCAGGACCCTAGGACCATGATCTGACCTGAAGGCAGACGCTTAATGACTGAGCCACCCAGGCGCCCTATTCAGTTGTTTTTTTTTTTTTTTTAAGATTTATTTTGAGAAAGAGAGAGGGAGTGTTGATGGGGAGCAGAGGGAGCGACTCTCAAATAGACTCCCTGCTGAGCACAGAGCCCTGACGCAGGGCTAGATCTCACGACCCTGAGATCATGGCCTGAGCCAAAATCAAGAGTTAGATGCTTAGCTGGCTGAGCCACCCAGGAGCCCCATATTCAGTTTTACTTTTTAAGAAATATTTATTAGAAAAAATATATATATTTATTAGAACCTATTATGCACTATGCACTGGAGACGCAAAGATGAACCAGACCTGGTCTCTGCTCTCACTGAGCTCTGGGCTATGGAGGGAACCTAATTCAAAGCCAGACAATCACAGTTCAGCAGGAAATATCTTGACAGAGATAGACACAGACTTTTGAAGGCCATCCCAGCAACCCCCTGTGAAAATCTTCCACTCTTGTTCTCTGGGCTCAGTTCTCTTCATTTCAAGTTCAAAGTGAAAAAAAAAAAAAAGTAGTAATGCAAATGTCCCAGACAGTCATAGTTGGGTCAGACATTTCCTTCTGGCTAATCCAAGGCATTTATGGGCTCATTCCGAACATCCACTCTCTCCTGTTAGACTTCACCACAGCTGCCACACGAACAGAAATTTCAACAGGTCAGGAAACTTGAGTGTGAGTCTTGTGGTTCTGAGGCTAATGGAACTATATGATGCCATAAATCATATAATTTCCCTGTGCTTTAATTTCCGTTCTGTGAAATGGGGCAGTTACACCTTCTTCTCAGTAGCCACCACCTAGCAAACACCAGGCACACATTAGGTGCTCAAATGTCTACTGAATATATGTATGAATAAATGATTATTAGGGCAGCTTGAATCATGGAATCAAACAACAGGCATTTTTTTTTCTTTTTTCTTTCTTCTCTTCTTTTATTTTTTTTTCTTTCTTCTTTTCTTTTCTTTTATTTTATTTATTTCTTCTTTTATTTTTTAAAGCTTAAACTCAAGGCTTTTTTAAAGATTTTATTTATTTATTTGACAGGCAGAGATCACAAGAAGGAGAGAGGCAGGCAGAGAGAGAGGAGGAAGCAGGCTCCCTGCTGATCCCAGGATCCTGGGATCAAGACCTGAGCTGAAGGCAGAGGCTTTAACCCACTGAGCCACCCAGGCGTCCCTCAATAGGCATTTCTGAATGTCTACTAAGTATATTGTGGAATCAGGAAACCAAATGGGGCAGAATGGTATCTTCTCCCCACTTTTCCCTTACCTCCTTCCTGAAGGCGAAGCTTTGTAAGGCAGAGAGGCTGTGTTAAAACAAATAATGTTCTCAAGATGGGCTCTAAGTAGTTGTCAATATTAAGAAGAAAAAGGTCTGTTTGTCTTGGGGGGTGTTTTATATAAATGCACTTGAGGGACCCAAAGCCACTTCCCATGGTATCCAGGACCCAACCCTCCACCCCAAGTCCTTGGAGGTGAAAAGCAGACAGAAGGAACTGACAGGGAGCCAGGACTGCGGGGAACAAGAGAGAGGGCTGAGGAACTCACTGACCCTGCAGCAGCCTAGGAGCGGACTGACAGATAACTCAGTGGGCAAAGGAAAGCACTCC
This sequence comes from Mustela nigripes, assembly GCF_022355385.1. Lineage (NCBI taxonomy): Eukaryota > Metazoa > Chordata > Mammalia > Carnivora > Mustelidae > Mustela > Mustela nigripes. The sequence goes on along the minus strand of NC_081573.1, from coordinate 13,269,932 downwards.
CACCAGGTCCCTTGTGGCATGTGACCATTCATCAGTGAAATTTTCTTTCTGATAGTGGACTGAACTTTTTACATGCTTCCTAACAAACCAGGCCTAGTTAAAGTGTTACAAGAATATCGCTTAATTCAACAAACACTGATAGAGTGCTCCCAAAGTGCCAGGCCCTACATAAGTTCAGGAACACAAAAATGAACAGTAACAGCCCTTCCCCCAACTGCCCTCAAATATCACCATCCAATTAGCTCCACGCTTCTTCCCTGTACTGCCCTACTCTCTGGCCTCCACAACCCAAGTCCTACTCTATCAGCAAAACCCCTCCAAAGTTCCACCTAATCCAGAGTACCCTGAGTGACTCTGAGCCCACAATGAACTCCCGCCTCTTCTGGAATTTGGTTCCATTTCCATTTCTAGGTTTTATGAATATATATCATCTCCCTGGTTAGATTTGAGCTTCCTGAGAACAGAGACCATTGTTAGAATTTTCCAGAGAAACCACATCCATGATTTTTATCAGATCAAGCTCAGACCAAGCCCAAGCCTTCAACTAGAGACCAATCCCTGTTGTGCCTGCTTCACAAAGGTGCTTTATAAACTTTGTAGTAGCAAAGTCTATAATCTCCCACATTGTCAATAAGCAGCAATAATTTGAAAATTGAGAGGTTAAGAATGATCATACAGAAATCAGAAAGTGCTTGACTTGTGCCTTGCCTCTCCCCTCCTCTTAGGTCAAACAATCACGCCACCTGTTCTCACTGCTGCCTGGAGACTGCCAGGAAGGACTTCCTTGTAAAACTTCCCCTCAGTCCCCGAAAATACCACTCAGCATTCAAGCCCTTCTCTCCTCTCTTTGAGCATATTTCCCAAAATCTCTGAAATTAGTCAAGTTTAGTAAGTACCCTGTTCTGTAACCCTTAATGATTACTCTAAATAGAATTACCTTCTTCCTTTGCCTTGGGCTGTTTCCAAACAAGCTCTGGAGCCAACAACCTCAAGAGCACAGGCAAACGCCCTTTAAGGGCTGTGGTTCCTGTTTCTCAGAGCTTCTTGGATGTAAAGCCCTGGGGGTCTTCCACTAACCCAGTTCCTTCTCCTTTAGTCTGGAGCAACAAAGCCATAGCCACCTTCCTGATGAACATGCAGGCCCAGTTTGACCCACTGCTTCAGGGGCAATGTTCTGAGCAAGAGAGAAACAGCCTCTCCTCTGCAGTCCTCTCTCCTTCCCACCTTCTGTGGCCACAGAATTGGGAGGAAATTGTAAACGCGGTGAAGACAGGACTTCTCAAGCAATACTCCTGTTGCTCCAGGGGCCCCGACGACAGAGGGGAGACAGATCATACCACCCTCTCTTCTGCTGACCCTTAGTACTTGATTTCTTGCCCAATATTAAGCTAGAAAACATCACCAAAATGTACAAGGAAATTCAAAGAGCAAAAAGATTTGGGGGAGAAATCATAGCACCCTGGGAGGTAGGAAGCGGGTGAGGAGGAGGGGAGGGAACCAGTATTGCTGCCAAGTTGTCAGTCACCTTCTTGTGTTCTTAAGAATGCTTCATTTCTTTTGTTTGGTCAGTTTTTCCTCCCAGATTCCTGTAAACCTGTTACCTAACGAGGTCAGTGTCACTTAGCCGTTCTCGCCCTTTAACAGGAATACTGGCCAGGGATTAAAGCCCAGACCACCATCTCAAGGAAGACTTTGGGAGCCTCCAATTGGGAACCCTCCACACTCTCTTCAAGTGACACACAGCAGCACCAACAGTCGCAATGAAAATTCTAATCCCTTCCCTCCTTCTGTTGCTGCCACTAATGCTGATGCCTGTGGTCTCTAGCAGCCCAAATCCAGGTAATAAGATTAATTTTCTATAAAGGGGAAATGGGGCGGGGGGTGGGGTGTGGATGTGGCAGAACACAGAAGAAAATGAGGCAAAAACCCTGCAACAACCATGCATTGAAATGTAGCCCCTTCCAGCTACAGGGATTTGAGACAAGTTAGTTTCTGCCAGTGCCTGGTTCCTCATTTACAAAAAGGAGAAGACTATACTTATATCCAAAGAGTGTTTCAAGAGCAAAATGAGATAGTGAGATAGTGGGTATCAAAATGTCTGAAACTGTAGCTGCAAAATACTGATATATACTGGCTTAATAAAAATCTGCTCTCTGGAGGCGCTTGGGTGGCTCAGTTGGTTGAGCTTCTGCTTTCAGCTCAGGTCATGATCTCAGAGTCCTGGGATCAAGTCCGGCATTGGGTTCCCTGCTCAGTGGGGAGTCTGCTTCTCCTCTCTCCCTGTTCTCTCTCTGTCAAAAAAATAAAAATAAAAATCTGCTCCCTTACCTTCTGCCCTTTGTCCCTTCCCAAAAGAGCCAGTCTTGGTGAAGGCGGTATAAAAGTATTGAAGGCAACTGTACATTCAAGGAGGATGAGAAGTCCTTGCTTATATTCTTTAGGGGCACCTGGGTGGCTCAGTCATTAAGCGGCTGCCATCAGCTCAGGTCATGGTCCCGGGGTCCTGGGATCGAGCCCCACATCGGGCTCCCTGCTCAGCGGTAAGCCTGCTTCTTCCTCTCCCTCTCCTCCTGCTTGTGTTCCCTCTCTTGCTGTGTCTCTCCCTATCAAATAAATAAATAAAATATTTTAAAAAAATATTCTTTATAGTACACCGCGATGCCACCAATAATTTTTAATACTATTTTTTTTTAAGATTTTATTTATTTATTTGACAGACAGAGATCACAAGTAGGCAGAGAGGCAGGCAGAGAGTGAGAGAGAGGAAGAAGCAGGCTCCCCGCGGAGCAGAGAGCCCGATGTGGGGCTCGATCCCAGGACCCTGGGATCATGACCTAAGCCGAAGGCAGAGGCTTTAACCCACTGAGCCACCCAGGCGCCCCAATTTTTAATACTATTTAATGGTAAAGTAAAAAACTAGAAAGATCGTATCACTGGATAGTATCTATATTGGAAGCTTTAGCCATACTACTAAGCTCACATTTTTGGGAAGCAGGCCTTAGGTTAAAGACTCCAAATCAGCCCCAGCTTTCACTCCATCTCAGGTGAGCTCACCATTAGCAGAACAACCATGCAGAAGAGAGCTCATCCCATGTATGTTTCTACTCAAGAAAACCAACTCCTCAAGGGCTAGTTTGAGGTAAAATAGCTTTTTTACATATTTACCAAAAATTTGATCCTTAAAATCAGAAGCTCAACTTACTCCACCCCAATTTTACACTTCCCTTCCCTTGTAGAGAGAGATCTCTGGGAGGTGCTGGACCCCATAGTTCTAGAGCCTAGACTGCCAGTCGGGAGGGGAAGGCTTTTCCATCATGGTGACCAACACCAAGGCTAGAGTCCTTACCCTTGATTCAAAGCCCTAACCACAACCTGCCTTTCCAATCCACTCCACATCTCACTAACAAGTGCTCTGTGCTCCATCTAAACTAGACTGTTGGCTGTTCCCCGAACGGGTCTTGTGCTTCCCCACCAGCTTAACTTCTCTCATACACTCAGCTCAGAGACCACCTCCTCCTCACAGGCTTCCTGATTCCTCTCTCAACCAGATATGAGCCCTCCGTCCTGTGAACATGCTTCGGCCAAACGTGACCCTCTCTTTGCATTTGTCATATTCTGTCTCATACTGAAGGTATTTGTGTGCCTTTCCTACCTCCACCCCTGCCCTTCTAGACTGCAACCTCCTTGGTAGCACAATCTGGTATAGTGTTTCCATATCCCTCATTCTATCCAGCATAGTATTCAGTAAATATTTGCTAAGGGAAAGAATAAATGCTCAGGTTTCTAAGTTCAAAATGTTGCCCTTAAAAGACTCTACACCTGGGTTTGATAGCAGCTCTATTAACATTTGGGACTGGGCAATTCTTTGCTGTAGCTGCTATTCTGTGCATTGTAAGATGTCCAGCAGAACGTGTGTGACCTCTATCAACTATATACCAAGCCTCTCCTCCCCTGCCCCCAGTTAAGATAGACAAAGTTAACTCCAGGCGTTGCCAAATGTCCCCTGGAGGGGGTAACCACCTCCAGCTGAGAACCCTTGCTCTATAACAATAGTTCTCAAACCTGGCGACACGTTTAGACTTTCCTAGATCTGTAGACTCAGCTTTGGAACGCAGGAAACCTAGATCTAAATCCTCGTTCCACCCTTAATTTGCAGCCCTAGACAAGCTGCTTCACTTTTTGGAGCGTTTTACCATCTTAAAATGAGTAAAGTACCATTTAGAACATAATTGTTGTGAATATTAAATGATCTATAATGTGTACCTAGCAAGGATTCAATAAATGGACTAAGTAAAATATCTCAAGTAGCTCCTAAAAGACAACAGCAATGAATTGGGGAAAGCTCGTTCTGCCGCCAGATGGCGCTATTACAGACAACCAGGCTCCATCCCAGTCTCTTTTTTTTTTTTTTTTAAAGATTTTATTTATTTTATTTGATAGAAAGAGATCACAAGTAGGCAGAGAGGCAGGCAGAGAGAGAGAGGGAGAGAGAGAGGAGGAATCAGGCTCCCTGCTTAGCAGAGAGCCTAATCCCAGGAGCCTGAGACCCCGACCTGAGCCAAAGGCAGAGGCTTAACCCACCCAGCCATCCCAATCTCTTAATCCAGTTCTGCAGCACCTCTCTGGCTCGTGGAAACAACACTCTCCACCTTCCCATCCCCCCAAAATAAAATCTAATCTTACTTTATTTCTTAAAATAACCACATACATGCACAGTGTGTTTTTCACAGAGAGGAATGAGAAAAGATAAGAATATATGAAAATGTTAGGAAACAAATCATTTATAATAATAGATTAATTACTTATATAATTAACTATGAAGTTATCTACAATGATTGTTGAAATATGCTAAGTAATCCTATGTGGCAGGCGATTTTTTTTTAATTTTTTAAATTTATTTTATTTTTTCTTAAGATTTTATCTATTTATTTGATAAAGACACAGTGAGAGAGGGAATACAAGCAGGGGGAGTGGGAGAGGGAGAAGCAGGCTTCCCGCTGAGCAGGGAGCCCCATGTGGGGCTTGATCCCAGGACCCTGAGATCACGACCTGAGCAGAAGGCAGACATTTAACGACTGAGCCCCCAGGCGCCCCTAGCAAGGGAGGTTCCAAGCACTTCATATTACCTCATTATGTCCTCACAGAAATATAATGTATTTTTAAATTCACTTTTAATTTTTCAGACTCAAGAAATGTTATAAAAACAGAGTTCCCATATATCCTTTATCCAGTTTTTTAAAAATAATATCTTACATTACCATAACATGATTACCAAAACCAGGAAGTTAGCATTGACATAATACTATGAATGAATGTACTAATATTCAGGTTTGCTAATCATCCCGTTAATGTCCTTTTCCTGGTCCAGAATCCAATCCAGGATACTAACCTGAATAAAGCTGTCATGTCCTCTTGGTTTTCCCCAAGCTGGAGTAGTTTCTCAGCCTTCCTTGTCTTTCATGATTTTGAAAGTTTTGAAGACTACTGGTCAATTATTTTGTAGAAAGCCCCTCAGTTTGGATTTGTCTTATGATTCTTCTTGATTAAGATCAGATTATGTGTTTTTGGCAAGAGTACCACAGAAGTCATGTGTACCTTCTCCATGCCTCACATCAGACGGCCCATGATCATTCCCAACTACTGATGATATTCATTTTGAACACTTGCTCAAGGTAGTGTCTGCCACGTTTCTCTACTATAAAACTACTCTTTTTCCCACTGTAATTAATAAGTATCTTGTGAAGAGATACTTTAAGACTATACAAAAAGCAGGGCACCTGGGTGCTTCAGTGGGTTAAAGCCTCTACCTTTGGCTCAGGTCGTGATCCCAGAGTCCCAGAATCAAGCCCCACATCAGGGTCTCTGCTCAGCGGGGAGACTGCTTCCTCCTCTCTCTCTGCCTGCTTCTCTGCTTACTTGTGATCTCTGTCTGTCAAATAAATAAAATCTTAAAAAAAAAAAAGACTATACAAAAAGCCTATTTCTTCAAAATCCATTGACGATTCCCACCTTCAACAAAAGTTACTATGGAATTAGTCAAATGGTGATTTTCTATGTCCATCATTCCTTCTACATTTATTAATTGGGATTCTACTATAAGAAAAGCTTCTCGGGACGCTTGGGTGGCTCACTCGATTAAGCGACTGCCTTCGGCTCAGGCCATGATCCTGGAGTCCCAGGATGGAGTTCCAGAATCGAGTCCCACATCAGGCTCCCTGCTCAGTAGGGAGTCTGTTTCTCCCTCTGACTCTCCCTGCACCCTCATGCTCTCTCTCTTACTCTCTCTTAAATAAATAAAATCATAGAAAAAAGAAAGAAAAATCTTCTCCTTCTCTCCCATTTACTTACTGAATTATTTATGAGTGAAGACTCATGGATATTTATGGATTATAATCCATTACTATCATTATTTGTTATGTTGTTCATGTTGTCTCAAAATTGACTATTGAGAGCTGCCGCAAGCAGGCTTCTCTTTTTGGCTTATCATTTTTTAACAGTTCCAGATTTTCTGATATCATAAGATGTTCCAGGTTCATCTTGTACTTCCCTGGCCTGCCTTGGAATCAACCATTTATTTCTCCAAGGAGCTGTGGTTCCTTTCACTAGGCCATGGTACTCAGGAGCCCTGCACACTAAGGTCTGGCCCGTGGCTACCGGGAGCTAGTGCTTCTACGCCCTCTAGTGGACAAAGCTAGGAACATACTAATCCGCAGGCACATACTAATGAACAATTATTAGCCCTATTTTACAAATTAGGTAAATGAAAGACAGAAGTTAGGCAACTTCTCCGAAATCATAAAGCTAATATGTAGTGGAACAGCGAAGTCAAAATGATAGATCTACCACAAGTCCTAACAAGTGGGAGTTAGCTTCTTTACATATACAGGTCAGTAGAAAGCAACAAACCTAACATTCCAGAATAGACATTCTCTTTGGTACAGAGCGACAGAAGTCCACAATAATAACAATCATGTACTCTACACCTACTTGGGAACTGACCACTGGGCACCCCCAGTAGCTTATTTATTCCTAATTCTGCAAGGTGGATACTACTACTCTCGTTTTACAAACCAGAGAACCAAAAATCAAAGAAGCCAAGACTGCATCGTTAAGGGACAGAGCAAGTAGTAGATGCCACATCTGCCTGGATGTAAAGTTCATGCTTATTCCACTATATCAATATTTTCCAAAACTGATTTTCGGTAGGACATAAATTAGCTTTTACTTCAATAGTTATGTTTTTGTTAATGCATGTTAGAAAAAAATCTAAGCATGTATCAAACTCCTAATCTCACAGATAATATAGCAGAGGATGAGTCTGGTTTTATAAATTACATCTGTTTAAAGAAAAAGTAAGAAGTAAATAATAGCATCATAAAGGTGGTCCAGAAATGTCTGAGGTTTGGTAAACATCATATTGTAGGAACGTGCAGCTTCATTTTAATTTATGCCATGGAATTAAGGTTGTAAAGACTGCGGAAAGAACAGCACTTAAGAAACTTGGACCTGAGTTTTAGCTTCAGCTGGGTCACCATTACCTTTGTGAACTTGGGCATTTCATTTGCTCTCTCTCAGTTTCCTCATCTAAAAAAAAGGGGGGGGGGTAATGATTTAATTTGTACAATCCTTTTACAAGCAATTTAATAATAATATCAAGAAACATAAAACTATTCTTAACTTTTGACCCAGCAATTCCACTCTGGGAAATCTGCCCAAGACAATAATCTAACATTTGGAAAACAGTTACAAACATAAGGAATTTTATCAATACCCAAAAGTAAAACAATCTAAATATTCAGCAATGAGTGAAGAGTTAAATAACTTGGAGGTCATATGCTTATTGGGAATATTAGGTAGTCATTAAAAATGTCTGTTTGGGGGGCACCTGGCTGGCTCAGTCAGTTAAGTGTCTGCCTTGGGCTCAGGTCATGATCTTGGGGTCCTGGGATCAAGCTCCAAGTTATCAATGGGCTCCCAGCTCAACAGGGAGTCTGCCCCCCACTCATGCTCTCTCTCTAATAAAGAAATACAATCTTTTTTAAAATGGGGGGGTGGGGGAGCCTGCGCACCTCAGTAAGTTGAGTGTCTGACTCTTGATTTCAGCTCAGGTCATGATCTCAGCGTCATGGGATCCGGTCCTGAGTAGGACTCTGCCAGGGCATGGAGCCTGCTTGAGATTCTCTCTCTCCCTCTGCCTCTCTCTGCTTGCACTCTCTCTCTTTCTCAAAAAAAAAAAAAAAAAAAAAGTTCATAAAAATGTCCATCATAGAGGGCCTGGGTGGCTCAGTGGGTTAAAGCCTCTGCCTTCGGCTTAGGTCACAATCCCAGGGTTCTGGGATCGAGCCCCGCATCAGGCTCTCTGCTCAGCAGGAAGCCTGCTTCCTCTTCTCTCTCTCCTCTCCTCTTCCAGCCTGCCTCTCTGCCTACTTCTCTGTCTGTCAAATAAATAAAATCTTGGGACGTCTGGGTGGCTCAGTTGTTTAAGCTGCTGCCTTCAGCTCAGGTCATGATCCCAGGGTCCTGGGATTGAGTCCTGCATTGGGCTCCTTGTCCAGCGGGGAGCCTGCTTCTCTCTCTGCCTCTGCCTGCCACTCTGCCTGCTTGTGCTCTCTCTATGACAAATAAATAAATAAAATCTTTTTAAAAATAAATAAAATCTTTTTAAAAAGTCCATCATAAAGATGATATAGCAACATGTTTATAAAGTGAACAACAACAAAAAAAAACTTGTTCACATACTATGGTTATCACTGTAGAAAGAAAATCATATGCAGGAAACACACCAAAATACCACCAGATGGTAAGAGTGAAGATTTCTTTATTTGTACTTTCCAAATTTTCTCTAATATAGCTCTATACATTTAGAATTTTAAAAACTTCTAACTAAAGAGATTCAATTAAATAAGCTCCAAGATTCCCTCTGGCTCTAGTATTCTGTGGCCTTCCTCTGGAACTACAAGTAGAGGTCAGGCGAAAGTAAAATATTAGAAAAATTTAGATGGCAGGGGCTATGTGTGTCTGCTTGAGTTATTTTAATAGCACTCAAAACAGCACATGAGAACATTTGGAAACTAGTACTTGGGGGAAATGGTGCAATACCTTCCATCTGTGTGGCAGAAAGGGCACAAGTCTGGGAAAGAGCCCTAGATTGAATCAAAGGATCTCTAAGGGCCCTCTCCAGACAACTAGTCCATTTGCTTATTGTACAAACATCTACCAAGTGCCTGCCATGTGTCAGCTCTATACAGTTGAATGACTATTGAGCCATTGGTGGGAGCAAGATTTTTAGTTTCCTGTAGCACAGAATGAGGGGCTTAAACAACAGAAATTTATTTTCTGACAACTCTGGTATCTCTTTGCCCAAATCTTTTCTTCTTATAGGGACTCCAGTTGGACTGAATCAGGACTCACCATAACGACCTCATCTTAACTTGAACTCGTTTTAACACAGTCACATCTCTAAAGATCCTATCTTCAAATAAAGTCATTCTGGGGGTTAGGGCTTCATCGTGAATTGTGGCGGGGGGGACAATTCAATGTCCACAACAGATTTCAAACAACAAACTATATGTATAGCTGTGCATTAAGAGAACTGCTTTCAAATACAGTGGGAAACCATGTAAAGGCATAATTGATTCTTACAGGATATATCAGAAACCACTATGCCAAGGAAGCACCATCTGGGCTCACTTCTAGCTACAGTATCTCAAGTCTATTAACCATCATCCTTGACTGTCATAGAAATATTACCATTTCACAAAATCAGAATCTTAAAAGACAGCATCAGGTGGTAAGACAGACTTGACTAGAGGCCAAAAGAGGAATGGATTTGTTCCAGAGGCACAAAAGTAAATACCATCCTCTTATAGTTGAACTGGGATTATGGATGCAAATATAGGGAACGTAAAGGTCAGGTGACGAGCTTAGGTCACAATCCCAGGGTCTGTGAAATAATCTGCTCCTTGTTCTCATTTCTGAAGTCATGAGAACTTTAATGTGTGCTGGGGTAGGGTGTATTATCGGGTCCTCTTTTTCTTTTTCCTAAAGACTTATTTATTTATTTGAGAAAGAGAGCGAGAGCAGGAGAAGGGTGGGAGGGACAGAGACACAGAGAGAGAGAAACCCAAGCAGACTCCACACTGATCACAGAAGCCGACACGGAGCTCAACACAGGGCTTAATCTCACAACCCTGAGATCATGACCTTAGCCAAAACCAAGGATCAGATGCTTAGTCAACTGTGCGGCCCAGGTGCTCCTGTCAGATCTTGATTAACACCCACCTTTTATCCTTTCTTCCATCCAGAAGCCATTCTTTTTCCACCTACCTCCAGCTAAGCTCTTCTCTAAGCCATATCTTAAACCTCAATTCCTTATCCATTTAAAATATTCCTCTCATGGAGCACCTGGGTGGCTCAGTGGGTTAAAGCCTCTGCCTTCAGCTCAGGTCATGATCCCAGGGTGCTGGGATTGAACCCCGCATCAGGCTCTCTGCTCTGCAGGGAGTCTGCTTCTCCCTCTCTCTGCCTGCCTCTCTGCCTACTTGTGATCTCTATCAAAAAAATAAATAAAATCTTAAAAAATAAATAAATAAAATAAAATATTCCTCTCTTGAAGTACCCTAGATCCCTGAAAAATGAAGGAGGGGCATCTGGGATGGCTGTCAGTTAAGCATCTGCTTTTGGCCTAGGTCTTGTTCTCAGGGTCCTGGGATCCAGCCTGGCATGAGCATTGGGCTCCCTGCTCAGTGGGGAGCCTGCTTCTCTCCCCCCCACTCTCCCTCTGCCACTCCCACTACTTGTGTGCGCACTCTCTCTCTAAAATAAATAAAATCTTAAGAAAAAAAAAAAAGAGGAAGGAAAAACCAATGATGCAGGTAGCACAATACTGGGGGACCATTTCTGTTGGCCTCTTCCCTTTCCGGTGCCTGGCCATGACCTGTTTTCTTCCACCAGGGATCGCCAGAGGCCAACGGGATGATCGCCAGGCTCCTAGGACGTGGCCCCACAAAGGCAGCCAAGAATGTGATTGCAAAGGTCAGTATCAATAATAGCACTGCACCATCCCAATCCAACTCTCTCCCCTGAGCCCCACTCCCGCCCTCCAAACACCAGTGCAGATGTTTTCTGAGCTAACTTCACCCACTGCCCTCTCCACCAGCCCACCACATGTAGCACCAACACTTGTCTTCTTCCTGAATCTCTGGCAAGAGCAGGACCCCTCCAAGTTCTAGGGGGAGCTGGTTGAATCTCTGGCTGCCCTTCCCCCCTCATTCTTCTCCCCAAGAACCCAGGGCTGCTTTCCAAAAACTCCCTGAATCTTTTTGACCTTCATTAAATCATAAATAAGACTGAAATCAGAGAGGCAAAACGTTTGGCCAAGTTAAGACAGCCAGAGGAAGACACTAGATCTTTTCTTCATTTTTTGGTCTCCTTAATGATATCTTGATGCCCCCTCCAAACCTGCCACTAAATTCTTGCCAATACAGGTCAGGCAAAACAACTCAGAAATCCTGGTGCTCATATAACTGGGTATCCCCACTGTTCTGTGTTGACTCCTTTCCCCAGCTCCACTGCAGTCTGAAAAAGAAACTGGAAGGCAAGGAAGATGGCAAGTAAAGCCCTGCCCTACTCCCTATTCTCAACGATATTAACCTTCCCCTCTAAGTACCAACCCTGTTATTTCAGACTGGTTCCTGAGAGCCCCTAAAAGAAAACTTATGGCAATGCCTGAGATGCCAAAGAAGCAGTGTCCCTGTGATCAGTTCAAGGCCAGTGTGAAGAAAACCAGTAAGTTTAAAAAAGAATGACCTTCCCTCAACCAGAGTCACCCTGCGGAATAACAATTCCACATTGTTATTCCATATGATTCCATATGATGGAACAGGGGTTGAGAATAGACAAAAGAAGTGAAACAAAGATTAAGATAAGCACACCTCTCAGCCCTTTCTACTCAATGTCAACTTGAGGAAACAAGAAGAAGGGAGGTAGATACAATTTTCCTAATACTAGAAAGGTTCGACCAAATTCTTAGATTTTAGGAGTCCATTGCTTATCAAAATGGAGGGAGATGGGACTATTGGGGACTTGGTCATCAATCTCTGAAGATATCAAACATAATTTGGTTCCTTCCTTGAGAAGTTTTTAAATGTCATATAAAAAGTAAATTGGGGGCGCCTGGGTGGCTCAGTTGGGGGCGCCTGGGTGGCTCAGTTGGTTAAGCTGCTGCCTTCAGCTCAGGTCATGATCCCAGCCTCCTGGGTTCGAGTCCCACATCGGGCTCCTTGCTCGGCGGGGAGCCTGCTTCTCTCTCTGCCTCTGCCTGCCATTCTATCTGCTGTGCTCACTCTCTCTGTCAAATAAATAAATAAAATCTTTAAAAAAAAAAAAAGTAAATTGGCGGGCACCTGGGTGGCTCTGTGGATTGAGCTCAGGTCATGATCTCGGGGTCCCCCCAAGCCCCGTGCGGGGCTCTCTGCTCAGCAGGGAGCCTGCTTCCCCACTCTCTCTCTCTGCCTGCCTCTTGGCCTACTTGTGAACTCTATCTGTCAAATAAATAAATAAAATCTTAAAAAAAAATAAATTGGCAAATTAAACTGATTGAAATTATGATATTATAAAGGATGAGATAAATCAAGATCCTTATCACCACTGGCAGAAGTAAAATTCAATTTGGTAGTACCTATCGAAAATTTATTTACTTATTTTTAAATATTTTATTTTGGGGGGCATCACGGTGTCTTGGTTGGTTAAGTATCCAGTTCTAAGGAATGAAGAATGAAGAATATATTTTCTTATTTTAATTTCTAAATTTTTTTAATTTTTATTTTTTCCATTGGACAAGTCTCACCTTTTTACCATTTTGAAAGAGTTCCTAAAAATTAAAAATTTTTAAAGATTTTATTTATTTATTTGAGAGAGAGAGAGCATGAGAGGAAAGAGGTCAGAGGGAGAAGCAGACTCCCCTCCGAGCAGGTAGCCTAATGTGGGACTTGATCCTGACTCCAGGATCATGACCTGAGCTGAAGGCAGTTGCTTAACCAACTGAGCCACCCAGGCACCCTAAAAATTAAATTTTGAAAACATTTTTAACATTAATCTTTATTTTCACCCTAGGGCACCAAAGGCACCACAGGAAGCCAAACAAGCACTGGAGAGCCTGCCAGGAATTTCTCAAACAATGTCAGCTAGCAAGCTTTGCACTGCCTTTATAGGACTCCCTCTCCCAATGAAGCATTCTCAGTCAAGATAGTAGAGAACACCTAGAGGATACCCTCCTCCCACTTCCAGCTCCCCTACCCTGTCCCTACTCCAGCATTCTCACAAAGCATTTTCCCCAAGATTATTGCTCCCTCTAGTGCCCTCTTCTCTTGTCAGTCTTTTTTCCTCTGCGCCTCCTCCCTCCCTTTTCCCAGGCTTAAACTTAATTACCTGGAAACCCTGGTTTCTTAACTAGTCCCAAATGACCTTACATATAACCAGGCAAGTAGCAAACAGAAAATAAATATTTTTAAATGTAGTAAGTCAAAATCCATTTCTTTCACATGGGGTCTGGCAACTCATTTAATCTCCACTTTAGCCCGTTTACTGCAAACTCTACCCAGATTCTACACACACTTCCCACCACCAGCTTCATTCTTCCTCTCCACTGCCCAATTTTTTATTCTTTTACCGTTTTAACAAACCTTTTTGAGGTAAGAGCTAAGTGGAGAAAAGACAGCAGGTATAGGAACAAATCTGACATGATCTTACTAAAGATAATGTAAATTTATTTTTTTTTATTTTTTTAAAAGATTTTATTTATTTATTTGACAGAGAGATATCACAAGCAGATGGAGAGGCAGGCAGAGAGAGAGAGAGAGAGAGAGGGAAGCAGGCTCCCTGCTCAGCAGAGAGCCCGATATGGGACTCGATCCCAGGACCCTGAGATCATGACCCGAGCCGAAGGCAGCGGCTTAACCCACTGAGCCACCCAGGCGCCCAAGATAATGTAAATTTAAAAAACAAAACAAAACCTGGCACTCTCCCAACACATAGAATGCCTAAATACTAAATACTAAAGTATTAATGATCCTTCTTATCATCATCATCATCATCATTAATGGTCATTGTACTCTGTGGGTTTCTAATCTAGTACAGAAAACTCATATTCACAACCACAGTTCAAGGCTAGAGAGATGGTGTGGAAGATCTCAAATGCCATTGAAAAGGCCTTCATGCTGTAAAAATGGGAGGGTGTCATTTTTTTTAACATGGAAATAAAATGATCAAAACAATAATATAGGGCGCCTGGGTGGCTCAGTTGGTTAAGCGACTACCTTCAGCTCAGGTTATGATCCTGGAGTCCTGGGATCGAGTCCTGCTTCGGGCTCCTTGCTCAGCAGGGAGTCTGCTTCTCCCTCTGACCCTCTCCCCTCTCATGCTTTCTCTCAGGTAAATAAATAAAATCTTTAAAAAAAAAAACCCACAATATATAAGGACATTAAACTGGCAGCCATTTTAAAGAATGAATAAGGAAGTAAAGGCTATCACAGCAGTATAAAGACTGCCTCTTCTCCGGGTGCCTGGGTGGCTCAGTGGGTTGAAGCCTCTGCCTTCAGCTCAAGTCGTGGTCTTAGGGTCCTGGGATCAGGCCCCACGTCGGGCTCTCTGCTCGGCGGGGAGCCTGTTTCCCCTTCTCTCTCTGCCTGCCTCTCTGCCTACTTCTGATCTTTCTCTGTCAAAATAAATAAATAAAATTTAAAAAAAAAAAAAAAAAAAGACTGCCTCCTCTCTAACCCTTTCCTGAAAGGTCAGAAGGGGAAGGGGGGAAAAAAAAGAACATTCATCCAGAATCTGGCTTCTGTCATCCCAGAAGAAACAAAGGACTAAATTAGGATGCTTGCCTTAAGAGGAAAAAAAAACACTTAAACTGAGTGGTAAGTGGGGTGGGGTCCTATTTATGACACAAGAGGGCAAGCCCCTCCCTTTTGGTAGGAGAGTACTGGCCATTCAGCCTCCTCCTGTTCCTAATCCCTCCTCCCACAGCAGGAGGCACAGAAGTCCATCACTTGGTATAGGAGTGGAGGTCAGCAGTGCTACCTGCCAACTGCCTTAGAATGGAAGAACCAGGGATGCCAAGATGAAGGAGTGGAATCCAAAGGGAGGTGCCATCATGAGGAATCAATGAGAGATCTGTGACAAAGGAAGTCTTGGGGGCCCAGAAGGATGAAATCTGGGAAAGCAACACCTCCCAAGATGGAAGTAACAACAATGGAGCCACATTCTAAGTCAGTATCTAGGCATGACTTAGGACCCAAGACACCCCAGACACCTATCACCCAGCCAGAGCCTGAGCCAAAAGTGACAGCCACAACCCAGCCAGCATCTAAGACTCATCAGGGACCCAGTACTCAACAGGAACTGGCTCCCCAGCAAAGACCCCTCACTCAGCAGAATCCCCTTCCCCAACATGAAGCTGAATCCCAGCAGGAACCTAGCACCCAACAAAATTCAGCTCTGCAGCAGGAACTTCTCACCCCACAGGAGCCTGCACCACAGCAATCACCTCCCATGCACCGGGTGTCCTCCTCTCAACAGGAAGTTACCTCACAACAGGGACCTGGGCCAGGAAAAGAATCTGAAACTCAGCAGGAGCCAGAGCTGAGAGAGGCACAGGTTGGCCAGCCAGGACCCAGTCCAATGAAGCAACCTCCAGCTCATCGAGAAGCTGGATCAACACCTCCAGCTCAGTCTAGACCTAGACCCGAAAATGGATCACCTGACCAGAGTGAATCTACATCCCAAGAGAGACTGAGACAATCAGACCCTATAGCCCAGCAAAGAGCTCCAGCCCGAGGAATGAAAGTCCAGCTGAGATCTTCCACCGACTGGGGATTTCTATCAAAACTACACCAAATATCCACACAGCGACCAGCCTCAGAGTGGAGGATGTTTTACGAGTGGGTCACAGATTCTGACTCAGAACCAGATGTGGGGTCTCCATTAAAGAGCAATTCATCACCCAAGAGAGGGGGAACAGTGGCCAAGGGAAAGAAGCTGGCCTTCAAGGGGAAAAATGAAGGGGCATCAGGGCATGGGGGGACATCAACACATGGGAAGAGAACTGGCAGCCAGACTCACAGACACTACAGGGACGCAGGTGAGTTTGAGGCCAGAGGAACGGATCCTCCCAGAGACCATCAAGGGGAGCTGAGGACCACCAGTATGTCTGGTTGGCTCTAGGAATCCCTCACCATTCCTTGCAGACAAAGATCAACAGCTCCATCTGATAGATGAGAAAGCTGAGGCGGGGAGACACAGAGACCTTGCAAGAGGCAGGACAGATATTGGGACTGGCAGACCCCAGCTGTGACTTCTTCCCCACACCAGACTGCCTCCCCACGGGGACAGAAGTGGGACAGGGCTCTGACCTAGGGGCCAGGAAACAGAGTAGCTGCCACTCCACCCCATCCCCCACCAGTATTTGCCCATTGGTCCCCAAACTCACAGCCGTGGGGCACCCCCTGCCTTAGGCACCAGCCACCTGGTGCTGCACGTAGACCCTTACCCTCATGGTGCTTCCATCCCCACTAGGGGTAAAATCGGGCCTCAGGGATCCTTGAGCTTTCCAGGTCGCCCCAGGCGGGCGGGGCGGCACCTACTCCTCTGCCAGGCCACCCCAAGTCCAGCCAGGCTCAGTGGCCTGGGGGTTGTGTTCTCAGGAAGTGTGGCGTGGGAGAGGGGCTGCGGGGTCCTCCGAAGTCTCCAGCAAGGTTGAATCCGGACAAAGGGAGAGTTGCCAGGACCTGTATGCGAGGGGGCCGGGCCCGGGACTCCGCGGGCTGCCGGCGCTGCCCCCTCCTCTGACGAGCTCAGGCCCAAGAGGGTACGTGAAGTCTCATCCATGGAATGAGGGGCTGGTTGTGGACGCAGCCTGAGGGGAGGCAAGGCAGCCCCAATCCAGAAGCTGAGGGCTCCCATATGGCCGGGTAGTCCAAGGGGCCGGCAATGGTGGCCGTGGCTCATAGGCCGGTCTCTTCCTGAAGGGCTGGGCCATCTCTCTCGCACCTGCGAAGAGAGTAACGATGTCTCTCAAGGGCAGGGCTGCGCATGTGCTTCGGGAGGGAAAGAAGGGTTTGAGGTCCGCTTTTTCCGGCGCTGAGGATGAAGAGCTCTTTCTGTAGGCTCCAGAACCCAGTGTCAGGGCACGCGCTCCACACACCAACAGGGCAGCCTCCCCCCCACCACCACCACTGCACCCCGCCGGCAGTTGACTGTGTGCGCATGCGTGAGCCTCGAGACTCATCTGTCTCCCGCCTTTTCCCAGGCACGCGCCAGGCCCTATGCGGTCGCTCTCGGCGGCCGATCCGCGGCTTCGGGCTAGTGCGCAGGCGCCGAGCATTCTTCTTGCCCCCCACCCTTCCACTCTCTTGGAAAGGTAGAAGGCCGAGAAAAGAACCCCGAGAAAGAGAGTAATAGGACATCTACGGCAGGAAGAAGGCGGGGCTTCCTTCTCCAACGGCTATCAGGCAGAGCCACGCCTCTAGTGCTGTCGCCCCTCCCCGGCATTGAATTGCCGGAGGACCTGGCCCACCCCCACCCCCAAAGGCGGAGGATCAGAGGCGCCCCTCTTTCCCCTTCCACCAGGCAGTCCGGGTCGCGTTCTAGGGGATCCCTACTTGGGAAGGTGAGTGGGAAAGCGAAGTTGAGAGCCAGCACTTGAGAAGAGCGAGGCTTCCCTTCTGGGACGACCCCCGCGGGACTCCCCGCTAGTCCTGTCCGAAGGACACTTTTCGCGGCCCTGGGGCTGCATTTTCGTTGGTCACGGGCCCTTTAAAGTGTGCGAGGGGGCGGGGCCAGGCTTTAGGCCCAGGGCGGGACCCGGCAGTGGAGTGCGGCCCGGATCGCTCAGGGGGCGGGACCCAGAGAAAAGCAAGCCCAGGATTGGATGGTATGGGGGCCCGGTGGTGGTGCGCCGCGAGGATTGGCTCTCCCGGCGAGGCCCGGCGACTGGAATCAGCCCCCGCGTGGGGATCGCCGAGAATTGATGGAGTCTGACTGGGGAAGCGGGGCAGCCAGGGCCGATGGGGCCCTGGCCTCGAAGAGGGCCAAAGAGGGTTCCAAGAGTCGTAGCCGTCGGCGGTGGCGAAAAAGCAAAACCAAAGGTGAGCGCCCGGGGGTCGGCTGCAGAACGGAAGGAACCCTGGACATCCTGCAGGGAACTGGGGACTAAGTGGACGGACCCACGGCCCCGAGAAGTGGGGCAGCCCTTGGGCTGGCCCAATGCCGCCCTGCGAAGGGGTGCGGGGATGATCCATTGTGAGAATGGGTGACGTGAGAGTGGAATATTACCCTCAGCCTAGAGACTACCAGATGTCCCAGTAGCGACTCGGGAACACGATCCTGAATGCGAGTCTCCAAAACTAGGGGTCCCTGTCCTGCTCCGTACTCGCTGTGTGACCGTGGGGTGATTCCTGGCCTCGGTCTTTCCTACCAAAAAAATGGTTCGAGAGCCGGTTTTCAGGGCCCCAGCACTCATGAGAGGATAGTGGAGAGGTTTAGAAACGGTTGCTCCAAGAGGAAGTTTTAGAGGGCATTCACTGTCAGGAAAAGGTAGGAGGAAGGGGTACCCCATAGTGGGAAGTGCCCCAGGCTCAAAACAGTATGACTCAAAACAGTCCATCCTCCCACCCTTCATTCAATCCATGTCTCAGTTCCTTGTCAGCCCACCTGCTTCAGCCCAGCATCATTGGGGTCTAACTTCCTGACCTCCCCCCATTCTTTTTTTTTTTTTTAAAAGATTCTATTTACTTATTTGACAGACAGAAATCACAAGTAGGCAGAGAGGCAGGCAGAGAGAGAGGGGGAAGCAGGCTCCCCGCTGAGCAGAGAGCCCGATGCGGGGCTCGATCCCAGGACCCAGGGATCATGACCTGAGCCAAAGGCAGAGGCTTTAATACACTGAGTCACCCAGGCGCCCCAACCCCCCATTCTTTTTAAAACTAGGGGCCCTGGGTAGCTTCAGACCACCACACCCACCCTGGCGCAAAGAAGGGAGGGCTGTCCACTGGGTTCCCAAGGTGTCACATTATTTACAGATCTCAGCAGACAGGAGAAAGACTGACAAACCAGCAGAGATGCTGCAAGCCCCAGGCAGGACAACACATTAAGTTCTTGCTAGGGATGAGTATTTGTGAAGCCAAGTGAGGACCTGTAGGAAGTTCCTGTGAAGGAAAGAAACTGACATAGCCCCCAGGCCCTAGAGACCCCAAGCCCATTGTTCTGTCTGCCTTAGGCAACATCATTAGCCAGAACGAGAGTTGGCTATACACAGGAATACAGGCACACAAGCACACCCACACAGACAGGCAGACAGGCTCCGAGCTCAGGCTGGGACCTGAGGGCATTCACTGTCACACTACCAGACACAGCCTCACAGGCAGGACAGTGTGCCCAGAGGCAGTAGAGACCAAAGTTAAAAACGTGGGTGTTGCTGGTGTGGCTCCTGGGGTTATAAGCTATGGTACACTGGGCAACAGGCTGCTTCTTTCCCTGTCTGAACTTTCTGAGCTGTAAAGTGGGCACAATGATCGGACTCCCTGGCTCGTAGGGCTGTTGTGAGGTTTGAATGAGTGTAGCACATTAGACACGGGCACACAGCATGACTGCCTGAGGGGCGGAGGTTATGATGACTGTTACTTCCCAGTAGGCAGTGAGTTCCCCTAAGAAGGGGCTGTGTCTGCCTTGTTTAGCCCACATTTTCATAGCCTCACATGCCGGGCACAGAGGCACTCAGATATTTATTGGATTAGTAAGTGAAGGAATGTATAAACTGTAACACCGGGATAATAATAATTGTACTGCCCTTAAGGCTGTCATGAGGACTCAGAATCCTATCAGGTGGGGTGCTTTGCACAGGGCTGAGCCAGTCCTACCCACCAACCCAAGGGCCCACCTACTCACAAAGACTCATTCCACTAAGCTCTGAGATCCACCAGTCATTTCCTGAGTTTCTGCCCTGGTGCCACGCCTCAGTAGGGTGAATCAGACCTTGCCCCAGCCCTCTAGGCTGGCTGCAGCAGTCCTAGTCATCAGTTTGATCTTCCCAGGAACCAATGACTCTAGCGTCATTATGATCACCCCATTTCCGAGATGACGACGCTGAGGCTCTGAGGGAGCAAGGTCACCAGGGCTTCTTTACCTGGCCAGTGAGGGCAGAGAGATGGCCAACCCAGCCTCCTGAGGGCAGGAGTGTGTGAACTCAAAACTGCTCTGCGCCCCCACCTTGATTGTGGATCCAGAAGGCTCCAGTCACACAGATTTGTTCACTGAACATTAACTTGTGTCAGGCCTAGACTCTTGGTGGTGAGGACAGACTCACACTGGAGGTATAAGTGAATCACATAATCCCACAAATCAAATATAATTGTAAACTGTGGCAAATACAAGAGAGAAAGTCCTAAGAAAATGAAAGAGGGAAGCTTCCCAGGAAGGTGACATTGGACCCAAGGATGAGCAAGTGTTGATGGCTGTGCAAGGGGGGCAGGGAGCCAAAGGAGACAGTGCGGGCAGAGACCTTGAGGCCCAAGGAAGTGGCTCATTACAACACAGAGGGAGCTCAGCAAGGGAGGGGAGGAAGGGGGGGCGGGGTGGGCGGGGGGCCCAGAGAGCACCTGGTTTGGAAGGTCATGTCCAGGATTGGGGGCTTTATCCTGAGAGCAAGGGTGGGGGTGTTGCGGGGGTAGGAGTATGTGACTGGACTAAAGTTCTAGAAAAATCCTCTGGCTGCTACGTGGAAAAGAGATTGAAGGGGGCAAAATCAGAGACACATAAAAACTTAATACAATTATCTAGATGAGGGGTCACTAGAGGTGGGACAAGGGCCAGATTCCAGAGGCTTCTGCGGAGGCAGAGTGGGCAGAACTTTGTGCTGCATTAGATGGTAGTGGGAAGTGGCCACACACACACACGGATGCACACAGATATGAGTATACATGTCCATAAACACACAGACACATGCCTGTGCAATCTCACAGGCCAAGAAGAACACACAGATACACTCACAGGGGCCACGACACATACATACACACAAGCCCTAAACATACAGAAAAACATACAAATGCACAGACTGGAAAAAAATGTCACCCACCCACAAACACAGGCCAGGTGAACATGAGGCATGACATGTTCCCACATACATACATACATCATGGGTGAGCCTCCAAAACACTCATACCTGACCACCCAGAAAGCAGCCAGCTGAGACGTGATGGAGAGGAGACACACACACACACACACACACACACACACACACACACACACACAGCAGAAACACTGCAGAGACCCCCTGAGCCGCCCTCCTCAGCCCTGTGACCATGGGCGGTCCTGTCCTCCTCTGCATCTCACTTGTCTCTGCTGCCAGAAGGGGCGAGGACAGTCCCAGCCCCTGGGCTGCGGAGAGCACAAGATGAGTTACTGTGCCTGGCTCACAGGGTTGTCAGAACAGTGTTTGCCCTTTGAGGCAGACACACTCAGGGAGCAGGCTGCCCTCGCTGCCCCCCACCCAGCTTCTGCCCTGCAGGGCTCTCCCCTTCAGAAGCTCTCACCCCTCCTAGGCCTCAGAGCTGGCCCTTCCTCCTCCATCCTCGCTGAGCTGCCTTCCTTTCTCACCCTTGCTCAGTCCCCAGGGCCCAGAATCCAGCCTGGCTCCAGCTGTCCTGTGACTCTTTAGGGCAAAGGGCTGGCGCGAGGTGGCAGGACCCCTTGGTCCCACCTCTACCCCAGTTGTTACCCACGGGCCTTGGGTGCCTGCCTCTGCCCCAGTGCCCTCTGCCTGAGATTCTTGGCAAGTTTCTGGCAACCTCAATATCCCTTCCTCCCTCCTCCACCCAGCTCAGCCCCTGGGGAGCTGCCTAGAACAGGGTGGAAGGGCAGGGCCCTGGAATCATGACGGCCTGGGATTCAGCCTCTTCCTCGCCACTGCTCATCCCAGCCCATCCAGGCTCACCTGGTCACCAACCTCAGCACTGTCTCCAGAGGCGTCTATCTGTTCGTCTGGTTGTCTGCCCTGGGGAGGGGTGGTCCTCTCCCAAGCTCCCATTCACCTGCTTCTGCCCCCACTCTGACTCTTCACGCTTTCTTTCCATCTTGTCAGGTATTTGCTGAGTAACTTTTATGTTCCAGACCCCATGATGAGCCCTGAGGCCACCCCCTGCCCTAGGGGCATCATAATCCAAAAGAAAAGAAATGGGGGCACCTTGGCGGTGCGGTCTGTTAAGGGTCTGACTCATGGTTTTGGCTCAGGTCCAGATCTCAGGGTCATGAGATCAAGCCCTGCATCCCGGCTCCCCATTTAGCGGGGAATCTGATGGAGTCTGCCTCCCTCTGCCCCTCCTGCTGTGCTTGCTCTCTCTCTCTCCAGCAAATAAATAAATAAATCTTAAAAAGGAAAAAAAAAAGAGAGAAGAGAGACAGAGGATTCACCTATAGCCAAGCAGATGACCTCAGGGCCTCCCATTTGTGCAGACCCCTTCCAAAACCCTGTCCCTAAGTTTGTATTTGTGATTTTACACCTTTTTTTTTTTTTTTTTTCCTAAAAAGAGCTTTACTTCTACACATACCAGCTTCACAGCTCCACGAAGTCTGGGTCTGTCCCTGGTGGGGAGACAAACAACAAACATGTAAATGAACGGGTCTAATTGCAAGTGTGTAAAATTCTAGGAAGAAATGCAAGTATGATGGCAGAGAGTAATGATAGGGGTGTGTGTCTTAGGTGGGGAGGAATAGTTAGAGAGGGCCTGTGTGTGGAGGGGAAGCCAAGGCCTAAAGGGTAAGAAAGAGCTGGCCAGGTAAGGAGTACATGGAATCACATCAGTAAGGTGTTTATTGGAGCCTCAGTTTCCCATATGTGAGGTGGGGATGACAGTCACAGCAGGATGGCCTGTGAAGGGTAAGTGGCATGTGCCCAGTGTGGGAACACCACACCGTAGGACACGTGGCTCAGAACCCCTAGCTGAGCTTGGCACCACCCTTAATAGGCTTTTTTTTTTTCCTAAAGATTTTTATTTATTTATTTGACAGAGGGAGATCACAAGTAGGCAGAGAGGCAGAGAGAGAGGGGGAAGCAGGCTCCCCACCGAGCAGAGAGCCTGATGAAAGGCTCGATCCCAGGACCCTGGGATCATGACCTGAGCGGAAGGCAGAGGCTTAACCCACTGAGCCACCTAGGCGCTCCCCTTAATCGGCTTTTGTGCTCTGGGGAGGGACAGGCAGGGCTGACTCTCCCTCCCCGCCTACCACCACCAACAGCTGGGGCCGGCTGTGCCAGGGCCAGCATAGGGGACAGGACAGGAGCTGAGATCACTGGGCCTTTGCTCCCTGAAATCCACCCTGGGGAGAGGGAGGGCAGCTGGGCTTGGTGAAAAGAAACAGTTTGTTCAGAACAGAGGCTAAGATTCCTGGCTTCTAAGAGAGAAGAGGGTTGTTGGCAGGCTAGATACCTGTTTCTAATTGTTGAGGGGTTTGAGTGTCTGGATGCCTGGATCCAAGGGAGGAAGGGGCTGGGGCCTGAACTCCTGGGTTCTAAGGCAGAGGAGCCTGGGACAAGGACTCCCATTTGAGCCCAGGCCTGGGAACCAGCAGAGGGGGAGGGGCGCTGGGCTCCCTGCTGTGTTTACAACACATGGTTTCCCTGTCCTTTCTGGGTGGGAGGTGGAGCCGGTGGCCACACCCAGGGCAGGCTCTGCTCCTCCCCGCTGGTTTATCGCCCCAGGCTTCTGCTGGCACCCGCCACTCTCAGCCCTAGCGGAGCCTGCAGCTCAGCCTGGGGGAGCTCAGAAGAGGTCTGGGAGGGGTGAGTGCACTGTCTGCTGAGAGACAGGGGTGGTAGAGCTTTAAAACCCCAGGGACTGCAAGGGAGGGGAGACACCTTCTCGGGGATGAGGCAGCAGCCAGGCAGGGTCCTTAGTGGGCTTCAGGAGGGAAGAGTCCCCTGAGCAGAGGGCACCATCTCCACCAAGGGAGTCAACGGCAGCTTGCCCAGGGCGTGGGTGACAGTACAGGGATCCCAGAGGGAAGATCACCAGGAACCCTGAAGTGTGGGGAGTCAGGCCTAGGCCAGGGCAAGTTTTTGAGGGCCATAGTCAGAGGCCCAGCTTCCAGAACCCTGGGAGGGAGACCAGCAGAAGTAAGGGCTCTGGACCCAGAGATCAGGGTTTGAATCCCGCGCTGCCACTATCAATGCAAGCTTCAGCTCCTTACTGAACACCTCGGAGCCTCAGTTTCTCCTGTAAAATGGGGATGCTACCCATAACAGTTGAAACAAAAATGGAGGCAGTCTGGTTCTCAGGGTGAGCAAGCACTAACGGAACAAACACATGGAAAAATCTTAGCACAGGTCTGGCACAGAGGGAGCTCAAGGCTAATGGCAGAGATGAAGGCGACTGTTCTAAGCAGGGGAATGGGGCTGGCCCATGCGATCTAAGCCAAGTGGAGAGGCCCAAAGGCTGGGGGACCCAGCTGGGGAGCAGTGGGACCGACCGACCTGTGGGGATCCCACAGAGGAAAAGGGAGGCAGCTGGAGCTTGGAGGAGGTTCCACAGCCAGATTCAAGGGACCAGGAGGGGGACAGGACTGACTCCTCTGTTTTAAGTAAGGCTAGGATTATGAAATGGGTTCAGGAAGAGAATTAGGCTTGAGACCAGGGTCTGGCAACATCACCAGGTAGATGGGAATGGATGGGCTGAGAGCTGAGCTCTCCCAAATTCTGGTGGAGGGGATGGGCCTGTGGGTGGCACCTGGGGCCTGAGAGAGGGGGGACCTAGTTAGGCTCCACACCTCTCAGAGAACCTCAAGAGTCCTGGCCCCCAGGAGAGCAAGCACCTGAATTCTTGGGTCCCTGGAAGGAAACAGAGGGGTGGGTAGACTCTGGGGTTGTAGGAGAGACGTGGAGCTAGGAATCCAAGAAGAGCCCCACATAGGAGATAGCAGGGAGAACGGGGGTCTAGGGTCCGGACTCTTGGGTCTGCAAAAGTAGGGGATGGGGCATTAGACTGCACCCTTGGCCTTAGCCTGCCTAACAGAGGCTCCCCGCTGGCCCACAGCCTCGCGGCTCACACACAGCATGGACCTGCGCACGATGACCCAGTCACTGGTGACTCTGGCGGAGGACAACATGGCCTATTTCTCGAGCCAGGGCCCCGGGGAAACGGCACGGCGGCTGTCGGGAGTCTTTGCAGGGATTCGGGAGCAGGCACTGGGGCTGGAGCCGGCCCTGGGCCGCCTGCTGAGCGTGGCACACCTCTTTGACCTGGACGCCGAGACGCCGGCCAATGGGTACCGCAGCCTCGTGCACACGGCCCGCTGCTGCCTGGCGCACCTACTGCACAAGTCCCGCTACGTGGCCTCCAACCGCCGCAGCATCTTCTTCCGCACCAGCCACAACCTGGCAGAGCTCGAGGCCTACCTGGTCGCCCTCACCCAGCTCCGGGCCCTAGCCTACTATGCCCAGGGCCTGCTGGCCACTAACCAGCCAGGGGGGCTCTTCTTTGAGGGTGACGATGGGCTCATTGCTGAGTTCCTGCGCGAGTATGTCACTCTGCATAAGGGCTGCTTCTATGGCCGCTGTCTGGGCTTCCAGGTGAGCTCCCCCGGCCACAGCCCCACTCCTCTGGACTCAGAGTGAAGGTGCCCGGTGGGCCCCTACCTGGCCCCACAGCATGGTACAGTTGCCATAGTGGTCGGTTTGCCTGAACTCCCAGGATGGTAGACCTGGAAAGGGGAAGACATCTAGGGCTCAGGCAGCTGCATGGGACGGGGGGGGGGCCTCAAACTTGTGGCCCCTGGGTTGATTCCACCGAGTAGTAAGAAATCGTCAACTCGCATAGCTCTTTGTGCCAGGATCCCCATGACTTTCTATTATCCTACTCTCAGAGATCTGACCAGTCTTTATGGTGACCTGCCTGGCCCCTGAATCATCTGAGACCCCTCAGAAGGGTGCTTAGTATTGTTCTCAAAGGCCTCTTCAAAAGCACACACCCCATTTAGTGCCCCCCCCCGGGGGGGTGCATGTGCAGAAGGGAGGGGGCTAGCTCCATTTTACAGAGGCTCAAGGCCACAGGACCCCAGGTCAGCCTGGGCTGTTGACGCAGGATTTTCCAGCCATGGGGAAGGCCAAGGAGCACTTCCGAGTTGGTGACTACCAGGGGGACCTGGTGGTGGCCCCACTCCAGACACTCCCATGGGGGTACTGCTCACCTTAGCACTGAAAGGAAGGCAGCCTGGGAGCCTTTGGACTCTGAGCAAGTCATCTGGGGATTCAGAATTGGGGTGGGGGACGGGGTCCTGAGGCCTCAGAGCAGAGGTCCAGTGTACTCCTATGAGGTCAGTTCTAGGTGCCCCAGGCCCCAGGCACATCAGGGAAGCCCCCCACAGGAGCATCTGAAGCTGTGTGACTCTGCAGCCCCTCAGATTCTCTCTGGGTCCCCCTAATCCCCCAGCCCAGATGGGCTTGGCAGTCTCTCAGCGTTCTTTCCCGCTTCCCCACGGAGCAGCCTGTCCTCACCAATCCAGCCTGGATGTTCCTGGGAACTTCCCTTCACCTAAACTGACCCCCAGCAAATATCGATCAGTCCAGCTGGGCCAGCTGGCTCCTCCCTGTGTCCCGGCCACGACCTTGGAGTCACGGGAGAGTGATCCTGGGGCCACCCAAGCCAGCACTCCAGGCAAAATGGCCAGGCACCGCTGTGCTCTCTGGCCCACTGGGCCCCTGGCCAGGGGCAAGGTCATGCCTGACAGCTCTTCTCTGAGGGCCCAGCAGCTATGCTACAGAACTGGCTTTGTCCTGTAAAATGTCAGCCCCCACAGGGCAGAAGCCTCTGTGCACCGCTAGCTAGCACCTCCTCCTGCCCATCCCCCACCCCCCACCCAAAGCCTAGTGCCTAGCTTGAAGTAGGATGTAGGCCTGCATTTGTTGAATGAACAAAAGAACCCTGCTGGCCCCATGCCCAGCTTCCAATGGCTTTTTTCCTCTGATCTTGTCTCCCCATTGTCTTTTCTTAGCTGCCTGCCTCCTCCCTCAGATGCGTCTCCCCATTTGGCTTTCTGCTGCAAGATCTCTGGCCCTGTCTCTGACCATCTCCTGTCTGTCTTCCTGCCACCCAGGAACTGGTCCCCGTCCGTGCACCTGGCCTCATCTCTGTCCTCGATGACTTTCAGGAAATCTCTGCATCACCTTACTCCCAGCCCTCTATGGCTCCACCCACATCTGGAATACATCCACATTCCTCCATGAGCCCCCTCTTCTCTTACCTTGGCCACTGCCCCTCTCTCCTTATTCACTCTGCTCCAGCCACACAGTTTACCCCCACCAAGCACAGGCTGCCTCAGAGCCTTTGCACTTGCCATGTCCTCTGCAGGGCCCAGCCTTCCTTTGCTGCATCTGGATCCCTCCTCCAGCACCCTCTGGATACCCATCTAAGTAGCCTGACCCCCTAGTCATCAGTCTGTGTCCCCTCCACCTACTGGTTTTTCAAAGCATTCCTTGACATTGAACATGCACCTTTATTTGCTTCCTGTTGCCTAGAGCAATGTGAGTAGGAGCTCACTAAATGTTTGCTGAATGACCACGTCTCCCCCCAAACCACATCTCTGCCGCTCACTCCTGCCTCCAGTCCCTCCTGGGCAGCAGGTGACCCAGCAGCGTCTCTCCACAGTTCACGCCTGCCATCCGGCCATTTCTGCAGACCATCTCCATCGGGCTGGTGTCCTTCGGGGAGCACTATAAGCGCAATGAAACAGGCCTTGGTGAGTTCCTGCCAGACCCTGCCTACAGCCCCACCTCCCTTCCTGTCCCTCCTCCTCCTTCCATCTCCCCCCACTGGAGTCCCTGATACCCCTCCTGACCCCCAGGTGTGACTGCCAGCTCCCTCTTCACCAGCGGCCGCTTTGCCATCGACCCAGAACTGCGTGGGGCTGAGTTTGAGCGGATCATACAGAACCTAGATGTGCACTTCTGGAAATCCTTCTGGAATATCACTGAGATTGAGGTGCTATCGGTGAGCAGGGGGCCTGATGAAGACCCCACGGGTGTTACAAGATGGGCACACTGGGGCCCACAGACCCATCCCAGACCACGTCAGGCCTCAGTGAGGCTCCAGGCTCAGGGACAGTGCGTGACGGAAAAGGTGAGGGTGGGGATCCGAGAGGAGACATGAGAGGCTGCAAGCAGCTCTTCGCCAGCACCCCTCCTGTCTCCTCCCACCAGTCTCTAGCGAACATGACATCAGCTACCGTGAGGGTAAGCCGCCTCCTCAGTCTGCCACCAGAGGCCTTTGAAATGCCGCTGACTGCTGACCCCAAGTTCACGGTCACTATCTCGCCCCCCCTGGCCCACTCGGGCCCCGGGCCGGTCCTCGTCAGGCTCATCTCTTATGACCTGCGTGAAGGACAGGTAGGAGATAACAGCCAAGGAGCACTGACAGCCCCTTTACCTAGACGCCCTCCCACCTCCCACTTCTTACACCTGCTCCCTATGCCCATCCTGTGTCTCTGAGCACATCCCTTTGGTGGGGTGAGGCCCGGGCAGGCTGCCCCAGCCTCACCCACATCATCCTTCCTCATCCCCCCGCCCAGGACAGTGAGGAGCTCAGCAACCTGGTGAAGTCTGAGGGGCCCCGGAGCCTGGAGCTGCGGCCCCGCCCCCAGCAGGCACCCCGCGCACAGTCCCTGGTTGTGCACATCCACGGCGGTGGCTTCGTGGCCCAGACCTCCAAATCCCATGAGCCCTACCTCAAGAGCTGGGCCCAGGAGCTGGGTGTTCCCATCCTCTCCATCGACTACTCCCTGGCCCCCGAGGCTCCCTTCCCCCGGGCGCTGGAGGAGTGCTTCTACGCTTACTGCTGGGCTGTCAAACACTGTGCCCTCCTCGGTGAGCCCCCGCCCCTCGCTGTCACCCACTCCCTGGTCCTGCCACCACCCTCTACTGCGCAGGGAGAGAGCCATTTACCTGCTCAGGCCTCAGTCTTGCACCTGCTGCCTCCCCTCCCATCTCCTCCCACCCAGCTCTCTGCCACCTGTTCACCCCCTCCTGCCCCACTGCCCCCCGCTCTCCCCATCTAGCCCTGATACCCCACATGCCCTCGGACCTTTTCTTTCCTCCTCCTGTCTCTCCACCCGCCTGTCCTGCATGTCCAGCTCCCTGGCCCTCGCTCCAGCCCATTCTTCCAGCTCCTCTGACCTCCTTCTTCTGACATCTCCAGAGGCCCAGGACAAGGCAGGGGTGTGCCCCAGAGCACACGGATGTGGCTCTTTTGTATGGTCAGTTGAACCCTGCCCTTCCATCTCCAGGCCTCCGCTGCCCCTCCTTCCCGAAATGGGCCCTGTCTCTCCTTTCTCACCACCTGTCCCCCTTGCTTCTGACCTCCAACCTCAAGCTCCTCAGAGCATGATCTCTACATCATCAAGTCTCCCTGATCCCCCGACTGCTGTCCCCCAAACCCCTCCCTCAGTTTACCAATCTCTAAAATTGCAGTTGGCTAGACCTTGGGGTTGGAGCCCCCATATCCTACCTCTGAGAGTCCATTGCTCCTGGCTCAGAGCTTGAATTCCTCCCTGCCAAGCTAACCAAGCCCTCTCCAACACCCCTCCAACCCAGGCTCAACAGGGGAACGGATATGCCTCGCAGGGGACAGCGCAGGTGGGAACCTCTGCTTCACTGTGTCCCTCCGGGCAGCAGCCTATGGGGTACGGGTGCCAGATGGCATCATGGCAGCTTACCCAGCCACAATGCTACAATCAACCGCCTCTCCCTCCCGCCTTCTGAGCATCATGGACCCCCTGCTGCCCCTCAGTGTGCTCACCAAGTGTGTCAGCGCCTACGCTGGTAAGACCACCACACACACAGCTGGGGGCCTGGGGAGGGCTTGGACGCCGGAGTCCTACAGGGACGGGGGCCAGCGCCCAGTCTCCCAGGGCTCGGGAAAGGAAATCAGAGACTCCTGGTCCCCACTGAAGCCATCAGACATTCTTGGGTCCCTGAGGGCACAGAGGCTTGACGTTGGCGAGTGCTGAGACTGGGCCTCAGCCCTCTGCACACACTCCACAGGTGGAGAGACAGAGGACCCCTCCAACTCGGACCAGAAGGCCCTGGGCATGATGGGGCTGGTGCGACGAGACACAGCCCTGCTCTTCCGGGACCTTCGCGTGGGCGCCTCCTCATGGCTCCACTCTTTCCTGGACTTGAGTGGGAACAAGTCCCACAGGAACTCAGTACCCACAGCAGGTGAGTGAAGCCCTCCCCTCACGCACCCATTCGAGGTAGAGAGCCCAGTCCACCAGAAGTCCTGGGGGGAGGTGAGAGGCTGTGTCCTGGAGTGCTCAGGGAATCGGAGATAACCTTCTGGCTCTAACCTTGTATTTATCCCTGGGGACTACCGCACAGCCTTGATTTTCCACAACGATCCACATCCTGGAATTTCCAGGACTTCCAGTCCACCAGGTCATCTCAGAACTTCCAGGAACTATAAGATTTAGCCTTCCAAAGGTTGTTACGTGTGCTGATTTTCGATCCTGATAATGCCACTCAAATCTCTTGGGCCCTCAGAGGGGAGTCCAGCCCTCCTAGATTCTTCCCAGACTTTTAACAGAGACACATGGGGGTAATACCCCACTCCAGGGGCTGGCCTAGAAGCCTAAGGGCAAGGAGATCAGCAGACTGCACAGACCTCAGTCAGTGGAAGAGATTCCTAGCCTCAGGGCAGGTGGCAGGATCCTCATGCATCCAAAAATCACTAACATCCAGGGATCTATTTTTTTCCCACCATTTTTTTTTAACATTTTAATGATCTTAAAGTACAGCCAACTCATTTTCTATCTCCAGCACCCCGAAGTACTTTTTGAATAATAGCACGTGGTCAAAAGTAGATACCATTCCTATTCAGAAAATTATTCCAACCGAATGTGTCCTACTTTAAGATTTTTTTTTTAAGATTTATTTATTTATTTTAGAGAGAGAGAGAACAAGCTGGGGGAGTGGGAGAGGGAGAAGCAGGTTTCCTGACGAGCAGGGAGCCCAATGCGAGGCTTGATCCCAGAACCCTGGGATCATGACCTGAGCCAAGGCAGGCACTTAATGACTGAGCCATCCAGGCGCCACTACTTTAACTTTTTAAATCTTAGGATATTCAAATGAATGCAAATACACACAAAAACAATTAAAAGGGATTTGAACCGTGGATCATTGAGCACTGGGGCTTTCCCTAAAGGTCAGAGGTGGCAAGTACAGCCCCTAGAGGCACACAGGCCAGTATAGCAACCTCAGGGGATGGGGGTCAGGGACCCAATCTGGGAGTCTTGCTTTGCTCCTCCATGAAATAAGTACAGTCAGGGGACCTGCCTCATGAGTTTGTTGTTAGGACTTCATGCAACTGTTTGTGCCGAGCACCCAGCACAAACCCAACACCCAGTAGGTGTTCCTAGCAGAAGCTGGCAGCCTGACAGGCTGCACCCCATGACTCCCATCACTGCTTCCGTGCCTGTGACCCTCTGGGTCATGAAGCACTTAGGCCGTTATTCTCCTATCGTCTTGCATCTTGCCTTCGAGGATTTATGTAGACAAAAAAGAAAAAGATCTGCAGAAGGCAGTGTCCTGGTGCGCTAGTGGTAAGCAGCACAGATCTGATTAAATCAGCCAAGGTGGGCATTCAACACCAGCCGAAGCCATCTCCGGCATCAGCAGGGCACTTCCCGGCTCACTCAAAGGGAAGGGATAAAACCAAAGCACACGAAGGAAATGTTGGGAACAGATCTTTGGGGCTGCAGGGTTGGGGCCCCTGAGAACCAGTTTCCCAAGACTCTTTAGCTCCCTGTGAACACGGCTTCCTTTCACACCGTGTGGGCCTGCTTGCTACTCCACTGTGGATACCCTGTGTCGAGCGGCCCTCACAGGCTAGCTGGGCCTCGTGCTGGGGTCGGGGAGGCCTACTACTACTACTAAGACATGAGGATAGTGTATGACCTCCCAATGGCGAGCCATGGCTCATCCCACTGAGTCCTCACCACCTCCTGTGAGATAAGGACTATTTTTATGCCCTCTTTGTGCAAAGGAGGAAACTGAGCACTCAGAGGTGAAGTGACTTGCATTTCACCATCCTGGTCACCACACACACAGCCCTCCACCTTGACTCCTTCCACCTCTCCCTTGGAGTTGCAGTCGGGGGGCACGTGGGGCTCCCCACCCATCTCCAAGGACACAGTCTGGGGGAACATGCAGCCTCCAGAGCCCTAGCACTCAGCTCCTCCTCCACAGGCCGCTGTCCTCCCCCTGACCCTTCCTTTCAGCCACTCACTCACCCAGCACACAAAGCCAGGCTGATGGGTGGCCCGGACTGGCCGCCTTACCCTGCCCCTTTTGCAGAACCCATGCGGCGCAGCGTGTCTGAGGCAGCCCTGGTCCAGCCCGAGGGCCCGCTGGGCACGGACTCCCTCAAGAGCCTGACACTACACGACCTGAGCCTAAAGGGCAGCTCGGACACATCAGACACCCCAGAGCTGTCACTATCCGCGGAGACACTTGGCCCCCCCACGCCCTCGGACATCAACTTCTTCGTGGGCCCCGACGACGCGCCGGATGAGCTGAGCACCAAGGACAGAGGCTGTAGCGCAAGCGCCGCCTTCCCAGAGGGTTTCCATCCCAGGCGCTCCAGCCATAGCACCACCCGGATGCCCCTCTGCTCTTTGCCCATCGTCAAGAACCCCTTCATGTCGCCGCTGCTGGCTTCTGACAGCATGCTACAGAGCCTGCCACCCGTGCACATTGTGGTGAGCACCAGACTGGGATGATGCAGGGACAGGTGGACGCAGGTGCACCTGGGGAAGAGAGCCCCCAAGCGGGAGCCACAGAGGGGGAGGGGGTGGGGGGAAGGGGGGAAGCCTGTCCAGGAACTAGGGCTGCCATTTCCTCTAGGGACAGTCGGGGAAGGGGAAAGAGGCAGTGGGTCTGGGGGGTGGGGGATGCCGGGCCGAGGCTCATTCTCCCACTCATCGGCCCCTCCCCTCGTTCCTCTGCCCCGTGCCCACCCCGCCGTCCCACAGGCGTGCGCGCTGGACCCCATGCTGGACGACTCGGTCATGTTCGCGCGGAGGCTGCGCGGCCTGGGCAAGCCCGTGACGCTGCGCGTGGTGGAGGACCTGCCGCACGGCTTCCTGAGTCTGGCGGCGCTGTGCCAAGAAACGCGGCAGGCGGCCGAGCAGTGCGTGGAGTGCATCCGCCTCATCCTCGCCCCGCCCGCCGCGCCGCGGGTCTGAGCCCTGGCCCCAGCCAGGAGGCGCAGGGAGATGGGGCTGCGGGGGGCGACACTAAAGGCCTCTTGTTCCCATTTCAGCCGGCCTCCGTGGTGAATGCGCCCCGGGTTGGGTGGCGGGGCCCCCCTGAGGGGCTCCCGGCTCCCTCGGACTGAGCGGGAGGGGCAGGCTGTGCCTTAAGGTGGGAGGACGGCCAGGGGTAGGGGTGGGGGCGGGGGTCCCAAGCCAAGACCCTGGCCTAAGGGGTGGGGGGCGCACACCAACTAGTCTCCGTGGACAGCTGGAGCCGCACTCCATCATTGCCTTCTACTGCTGCTGTGACCACCGCAGGGTGGGGGCCTGGCCCTACCTGGCAAGTCGGTTTGGTTTTATTCCTTTGTAAATAAAAGTATTTAATTAGTTTGGCCTCTTGCAAATAGTGTCGGGTGTCGCCCACCAGGGGGCAGCATCAGGCTCTTGCTGGGATCTGAGAAGCCTGGCGGTAGAAAGCTGGGAGTCCAGCTTGTGGATCCTGAGGAAGGAGGGGACTGCAGGCCCGGATTCTTGGGTGCGGAGGGACTCGACACCCCTACTAACACACACCACCTTCAGACTTAATCCAGGTGGTGTGCCGAAGGGCTCTGGGTTCTCAGCTACTCCCCTTTGCAGACCCAGCCCCCGCACCCACCCAGAAAAGAAAACCCATACTTCCTAGAGAACTACAGCAAACTTAACAGGGAACCAGAAACAAAACTGGTCACCCCAAATACTGGAAGCCCAAGCTCTGCCCAGCTGTGACAGTCACTCAGTCCCTCAACCAAGACTCAGAGGTCTTGCCCTTTCGTACGCCCTGGGTTTAGAGCAGAGATAATTTCTTTTTTTTTTTTTTTTAAGGTTTTATTTATTTATTTGAGAGAGAGACAGTGAGAGAGAGCATGAGTGAGGAGAAGGTCAGAGGGAGAAGCAGACTTCCCATGGAGCTGGGAGCCCGATGTGGGACTCGATCCCGGGACTCCGGGATCATGACCTGAGCCGAAGGCAGTTGTCCAACCAACTGAGCCACCCAGGCATCCCGAGCAGAGATAATTTCTATCCAGGGCAGGGGGGCGGGGAGAGTTGACAAAGAGACCCAGACACAGGCTGTCACAGTCCCCTCAGATTCCATTAGTGGTAGTCAAGGAGGGCTTCACAGAGGAGGTGATATGAGCTTGACCTTAAAGGAGAAGTGTTAAGTTTGCTAGGCAGAAGAAACATGCAAAGTTGTGAGAGCTACTGGGCAGTTATCAAAGTCTATCCCTGGCCAGAAGGTCAGGTGCAAAATGGGGAGTGGCCTAAGGGGCCTGGAGTGGTCAGCAAAAGCAGATCCTAAAGGGCTTGGAGTACAATCTGGGCTGTAACTGGAGGGCAATGGGAGCCACAGAAGGACTCTGAGCAGGGGAGGGACAGGATCAGACCCTGGGACATTGGGGGATGGACTGAAAGGGGCAAGTCCTGGAGGCAGAGAAAGCTGAGGACAGGGATGAGGGTAGGGAGTAGGAGTAGGAGCCGTAACTGAGGTTGAAGAGGACTTACTGAGGGTAGAGCAGATGGGGATGAAAATGGCACCCAGGCTAGCCACAGGAGCACATGGACAGTAAGACTGTGTCTTTACTCGAAAGAGGCTCTGGTGTGTACAAGGTAGGTGACAGTATGTTTTGCACATGGAGAGATCAAAAGGTCTTTGTGAGACCACCCAGGGGGACATCAAGGAAGCAGCAGGAGGCAGGAGAGCAGACTAGATGCTCACATCTGGCTGGAGCTAGATTCTTTCCAGGAAGAGTGGACAGATGGGATGAGCAGAGGGTCAGGACAGAGAGAGTCCTGAGGGCTCCCCAGGAAAGGGGTGGGCAGTAAAAAGGGAGTCAGTCCTGGAGGGTTCTAAGGTGGAGCTGGAGAGGGAAGAAGCTAAGCAGGAAACAAGAGAAGAGGACTTAAAGCTAAGGGGATTTCAGGTGAGAGGGAGTGGTCTGGGTGAAATGAGGATGGAAATATCCCCAACTTCAGCAGGGAGTGGGTGGGTCCTTGGTGACTTGTCCAGAGCCATTGCAGGGCCAGGGATGTGGGCAGCCAGACATGGAGGGCTGAGGAGGGAGAGATTTGAGGAGGTAAGAGATTTGCCCAGTGAGTACCTCAAGTCTTCAGCTATGAACGGGGTAAGAAATAATTCAAGGGAGCTGGATGTAGTGTGTGTGTGTGTGTGTGTGTGTGTGTGTGTGTGTGTGTGTGTTTAGAGATGACAGAACATGTTTTAATGCTGCTGGGGAAGGAAGGGAGAGAGAGAGACTGAAGATGCAGAAGTACAAGAAAAGTTTCCTGAGCAGATGGGGCAGGGGGACCCTCACCACAGAGGCCCTCATTCAACCAATAAGTGACTTCTGAGCAAGGGCTGTGTGGGGGAGGGAACCATGGCCCAGAACTCTCCCTAAAGGTCCTATTCCCTCGTTGAGCTCATAGAACCCCTTGTTCATCTCCCCCAAAACAGTCAACCAGCCACCAACCTGCTCCTATTTCCTGTCCCCATCTCAGGGACAGCTCCTGTACGCCTGTAGCCTAGGCCAGAACTCTGGGTCTTGTCCTGGACAGCCCCACAGCCCATCAAGCCCCATATGCTATTGTTTCTACCTCCTGAACCCCTCTCTGCCTTATCCTCTTGGTCTCTGACCTAATCCACGCTTCATCTCCTGCCTGGGTATCTGCCCAAGCCACCTTCTGGGCTACTGGCATCCAGTCTCCTTCCTCCAATTCTGGCTGCAGCTCTGACCTGGTCTTTCCCTGCTCTAAACCCTTCCATGGCTCCCCACTACCACCCCGCTCCAGGACAAAGTCCGAGCTGCCAAACTGGCCTTGCCCACTTCTTCTTCCTCTTCCAGCCTTACAGGTACCCCACTGCAAGGACCTGACTGGCCTCCTTGGGCACCTACACACAGTAATATTCCCGCATGCTTTGCTTTCCCCGCTTATGAGGAAACATCCTCCAACACGCTCTTCTCCTTTGCTTGGTACTTGTACCCCTCCAGGATCCAGAGCCAATGTCCCCTCCTTCGGAAACCCTTTCCTGACCCAGTAAAGCTAAAAAGGATTCTCCTGTACTCCCCCACCTCGGCACACCCCTGCCCATCAACGTGTCCGTCCTCCCATCTGACCCGGGATCCTCGAGGGCAAGGCCTACGCCTGACTCGTCTTGGTCACCACTGTAGTCAGCCAGCACAAGGCCTAGCACACTGGAAGCCTCAGGAAACGTTTAAGTAATAGTGGCCGAGTGTGCGATGAGCCAGCAAGCGAGTAGCAACAGAAGGAAATGGGAAAGCCAGTGAGTGGGAGAGAGAATGAAGGCAGGAGAGACGGAACCGATGGGTACGCACACCAGGTAGGAGCAGCCGAGGATCAGGTTTAGGGTCAGAGGAATGGAATGGAGAGATGAATATCTGGGACTCAGTTTCTCCAACAAAGCTAAATGCTCGGTCCTCCGGGCTAAGCGGACCCTCCGCCTTCAAGCCCACCAAGCCTCGCCGTTTCCCCTCCAAACTATGTCCAGAATACCTGTACTGGGCGTGCAGGAAGGGGCTTACCGACTGCACCAGCAGAACCTGTTTCCCTCACCAGCAGCTCCAGCCTCCGCGGTGCGTCGAAGGAGTCCCACCCCACAGGTGCGCGGCCTATTGGTTGACTGGCAAAGACTAGTGGAGACTGGCGTCCTCCAGAGCCTATCGCCGCCCGACTTAGGCCTTATCACAGCCAGCCTCCGGAGGCCTGCCTCTGGCAGCGGAGGGCGTAGTGGGCTGCAGAAGCGCCCCGAAAGTGGGGTTTGGCTGCTCGCACTGCTCGCTGGCCACATCCTCGCGTCCCAAGGGAAAATGGGGACTTGAGAAGTCCGGACTCCTTGGTCCTGAGGGAGGAGGGATGGAGGAACCTAGACTTCAGGGTCTGAGGAACATCTGAATGAATGGTTGGCTCTTGAGGGAGGAGGGAGTTGGGAACCTGAAAGACTCATTGGTCTGCCCAGGGATGACGGATTTGAGGTTTAAGATTTTATGTGGCTATGTATGGGATTGGAGCCAGGCCTTGCCCCAGGCAAGAGTTCTGGGTCCCATGAGGTGAGGCTTGGAATAGAGATGAAGAGGAGGCGGCTTAGGGGAAGCTCTGGCTTCTTTGTGCTTTTCCACCACCGCCTCCACCCCCCAAGGAACCTTGTCTGCCAGGGGCACCCAGAGCGTGAGGAGACTTGAAACTCACATGGAGACAAAGAGAAAAACATTGATACCAAGAGAGATTAAAATGTTAAAAACAATAATTATAAGAGAGCTCTCTCTTGCATGGCATGGACAGTGGCCCCGCTTCTATGCGAAGCATTTCGGTTAATTATCGCATGTCTTCCTCATTACAGTTCTAAGAGATCAGATTATTATAATCCCCATTTTACAAGTGAGAAAATTGATGCCCAGTGAGGAAGAATCAAGATGCAGATGTAAAGAAACAGGAAAGACACAAGACACAGATGGAGATAAACAGACAAAGCGATAAAGACAGGCCCAGAGAGGTTAGAAAAGGTAGACAGCAAACAAAGGAAGAGGGGCTGCAAGTGGGGACTCCTGGGGTGGGGGGTTGGGGTCTAGAACTCCTGGGTCCTGGGGTTGCAAGGACCCAAGACCAGGACTTTCAATGATCTCCTCTTCTGATTTCAAAATACCAGACTTGTCCAACCCTTCTCACTGTGGGTGTTGGACCCAGTTGGGGTCAAAAATAGTGATTAGGAGGGGGTAGGTGTGTCATTATCCTATTAGGAAGTGATAAGAAAATGATTCATGGGGGTGCCCCCAGCCTGGGCAGGGCCTTACCCCCATGGCTTCTGTTCTTTCATCTGGACAGTTTGGGCCTCAGGAAGGACTAGGGAGGGGCAGGGTCCTTTCTATCCCTCTCCACCACTGTGTCTCCATCACTCAGAACTGTCACTAAGCCCCACCATGGAGACAAATGGGCCACCTTGGGACATCTCTCTGGGTCTCTCTGCTTTCCCCACATCTTGAACCAATGCCCACCAGAGGTCCTGGCAAATTGTAGGAGCTCAGCAACTGTGTATCAAATGAATGGACAACCCTCTCAGTGCAGTCCTTCCTCCATCCCCATCCTAACCATCCCTCTGTGCCCCATCATGTTTCTCAGCCTCTCCCTGGCCTCACCCATCTCCTCCCAACTTCCCTTTCACACAAGGGTTTCTTCTGAGGCCACAGGGCCCCTTGTCCCCAATAAGAAGAAACTGAGACTTTGGGGTACCTGGGTGGCTCAGTTGGTTGAGCATCTGACTCTTGATTTTTTTTTTGTTTTAAGATTTTATTTATTTGACAGAGGGAGATCACAAGCAGGCAGAGAGGCAGGCAGAGAGAGAGGAGGAAGCAGGCTCCCTGCTGAGCAGAGAGCCAGATGTGGGGCTCGATCCCAGGACTCTGATATCATGACCTGAGCCGAAGGAAGCGGCTTAACCCACTGAGCCACCCAGGCACCCCTGACTCTTGATTTTTAACTCCAGTCATGATCTTGGGATCCTGGGATCAAGACTTGTGATGGGCTCCACACTCAGCTGGGAGTTGGCTTGAGATTCTCTCCCTCTCCCTCTGCCCCTTCCCCCCACCAAATAAATAAATAAATGTTAGAAGGAGGAGGAGGAGGGGAGGAGGGGGGGAAGAAGAAGGAGGAGAAGAAAAAGAAGAGGAAGGAGGAGGAGGAAAAGAATGAGGCTCATTTTGGGAGGAGGACGAGGAGAAACTGAGGCTCGTTTTGGGAGGAGTCGCCCTCCCAGGGTCACCTGGGGGACATATAAAGGAGGAGCTGAGAGTGGGGTTCTCACTCTCAGCTCACAATATACAGACACATTCCTGGCATCTCAGAGTCAGAAATGCAAGATCAGGACATCTGGGTGGCTCAGTCGGTTAAGCATCTGCCTTTGGCTCAGGCCATGATCCCAGAGTCCTAGGATGGAGCCCCACATCACATCGGGCTCCCTACTCAGTGGGGACCTGCTTCTCTCCTCTGCCCCTAGCCCTGCTCTCATGCTGTCTCTCGCTCTCCCTCTCTAAAAAAAAAAAAAAAAAAGCAAGATCACAGCGAACACGTGCCCTTAATACCTGCTTAGTGGGATCTTCATTTGCACCCACACAACCAGAGAATCATGGGCACCAAGCATGATCACCTACAAACACAAACACAAACATCAGCACACAATCACACAATCACCCTTACTGACAACACACACAGAAATACCTTATTCCACATGCAAATCAGACACCCCAGGTATGCAATTACACGCCCAGCCATGGGCAGGGCATGCACTCAGTCCTGGCCAAGACCATGAGCAGACTTTGTCTGTTCTCGACTATATCTCCAGCAATTAGAACAGCACCTCGCTGTCATCACAAAACGTTCCCAAGGGCCAGGCTCAGTTCAAAGCCCTTCATGAACTAACCCGTGGAATCCTCTCAACCACCCTATTTGCCAGCACTCACTTTGCAGATGGACACAGGGAGGTCCAGGCAAGCATAGTAATTGGCCAAAGTTTGCCCAGCCACGAAGAGGCTGCGACAATTTGAACCCAGGTACACAAGACTACTACTCAATAAATCATTCTTTCCTTAATCCAGTTGGAGTTAAGGAACCATGACAACTGACCACACCTGAACCAGATGCACAGTAGGGAAGGGGAAAAAAATGCACCTCGGATAAAAAACCCCCTCACTTGGGAGCCTGGGTAGCTCAGTTGGTTAAGGGACTACCTTTGGCTCAGATCATGATCCTGGAGTCTTGGGATCAAGTCCCGCATAGGGCTCCCTGCTCAGCGGAGACTCTGCTTTTCCTTCTGACCTCTCCCCTTTCATGCTCTCTCTTTCTCTCAAATAAATAAAATCTTAAAAAAGAAAGAAAAGACCCCCTCACATGTCACACCCCAGAACACATAGGGACACATAGAGACACACAGCACCCAGAGAGAGACGCACACACCACACGCACAGACGCAACACACCCAAACCCAGTCCCACCCAGAACTCCACTGAGCTCTTGCTCTGCTCCCAGCATCATTGGGCTGGCCCTCGAGGAAGCAGCAGGCTCAGGATGGGAAGAGGGGGCAACCTCACTTGTCCGCTCTGCCTGACCGGTTCCACGAGGGCCAGGGGTGGCACCACCCGCCTTATGAAACCCACATTGGGCAACTGGACCCAGACCTGTCCTGGACGCTTGGATTCTGGAGATAAAGGGGCTGGGAGACTGAACTCCTGGGTTCTGAGGGAATAGGAACTGGTACCCCCATCATGGATTTTAGGGGACAGGAGGATGGGGATCAGGACCTGAACTCACAGGTTCTGAGGAGGAAGAGCTGGAGGTCTGTGATCCTGGGTTCTGGAAAAAGATGGGCCAGGGACTTGGATTCCTCTCTTCTGTCTTTAAAGGCAGGGTTCTAGAGACGCCTGGGTGGCTCGGTTGGTTAAGCAGCTGCCTTCGGCTCGGGGCAGCGTCCTGGGATCGAGTCCCACATCGGGCTCCTTGCTCGGCAGGGAGCCTGCTTCTCCCTCTGCCTCTGCCTGCCATTCTGTCTGCCTATGTTTGTGCGCGCTCTCTCTCTGACTTATAAATTTAAAAAATCTTTAAAAAAAAAATAAAAATAATAAAAAAAATAAAGGCAGGGTTCTAGAATTAGCAGATAAAAACACAGGACACCCAGTTAAAGGTGAATTTCAGATAAACAACATATAACCTTTTTAGTATAAGTATATCCCAAATATTGCATGGAACATACTTAAGCTAAAAAAAAAAAAAAATTGTTAGGATACCTGGGTGGGTCAGTCAGTTAGGTGTCTGCCTTCATCTCAGGTCATAATCCCAGGGTCCTGGGATCGAGTCCCGCATCCTGCTCCCTGCTCAGTGGGGAATCTGATTGTCCCTCTCCCTGCCTCTCCCCCTCCTTGTGCTGTCTCTCTCTCTCTCTCCCTCTCTCTGACAAAGAAAGAAATAAAAATCTCAAAAACAAACTGTTTACCTGAAATTCACATTTAACTGGGCATCCTATATTTTATCTGGCAACCCCACTGAGGGGATGGATGCCAGTCCTG
The DNA here is from genome assembly GCF_022355385.1 of Mustela nigripes. Lineage (NCBI taxonomy): Eukaryota > Metazoa > Chordata > Mammalia > Carnivora > Mustelidae > Mustela > Mustela nigripes. The sequence goes on along the minus strand of NC_081573.1, from coordinate 13,228,542 downwards.
GAGACCACCATGGCCACTGGTCAGCCCCCAGGCACGAGTTCTTCCTGCTCCTGCCCTCTTCCTCACCCCTAAGCAAGCCACCTCACAGCTTCCCCACCCGATTTCCTCATCTACATGAGTTTCTGTCTAATTGCAGCCCCAGGCTGTGTCGGAGTGGGGAGAGGAAATCTGAGGACAAGTCGGGGTGTCATCCTGGGAGCCTTAGGGTCCTCAGAGATGACTGACTCTGAGTCACCTGCAGCCCATGGTCCATCCAGCTGAGGGGTGGGGCCTTAAGGCTGCCTCCACAGGGAGGCCTGGAGATGGCGATGTGGGGATAGGAGGCAGAGACCCCCCAGACGAGGGCAGGAGACCCACAGCTTGGGGGAACGGAGAATCAGAGATGGGGGGGTGAGAGAACCCAAGCAACTTGGAAACAGATTGGCAGAGATCAGGAAAGAGATTCAGAGCTGGCGAGGTGATGATGCAGAGATGGGGGCACAGGGACCCTAGACCAAAAGTGGAAAGAAGACATTCCCCAGACGTTCAGGCTCCTGGACCAAGGGACAGACATGCACCAGCAAAATGCCAAGTGCCACTCATCAGTCTGGGGACAAGGATAGCGAGCCATGTAGGTGGTGCTGGGAGACCAAGGCTTGGGTCCTGCTGTGTGATAGGTTAGGAGGTAAGGGAAAAGCTGGGATCCCAGGCCGACAGGGTGAACCACCTGCCATCACCCCATACCCATTCCCAGTGGGGTGACACCATCTTCTCTGCAAGTGACACCCCAATTTTCCAGTGCCTCCTACATTTTTGGGGTGACACCCGTGCTGGAAACCCCACCCGGCTCTAATGTTGCTTCCCTCACTGAGTCATTTCCAACCCTGCCAGGCCTGTTGGGGGCAGACTTTGGTGACTCAGGCTTCCAGGCCCCTAGCTCTTTTCACCCCTCGGAAGCCCAGCAAAGATCCCAGGAACCCCCTGACTGCACACTCAGGGGAGCAGCCCAGCCTAACCCAGGAGTCTACACCACCAGCCAGAATCTGAGCCCCTCCCCCTCCTCTGTTAGGGGCCCAGATAAAGCGCCAGCCTCTCATCCCTCCAACTCAGGAGTCCAGGCCCCCCCCTCCCCCTCATCTGCTCTGTTATCACCCCCAACCCCACCTCAGTCCTGAGCCACATCCACCTCCTTCCAGAGCCACAGCTTCTCAGTTCCCACCCTCCTCCCTTCCCAGTTTGAAGGTGGAGTGAACTGTGTATATTTACTTTGGTTTCAGCACGAGTCACCCCCAAAACACACTGCCCATGTGCCTGGTGGCCCCGAATGGGAGAACAGTGCCCCCTCTTCTAGGGAAGTGGGAACCTCACTGAAGGGGACAGGGGAGGCAGGGGGGGGGACCCCACTGCACTCTCCTGCACCCCCATTCCTTCCTCCACCTCCCTGCCCCTCCGCTTTCCACCTCTGTGTCTCTTTTCTGAATCTGGCTCCTCTTCACTGTTTCTCCCCAGATCTTTGGCCCTCTCTGTCTCAGCATCTCTCTCTTCACCTCTCTATGTCTTCGTCTCTCTCCATCTCTCTGATCCCCTCTCTCTCCCACCTGGACCTCTCCCCTTTTGTCTCTGTGTCCCCATTTCCTCCCCATCTCTCTGCCTTTCCTCTCTTGCTGTCTCTGAACTGTGGCCCAGCTGCACCCCTCACGCCTCCCTTCTACCTTCTCTCCTCCAGCCTTCTGTCTCTCTGCCTGCTCCCCTTTTCGTCTTCCCTCCCAGCTCTGCATCCCTGCCCCCCTCCCTGATTTCCTTGGTCCCACAAGAACTGGAGGGGAAGAGGGGGGAGGGGAGATGGACAGCAAGGGAGGGGAAGTTCTTGTAGGGGGAAGAGGGTTAGCCAGACCGGCTGGGCTCCCTGGGCACCTCCGTCAGAGCCCCGCCCAGGACTGAGTGGCCCGCCCCAATATAAGCAGCTCTTGGCCAGAGGCAGAACTCAGTGCACAGCTCACCCACACCTGTCCGCATCATCACCATCGCTGTCCTGCAGGTAGGATCATTTGCCCACAGCCCTCGGCTCTGTGGTCCCCCCCACCCGGCTCCACTGACTTCTCTGTCTCCTTGCATTTCTCTGTCTCAGTGGACATTTCTGTCTTTCTCAATGCCCTCTGTGTCCACCTTCTCAACCTCAGTGGTGCTGGTTGAACTTGGAAGTTCTGGGGCCCAGCACCACCTCTACTAACCCCCTTGGCCTGGGCCATCGGATGTGGGGCATTTCTCCTCACCTCTCTGAGCCTCAGTGTTCCATCTGTGACATGGGCTTGCAGAGAAGATAAGGCACTGGACAGCTGTGAGTGGTACTGGTGGCATCTCATTGGGCACTGGCTCTGATCTCTGTCTCTCCTTGTCTCTGACTCTGCCTTCTCTTTCACCTGCTCTCTGTCTCCAGCTCTACCTCTGCTATGAGGAAGGTCCTCTGGGGTCTGTCGGGCAGTGGTACAGACACGGGCGAGTTTCTCGCCCTCACCCCATACATCCCTACTCCATGTTTCTGCCAGCTGGAAGGCTGACTTGGCCTCTTTCTCCCCAGGGCCCTTCCCCCTGAGAACCCAGCCCCCGTGCCCCTGCTTCTTGCCCATCCCCCCACCCCAGTATCCCGCAGCCCTTGGACTCAGCCACTGTCTCCACCACCACCTTTGCCGTCCCCAACGCTGCCACCTCCTCAGGGCCAGCAAGATGCAGTTTGAGATGCACGACAACGTGAAAGGCAAAGGTGGGATCACTGGAGGAACCAGCAACCCTTCCAGTCCCTGGAACCTGGCGGCTTCCCTCCCCTGGGGACCCCTGGCTTCGAAGACAGATGGCGCCTGATTGCACCCCAAAGACCCCTGGAAATGAGGGAACCCAGCACCCCAGGCCCAGACGTGGAGGAGGCGGCGGCACCTCTCAGCCCCTCCTGGAAATGGCACCCACCCTTCCCCAAACTTGCAGGAGCTCCCCACCCACAACTCAACCAGATGCGCAGGAGGCAGTGGCGATGGGGACAGACTGGGGTGTCAGTGCCTAAACGTGGCTGAAAGGAAGGGGGGGTGCAGTGGTGTCCCCTCCGTGGGCGGCCTGGTGGCCCCGCCCAGTCTGCCCGGCAGAGGAAGGGGCGGTAGGGACGTGGGATCCGGGAGGGGCTGTCGGGCTGCCCACTGACCCTGGCCCACCACCCTCGCAGCCATGTCCTATCCAGTGACCAGTCAGCCCCAGTGCGCCAGCAGCTGCTACCAGACCCAGCTCAGTGACTGGCACACAGGACTCACGGACTGCTGCAACGACATGCCCGTCTGTGAGTACAGGTGGCTCCTTCTGGGAGGGGGCGCGGCCCCACCAACGCTACGCCCCCTCCCTGCCTCAGACCCTGAATTCCCACACTCTGCCTTCACCCCTTCCTCCACCTCCAATACTCCCTAGGATCCTGACCTCACCTCTTCCAAGCTCCCCCGCGACCCTCAACCTCCCCCCTTGTACTCTCAACTTTCCCCGTTGTGGCCCGAGCTCCCCCTCCAAACACTGCCTCGCAGCTCCTAAACCACCCCCGCTGGGACCCTTTATTCCCTCCGGGACCCTCGCCCCTCCCCACGGCGGAGCCGGCCCGGGGCACCCGGTGGAACCAGCTCTGACTACCCCGCGCCTGCCCCCAGGTCTGTGCGGCACTTTCGCCCCACTGTGTCTCGCCTGCCGCATCTCGGACGACTTTGGGGAGTGCTGCTGCGCGCCCTACCTGCCCGGAGGCCTGCACTCCCTGCGCACCGGCATGCGGGAGCGCTATCATATCCAGGTGCGTGCGAGTCTCGGGCCGGGGTGGGGACGGACCTCCTGGGACCCTAGGTGGGGCTCCTAACCTCTCTCTCTCTCCTACCCTCTAGGGCTCTGTTGGGCACGACTGGGCGGCCCTCACCTTTTGTTTGCCCTGCGCCCTCTGTCAGATGGCGCGGGAATTGAAGATCCGAGAATAAAGAAGCTCCCCGCGCCCCCTTTTCCACCTGTCCCGCCCGGGCCCCTCTGTCCTCTCTGCCCTCTCATGGGAGGGCCTGCCCCTCCGCCCTATCCCGCTACCAGAAATACACCCACAATAAAAACCTGAAAACCAACTCTGCCCACATTCTTTTTGTCCCAGGGAAGGAATCTGGGTGGAGAAGGAGGTTTGGTGAGGGGTGTGGGGACACAGGGAAGATGCCTAGGTGTGGAAGGATGCAGGAGTCAGATCCTTGATCCCAGCCTGCTGTGTACGACAGTGGCAAGCCTCCTGCCTCACTAAACTAAGCCCTTAAGCTGCCCAAATGAAGTTCTGCAGGGATCCTGAAAATCAGCAAAACCAGAAAATGCTTTAAAAAAAAAAAAAAAAAAAAGTAGAAGAGCCCCTCTCCTACCCCTACTAAGTCAATACCTAAGGACTCTTGGCCTACACACAATCCTAACAAGTTTTTTTGGAGGGGTGGGGCAGGGCAGGGGGTGGAGGAGGGGGCGGGGAGGGAGGGTCCTTTGTCTCCAAAGCAGAGAACTGCCAGGTTTAAGGCTCCCTGGAGCTAAAAATAATCCTTAAATTCACCCAGCTCACTTTATTGCAAAAGCAACTAGCAGGGGCACCTGGGTGGCTCAGTGGGTTAAGCTGCTGCCTTCTGCTCTGGTCATGATCTCGGGGTCTTGGGATCGAGTCCCGCATCGGGCTCTCTGCTCAGCGGGGAGCCTGCTTCTTCCTCTCTCTCTCTCTGCCTGCCTCTCTGCCTACTTGTGATCTCTCTCTGTCAAATAAATAAATGAAATCTTTAAAAAAAAAAAAAAAGCAACTAGCAGATAAGAAAATCTGGTATCAAAATGGGGCAGACCTAGGGGTGCCTAGGTGGCTCAGTGGGTTAAAGCCTCTGCCTTTGGCTCAGGTCATGATCCCAGGATCCTGGGATCAAGCCCCACATTGGGCTCTCTGCTCAGCAGGGAGCTTGCTCCCCCATCTCTCTCTGCCTGCCTCTCTGCCTACTTGTGATCTCTGTCAAATAAATAATAAATAAAATCTTAAAAAAAAAAATGGGCAGACCTAGGATCTGATCTTGACTCTTGCCACTTACTAGGCGCTTTATCTTTTTTTTTTTTTAACATTTTATTTATTTATTTGACAGAGATCACAAATAGGCAGAGAGGCAGGAGGCGGGGCGGGGTGGGGGTGGGAAGCAAGCTCCCCACTAAACAGAGAGCACGATGCGGGGCTCAATCTCAGGACCCTGGGATCATGACCTGAGCAGAAGGCAGAGGCTTAACCCGCTGAGCCACCCAGGCACTTCTGTGTGTTATCTTAGTGAATCAAGAAGCTTCTGAGCCAGTTTCCTCTCTGAGGATAATCCCTAATATGTCATATGGCTACTGTGTTAGCAAGAGGCAAAACAGATGGAGAGACCAAAGAGTGAGCCTAATAAGCTTGTTAATATTATTATGTATAATAATATTATAACACTCTAATATGTTATTTGTATTATTTGCTGTTATTCTCTCTCTCTCTCCATCTGTGGATCCAACAGTGACATCTTCACTTGGAATATCTAATAGGCATCTCAAATATAAAAACCTAACTCCAGGGACACCTGGGGGCTCATTGATTAAGCATCTGACTCTTGATTTTGATTCAGGTCATGATCTCAGGATTGTGAGATCAAGCCCTGTGTCGGGCCCATGCTGGGCATGAAGCCTGCTTAAGATTCTTTCTTTCCCTCTACCGCCCCAACCCACAAGTACTCTCACTCTCTCTCAAAATAAAATAAAACCTAACTCCAGATTCCCTACCCAAAACCTGCTCCTCCCAGGCTCCCCTTCTCAGGAAATGGCAAACCCCATCTTCCCAGCTGCTCAGTCACTTTGTTATCCAACGCCCCAATCTGTCAACAAATTCTGTTGGTCCTACTTTCAGAATATACCCAGAACCTCTCTTCTCCCTACTCTGCTACCCCCACCTTATTCTAGCCACCCTCCTCTTCAGCCTAGACTAATGCAGTGGCTCCTCACTGGGCTCCCTGCCCTATCTCCACATCCTTAGTTTCCTCCCACAGAAAACCCCTTTGAACACCTGAATTAGGTCATATCCCTCCTGTGCTCTGAAACTTCTCGTGGCTCTTCCTGCAGAGTGCAAGCCGGAGTCCTCGCTGTGGCCCAAGGACCTGCACCATCTGCTTCCTGCTTTCCCTGTGACCTTATCTCCTTATTCCCTCTGACTCCAACCACAGGAGTCTCTTAGTTGTTTCTCAAATGCTAGTTGTGCTCCCACCTCAGGGCCTTTGCACTAGCTGTTCCCTCAACTTGGAATTCTCTTCCCTCTGATGTCCCTATGGCTCATTCTTTCTCTTCTGCCCACATGCCATCTTAAGAGAAAGGCCTTCCCTTCCACCTTGTATTCCATAGAGAGTACTGAGCCCCCTTCCCCTCCTTCATCGCCCTTTTTGGCCATATATATACATACCACATCATTTACTTATTTACTATCTGGCTCCCCGCTGGCCTCTCAGCTCCATGAGGGCAGCGACCTCATTTACTACTGAATCCCCAGCACCTCAAACAGTGTTGAGCCCACTGCTGGTGGGGATGAGTGATCATAAGTGGGAGACATGGACACAGAGAAGGGATGTGATTTTAGACATAATCGGTGGAGGTGGCAATGGACTGTCAGGCAGGCTTGCATCAGAATCTGGGCTCACCTGTTTATCTGCCCTGAGTCCTTGAGCAAGGGACTTAGTTTCCAGATCTGTAAAATGGGGGCACAAACCTGTACCTCCCAGCATTGATGTTGAAAGGAGTAAAAGACACACCAAACATCCAACACTCCCTACCCAGAGTGCTGTAGTCCCCCCCCCCTTCCCTGAAGCCCTTAGGTAGGCACTGATAGCCATAGATAGACCCCCAAATCCAGGCCTTCATGCTCCCCTGTTCAGGCTTTCTCTCACACTCCCTGAGTCTCTTGCATTTGAGTACATGGGCAGCAGGGGGAGGTGCCAGCTAACTGGGGTGGGGAGGACAGTTACTATAGGGTATCCATACAGGGGCAGCTGCACAGTATGGACAAGAGCTGGAGAGGGCAGCTCTGCATCCCAGGGAAAGGACCCAGTCACAGCCACAGCGCAAATGCTCTGCCCCAGAAGGCACAGTCCCAGGCAGGAGGCATGAAAGGGTCCTTACCAAAGGTCTGATGGTAACGCAGGCAAGTCTTGAAGAACCTCCTTAGCTCCTTTCTGGAGGTGCAGGATGACTGTGCCACTGGCCTGGGCTCCACAAGGCAGCACGCCCTGCTTCTGGTGAGCTGCCTGGTGGGGAGATGGTGCCTCATCTCCCAAAGAAACTGGTCACTTCAAACACCTTCCCTAGTGCCCGCTCTGTGCTGGGACAGCTCTCAGCTAGGTGGGCAAAGTAAGAACCTGCACAACATCCCTTTTGCTTTTTCTGTGACCTTGTCTCCTCCTCAGTTCCTTTATTCCCTGGGGCTTCCCTCCTCAGGGAGTGAGGGGGCCCGGTGGTCAGGCATTCGGATTTGAGTCACCCAGCAGCTGTCATTCAACAGCTAAATGATGTCTATGAACTTTCCTGTCCTCTCATCTGCAAAACGGGACCACCGGTTACCTCCCTCATCCAGTTGTTGGGCCGGAATGTGGCCAAGTGAACCGCCTAGCATGGGTTCTCAGCAGACACCAATTCAAAGTCAAGTCATGGAGGCGAGGCACTACCAACAGCTCATCAGGGCAGAACTTCTGTGTGGACAGAGTCATCCCCGAAAATCCCTTCCATTGCCCATAAATCTGAAAATACGATGATTTTCGTGGACCACACTGGAGACCCAAACACCCCCTAAGTGCTCCTCTCTGCTGTGTCTTCGACTAACCATCAGAGGAAGCCACCAGCCTATGCCCCGGGGGCTGGCTGAACGGGAAGGCATGGTGCTTACCTCTTAGTGCTTACCTCCTAGCCCCACGAGGCCGACGGAGGGCCCATTTCCACCACTGGCACCACACTCTGGCTTGCCCTAGGGGCCTGGCAAAGAGATGAAGGTGGCTGCAACGTTCCCTGTTTGGGCCGGGAGAGCCTTCTTGGATTCGAGGAATCCAGAGTTGTGGGATCTTCGTCTGTCTGCCTCCACTCTTCTGTCAGAGGCCAGAATAAAACCCAAACCCCAGACCTAGAGAATCTGTTTTCCCTCCTAAGGAAAGGAGGGTCTCCCTGCCACAGGGATTTGAGGAAAGGCCAGAGGTCACCTCCCCCAGGACCGCCCTTTCTAGGGACTAGCAGAATAGTTTCCCACCCCAGTTAGGAGACACAGAGTGGAGCCAGGCCAAGCCACGGGGCTCCGAGGGGCCAAGGTAAGCACACCGACTGGATTTATCCACACTTGGGTGCTGTTCAGAGAACAAGACACCCCCCCACCCCCACCCCCGCTACATGCAGACAGCGCTCAGACACCAGCCTTCTCCACATTCTTTATTTGCAGCTTCAACTGCTCCTCCCTCTTTCAGCCTCATAGAAGGGGACCCCCAGCAGAGAAGAGGCACAGGGCCTAGCTCCACAAGGTCCAAACACGCAGCTGGCAGATGGAGTCTTGCAAAAAGGAGTCCCAAGTTCAAGAAGGCTAGGATGGGGGTGGCCCTCAAGAGGGCCCACCAGAAGCTCCAAAGTCCAAGGTGGTGGCTGTGCTGTCAGGGAGCAGCCCCTAGGAAGAACCCCCACATCTTCAAGGCAGCAACGACTGGAAAGAAAGCGCACGTGCGTGCATACACACACACACACACACACACACACACACACTCACACACACCACCCTGGGCGGCATCCCCAGCTTTGCCTCCTGGGACTCCTGCTGAGCTGGGTGACTCTGGTCCTAGGGTCAGTGACACCATCTGAGCTTTGTCCCTCCAGCCTCAAGGTGACAGCTGGTCCCTGGTGCTGCCTCACAGTCCCACCTCTGATCAGCAGACCAGAACAGCCAATCCCCTGCACTGGGTTCCTTCCGCTGAAATATGCAGAGCAGTCTGTCTCCCTGGCTGGGCCTGACTGAATGATGCTCACAGAGCATCTCAGAGCCTAAGGCTGGACTTCTGACCCCACGAGCCCCAGGCTGTCCCATGGTAATGGATGGCCCCCACCTTCCTCACAGAGCTCGGGCCACAAGGTCGAGGTCGTCCTGGATTCCCCTCCCCCTACAACATCCACATACATCCTGCACCTGTCCCTGACCCACCCCCTCCCCACTGCCGTCCTAGTCCAGCCCACTGTCGTGTCTCGTCCCCTCTGACCCATTTTGAGCAGGCACATCGGATCCTGTCATCCTCCCTCACCCACCTGTCCCTTGGCTTCCCAGTGCCCTGGGAATAAAACTCAAAACCCTATCTGGGGCCTTACCCAGCACTGGTGGCACCACCTGCCTGTCCCCAACCTCACCTCCTCTTTGCACTCGGTCTGGGTCACACTGGCCACCTCTCCAATCCCTCCAATAAAGCACACTGGTTCCCACCTCTGGGCCTTGTCTTTGCAGCTCTGTTCTGAAACCCAACTGGGAGGGGCCCTGCAACATAACCACAGTCCTGAGAAATCTGTGGGAGTCTCCTCTTTCAAGGGAGCATATGGCTCATTGACACGGACATGGAATGATTCTAGGGTCCCTCTAGTTAGAGAAAAAGATAGGAGCACCTGGTGGGCTCTGTGCATTAAGTATCTGATTCTTGGTTGCAGCTGGGTCATGGTTTCATGAGTGGTGGGATGGAACGTCCTCGTCCTGCTGCATGCTCTGTGGGGAGTCTCCACGGAGATTCTCTCACTCTGCCCCTACCCCAAGTCATGCGCACCCCACAACCCTGCCTTTGCAACGAAACAACCATGTTCAGAATGGAAGCACTAGCCCAGTCTCCCAATGAGTTGACTTTCTCAGGACTAAGACACAAGTTTGGATTCAGGCAACGGGAAATCTCCACTGGCTACACCAGAGAGCTGGTCAGCCAGAGGCTTCCATTCATCCTTTAGAAAGAAGAGGAACCATGTCTGGCCTTAGATATTTCTCCACCCTTCAAGCCAGTGACTAGTGATAGCAGTCATTCAGGGGAAGCAGTGGTGGATTACTCTCTGTGGAAGCTCCTGTGTTTGCAACTGGGCCTTTGGTCAATATTCCCTGAATATGCTCAGAAAAAGGCCTCACCAGGAGTGGCAGAATACTCTGCCTGCCCTCACCATCTGCTCTTCCAAATGGAAGCATCAGAGGGAGTCAAAGAATAGAGCCAGCTGACCACCCATTCCAGTCCTTCCTCCATGCAGCCAAGCAGCATGCAGTCACAAGCAGGAGCCCAAGATTCCTTGGCAGTATCTGACCCTGACTGCTCTCTCTGAGCACAGGACCACAAGGGAAACTTGCCACAGACCAATGAGGGCTGGCTGTGTGAATGCCAGCTCCATATCCCAGGAGTGGAAGCCAAGGGAAGGTTCGAAATTCAGCAAGCTTGGGAGAAGCTACAGGAGGGCCAATGTGGTCCATTCCAATGGGAATGAAATCAATCTGACAATTGTATTAACTCTGTTTCCCTCTGCTACGGAAATCTGACCATCTGTCTCTGAGAACCTCCAGCCCAGTCTCTACTGCCATATGACAATCCGCTATCCCTTCCCATGTCCACGTCTTTCTGAGACTGGATTGTAGCGGATCCTGGGGCCCAACTTAATGTACAGGCCCAAGGTCTCAGCCGGACTCCCAGGTTGACTGAGACACAGGATTCGAATGGCCTCAGGCCTAAAGCTAGTATGCAATGAGAAACATACCAAGGGCCAGATTTCTTCAGTACAGAGGAGCATGTGATGATGTCGAAAAGGAAGGGACTAGCAAGCACACTTTCCTAGCAAGCTCCCCATATCAGGGATAAGAATCAGCTGTGGGCTTGGGCAAAGGGAACTCCAGTGGCTACACCTGGGAGCCCTGTCAACAAGCGGCCTGGGTCCTTTCTGCCAAAAGACAATGAATGCTTCTGGGCCTTGGCTCCTTTTCCTGTCCTTCCCATACTGACTACCATTACTGGCTAAGGGAGAGCTGGGGTGCTTTGGGGGGCGACTTCAAGTGTTTGGAACTGGGACTCAGTGCACTCTACCAGGCAAGGGCTCTTTCGGAGCACACCCTGCCATGCAGCATTCTGGGCAGGTGTGAACAACCTCTTCTTTCTCATGAAGGCATGTCAGTCAGCCTGGGGAAGGAGACAGCCTGGCTATGCATAAGCAGGCTGACACCAGCCACCCAAGAAGGAAGCAGAACTCTGTGTTTGTGTGTGTGTGTGTGTGTGTGTGTGTGTGTGAGAGAGAGAGAGAGAGATTCTTTGTGTGGTCAGTGTTGTTTCAGCGTGGTTTGTATCTGACAGGTGTTCTGACTGTTGAGGTGGTTGTGTGTTTTCCATAGTTGTGTTTCATTAGTGATTGTATATCTATGTTAGAGGTGTGTTGAGTGCATGCAGTTCACGAGTCTGATGGATATGGTGTGTGTCTTGTGTGTTTTACGTGGCGTTGGTGTGTGATTGAGATGTGTTTCGTATAGTGGATATTTGATGTTTCTCCAGTGCCTATGGGTGGGGGGTAGGTGGTGTGTATTCATGATATCCATGCACTGTGTTAGTGGGGTATGTGTTGTGTGTGGGTTGTGTTCTTTTCTTCTGGTGTGTGTGCAGTGTAGATTACGGTGAACTAGGTGTGCTGATTTGGGGTATCTATGGTATGTGCATGGTGTGTGTGTGGGGGGTGCCCATTAATGTGGTCTCTGTGTGGTATACTTGTGGGAAATGCCTGGTGTGCGTGGTGAATTGCGGTGTGTGTATGGTGTTTGTGTAGTATAGGCATGGCTTGCTTCTGGGTGGGCTAAGTTGTGAGCTTCTGGTATAGAAGTGGTGTGTGTTGTGATGTGACCGCTGCATATGAAGTGTATGCACGTAATTTATGCTGTCTGTGCAGTGTGCATTGATCCATGTAACAGATGGCCTTGTGTGTTGGTTTTGACATGGGTTCACTATGTGTGTTTGGCATATGTCTGGGATGTGTGTGATGAATATAAGGAATTCCTGTGGTCCATGTGTAGTGATGTGAGGTGTGGATGAGGGGTAGAGTTGTGGTATGTAGGCAGTGGATGTGTGGATCGTGGGTGCTGCAAGTGCCGTGATTCCTTGGTTGCCTGTGGAAGTGGGTGAGGGGAGTAGGTAACTTGACTGCCCATAGTGGAATGGAGTGTCTTGGTGGTGTGGTGGTGCGTTTGTGTTTTGTATGGGTGGTGTGTGCAGGAGATATGTGTTCTGGGTGGAATAGGTGTAGTGATTGTGGAGCATAGGGTCGTGTGTGTGATCTCACCCATGTGGGTAGGTGTGTGTGTGTGTTCTCTATGTTGTGTGTGTCATGTATATCTGGTTTGTGATGGACATGCACAAGACAGGACAAGGACAAGTGGTATGAATCGGTTGGATGTGTGTTAAACAAGTGATATCAGTGTGGGGTGTGTGCGGGTGTTTTTGCTGGGCATAGTTTGGATGGCATGAGGTGTGTGTTGGCACTGTAGGGATGGTGTGTGCTGGAGGTGTCATGTGCCAGTAAGGGAGGTGTCTGCTTTCCTTCCAGTGTGTATGTGAGTGTGTGTGTCCTCTAAGTGTTGTGTGTAGTGTTCATGAGTTTTTACGGTCTATGTGTGGGTGTGGTATATGGTTGGATCCTGTGCCTGGGGGCCTTACCTGTGTTGGTGTTGTAGGTATGGCGTGTATGTAGGTATGTGTGTTCCATTTCTGGAATTTTTTGGTGCATGATTGGTGTCGTGGGATGTATTGTGTGTCCTGTGTGTGTCCTGCCTCTGTAGTGGTGTGTTGCATGGGTGATGTCTGCCTGTGTGCGTGTGGCATATTTCGTTTTTGTGGAGTGCATGCCTGTAGGCTTTGGGTAGGTGTTTGGCCATGTGTCCATGTGACAAACGTGCTGTGTGTGTGAGGTGTACCTGTGATGTGTTTGTGAGGTCCAGGCAAGGAGAGTGTCTCGTCCATGAGGTAGGAGTGTGGTGTCTGTCGTGCATGTGAGTTTTGGTAGGATATGGACTGTGTGTGCCTTCAATGAGTTTGCGTATAACATCGCTGTTCCATGCAGGTGATCTATATGTGTAGATAGTAAGGGGCATTTTTGGGGTGACTCTGTTGCATTGGAGGTTGATGAAATGGGTGTGAATGTCTGCAGTGCATGGTTTTGGATGGGCGTGTGGCATGTATTGTGTGTTTTGCACGTATTGTGTGCACGCGCTATGTGTGTGTGTGTATTTGTTAGTGTTGTGAACTTGGGGATTGTTTGCTATGTTTCCCTGCTAAGCTTGTGCTCCGTTTGTCCTGTGAGAGTCTTGGGTGTGGCCCTTGTGCACTGTGGGTTGCATCGGGGCACTGCGTGTGGTGATGGGATGGTTATACGGATTTGTGTGTGTGTGGTGTAGGTTTGCTGTGTGTGGTGTATATGTCTTCTGTGTGACGAGTGAGGGCTGTGTCTATGTGTGAGTTCTCTGTGGGGGTTGTGTGTGTAGGGTGTATGCCTGTATGGGTGGGCTCTCTTTGTAGCCTATGGGTGTAGGTTGTATGTGTGCTGTATGTGTGATCTCTTGGTGTGGTGTCGGCAGACGATGGGTTGTGGATGGTGTGTGTGTGTAGTTGGTGCTGTGGCATGTGATGGAGTGTGTCAGTGTACAGGGACTTCACAGGGCTTGCAGTGTGTGCCTTGCTATGTGTTCTATACAGTGTAGTCACTGAGAGTGGGCATGTGTGGGTGATTGTATGGCTAATCATTGGTGCACTAAGCACTGGACCTTAAGCAGAGCCAGCACTGGGTTGGAGGACCATCGTTTGGTGGGGTGATATCAGACACCAATTTTGGTGGCTGATCTCAGAACAAAAGCGAGGATTCATCAAAATCTGGGAAGATTCTGTGAGAGTAAGAGCTCCATGACCCCTGAATGTGAGCCAAGACACAGTTTGAAATATGGAAGGTTACGGGTGTGCCTTTTATGGGGATCTTCACAGATAGTGAACCAAACAGAAAATTCAACCAGGGAAGGAGACATCTAAGTTTGATTCCCCTTGCCCCAGGAATGAGGCCACCTCTCATCAAAACTGCTCTTTTGTCCTAAACACCAATGTTTCCTGCTGAGCCTCTTCAGACACCGGAAGTTTCTGGATGTGCCAGGTGTTCTGAAACCCAATTGGGAGGGGACTGCGCTGCAACATAACTACAGTCCTGAGAAGTCTGTGGGAGTCTCCTATATCAAGGCAGCATATGGCTCATTGACACAGCCATGGAATGATTCGTAGGTCCCCTCTAGTTAGAGAAAAAGAAAAAAAGATAGGAGCACTTGGTGGGCTCTGTGCGTTAAAGTATCTGACTCTTGGTTGGACCCGAGGTCATGATTTCATGGGTGGTCAGAGGGAACGTCCTTGTCCTGCTGCTTGCTCTGTAGGGTATCTCCCCGATGATTCTCTGACTCTGCTCCTCCCTCATGTCGTGCTCTCTCATGAACACTCTTTTTCTAAGGAATGAATGATGTTCAGAATGCAAGCACTTGCCTAGTCTCCTGAAGAGTTGGCTTTCTCAGGACTAAGACACAAGTCTGGATTAAGGCAACGGGAAATCTCCACTGGCTACAACAGAGAGATGGTCAGCCAGAGCCTCCTTGTTCTATCTTCTTTCCCAACTGGGAAGACACTGCCATGAATGAGTGTCTGACTGAAGAAGTTTCACTGAACCCAGACATTTATATGGTCACCAGTATGGACGTCCAACACTAGGGCCCTGTACAGGACGCTTCATGTTTTCAACAGTCAGTTCCATCAGCATTCACCTTTCCACAGGCTCAACTCTGTCTCTAGTCCGTCCTAAAGCTCACTTCCCTCACGACGTTTGAAGCATTTTCAACAGAGTTAGAATGTGTAGATGACCACAGGTAGTGCTCTGCCAACATGGGTTTCAGACACCTAAGAGCCTTGCCTGCACTTTACTCACAGTATCCAAAAGGCCCAGAGTCCGTCCTTGTTCTATCTTCTTTCCCCAACTGGTAAGACACTGCCACAATGGTTGTATGCCTCAAGGAGTTTAACTGAACACAGACCTTCCTACCATCACCAGTATGGACTTATGAAACTAGGGCCTTGTACGCGACACTTCAATGTTTTCAACACAGTCAGTTTGAACAGCTTCCAGCTTTAGACAGCCTCAACCTTGTTGTGAGCCCATCCTAAGGAATAATTCCCACGTCTTCGACAGAGGTAGACAGTGTGGATGACACAGGTCTTGCTCAGCCAAATAGCTTTTGAAGCCTAAGAGTTGTAGCATGCACTTCACTCACAGTATCCAACCCTCCCTGGGTCCGTCCTTGTTCTATCTTCTTTCCTCAACTGGGAAGACACTGCACAAATGGGTGTCTGACTGATGGAGTTTCCCCTGAACATAGAGCTTCCTATGGTCTCCAGTATGGATGTCCGAGACTAGGGCCCAGTACACAACACTGCATGTTTTTACCACTGTCACTTCCAATAGCTAACATCTTTTGACAGCCTCTATCCTGTCATGAGTCCGTCCTAAAGCACACATCCCTCACGACATTTGAAGCATTTTCGACAGAGGTAGACAGTGTGGATGACCACAGGTCGTGCTCTGCCAATATAAGTTTTGGACACCTAAGAGTCATAGCCTGCACTTCACTCACATTTTCCAACCTGCCCAAAGTCCGACCTTGTTCTATCTTCTTTCCTCAACTTGGAATACATTGTCAATAATGGGTGTCTGCCTGAAGGAGTTTCCCTATACACATACCTTCTTATGGTACCGGAATGGACGTCTAAGACTAGGGCCCTGTACACATCTCTTCATGTATTCAACACATTAAGTTCCATCAGTTTCTACCTTTCGACAGCCTCAACCCTATCACGAGCCTGTCCTAAAGCACACTTCCCTCATGATGTTTGAAGTGTTTTCGACAGAGGTAGACAGTGTGGATAATCACAGGTCTTGCTCTGCCAATATACGTTTCGGACACCTAAGAGCCATAGCCTGCACTTCACTGACAGTTTCCACCCTGCCCAGAGTCCATACTTGTTCTACCTTCTTTCCTCAACTGGGAAGTGACTGCCACAAATGGGTGTCCACCTGAAGGAGTTTCCCTGAACACAGACCTTCCTATGGTCACCAGCATGGATATCCGAGACGAGGCATGCACATGACTATTCATGTTTTCAACACACTCAGTTCCAACAGCTTCCACCTTTCGACAACCTCAACCCTGTCACGAGTCTGTCCTAAAGCACACTTCCTTCATGACGTTTGAAGTGTTTTCAAAAGAGGTAGACAGTGTGTATGACCACAGGTTGTGCTTCGCCAATATATGTTTTGGACGCCTGAGAGCCATAGCCTGCACTTCACTCACAGTATCGAACCTGCCCAGTGTCCATTCTTGTTCTATCTTTTTTCCTCACCTGGGAAGACACTGCCACGAATTGGTGTCCGCATGCAGGAATTTCCCTGAACACAAACCTTCCTATGGTCACCGGTATGGACATTCGAGACTGGGGCCCTGTACGTGACTCTTCATATTTTCAATGCAGTCAGTTCTAACAGCTTCCACCTTTCAACAGCCTCAACGCTGTTGTGAGTCCATCCAAAAGCACACTTCCCTCATGACATTTGAAGCTTTTTCGACAGAAGTAGACAGAGTGGAGACCACAGGTCGTGCTCTGCCAATATATGATTTAGACGCCTAAGAGCCGTAGTCTACACATCACTGACAGTATCCAACTGCCCAGATTCCATCCTTGTTCTATCTACTTTCCTCAACTGGGAAGACACTGCCACAAATAGATCTTACTGATGGAGTTTCCCTTAACACAGACCTTCCTATGGAATTTGGTATGGACGTCCGAGACTAGGGCCCTGTACGCGACTGCATGTTTTCAACACAGTCAATTCCAACAGCATCTACCTTTTGACAGCCTCAAGCCTGTCGCAAGTCTGTCCTAAAGCATAATTCCCTGAAGATGTGTGAAGCGTTTTCGACAGAGGTAGACAGTGTGGATTACCACAGGTGGTGCACTGCCAATATACGATTTCAACGCCTAAGACCAGTAGCCTGCACTTCAATCACATTATCCAACCTGCCCAGAGTCCGACTTTGTTCTATCTACTTTCCTCAACTGGGAAGACACTGCCACCAATGGGTGTCCACCTGAAGGCGTTTCCCTGAACACAGTCCTTCCTATGGTCACCGGTATGGATGTCTGAGACTGGGGCCCTGTACGTGACTCTTTATGTTTTCAACACAGTTCCAACAGCTTCCACCTTTCGACAGCCTCACATTGTCATGAGTCCTTCCTAAAGAACACTTTCCTCACGACGTTTGAAGAGTTTTCGAAAGAGGTAGACAGTGTGTATGACTACAAGTCGTGCTCTGCCAATATACGATTTCAATACCTAACGGCCGTAGACTAAAACTCACTCACAGTATACAATCTGCCCAGAGTCCTTCCTTGTTCTATCTTCTTTCTTCAACTGGGAAGACACTGCCACGAATGGGGGTCCGCCTGAAGGAATTTGCCAGAACACAGACCTTCCCATGGTCCCCAGTATGGACGTCTGAGACTAGGTCCCTTTACACGACTCTTCATGTTTCAACAATCAGTTCTAACAGCTTCCACCATTGGACAGCCTCAACGCTTTCATAAGTCCGTCCTAGGGCACACTTCCCTGATGACGACTGAAGCATTTTCGACAGAGGTAGACAGTGTGGATGACCACAGGTCATGCTCTGCCAATATACGTTTTGGACGCCTAAGAGCTGTAGCCTGTACTTTACTCACAGTTTCCAACCTGCCCAGAGTCCTTCCTTGTTCTATCTTCTTTCCTCAACTGGGAAGACCCTGCCACAAATGGGTGTCTGAATAGAGGAGTTTTCCTGCACACAGACCTTTTCATAGTCACCGGTATGGAAGTCCCAGACTGGGGCTCTGTACGTGACACTTCATGTTTTCCACTCAGTCAGTTCAAACAGCTTCCAACTTTCCACAGCCTCCACCCTGTCGCGATCCATCCTAAAGCACACTTCCCTCACGAAGTTTGAAGCGCTTTCAACTGAGGTTGTCAGTGTGGTTGTCCACAGGTCGTGTGCCCTGCCAATATACGTTTAGGACCCCTAAGAGCCATAGCCTGTACTTCTCTCACAGTATCAAACCTGCACAGAGTCCATCCTTGTTCTATCTTCTTTCCTCTACTGAGAAGACACTGCCATGAATGGGTGTCCGCCTGAAGGAATTTCCTTGAACAGAGACCAATCGATGCTCACTGGTAAGGTCCCTGTATGCAACTCTTCTTTTTTTCAACACAGACAGGTTCAACGGCTTCCAACGTTCCACAGCCTCAACCCTGTGGCGAGTCCGTCCTAAAGCACACTTGCCTCAAGACGTTTGAAGTGTTTTCAACTGAGTTAGACAGTGTGGTTGAGCACAGGTCGTGCTCTGCCACTATACATTTTGGACCCCTGTGAGCTGTAGCCTGCACTTCACTCACAGTATCCAACCTGCACATAGTCCGTCCTTGTTCTATCATCTTTCCTCAACTGAGAAGACACTGCCATGGATGGGTTGTCCACCTGAAGGAGTTTCACTGAAAAAACCTTCCTATGGTAACCAGTAAGGGCCTTGTACACGACACTTCATGTTTTCAACACACAGTCACTTCCAACAGCTTCCAAATTTCCACAGTCTCAACCATGTCGCTAGTCCATCCTAAAGCACACTTCCCTCATGACGTTTGAAGTGTTTTCATTGAGTTAAACAGTGTACATGAACACAGATCATGCTCTGTATACGTTTTGTACCCCAACGACCCGTAGCCTGCACTTCACTCACAGTATCCAACTGGCACAGAGTCCGTCGTTGTTCTATCTTCTTTCCTCAACTGGGAAGACACTGCCACAAATTGGTGTCCTCATGAAGGAGTTTCCCTGAACACAGACCTTCCTATGGTTACCAGTATACATGTTGGAGACCAGGGCCCTGTACATGCCTATGCAAGCTTTCCACACAGTCAGTTCCAACAGCTTCTACATTTCAACAGACTCAGCCCTGGAGCAAGTCCCTCCGAAAGCACACTTCCCTCTCCAGGTTTGAAACCTTTTCGACACAGAGAGACAGTGTGGATGACCACTGGTCATGCCCTTCCAATATGTGTTTTGGATGTCTAAGAGCAGTAGCCTGCCCTTCACTCACAGTAACCAATCTGCCCATAGTCCATCCTTGTTCTATTATCTTTCCTCAACTGGGAAGACACTGCCTCGAATGGGTATCTGAATGGAGGAGTTTTCCTGAACACAGACATTTTCATGGTCACCGGTATGGAAGTCCCAGACTGGGGCTCTGTACGTGATTCTTCATGTTTTCAAATCAATCAGTTCCAACAGCTTCCAACTTTCCACAGCCTCCACCCTGTCGTGAAAAACATCCTAAAGCACACTCTGTGAGCCAGAAATAAACAGAGAAAATGAGATTCCCCTGCCAGGTGCTCCCTGCAGGGAAACTCAGGAACCTTAGCACCCACTCTACATCGCTGACAGTTGCATTAGTGTGACTTTTGGGCTCCACTGGGATGAGAGAAAACACAGGGTGTTTGGGGTGAAAGAGAAATTTTACCTCCCATGCTGGCATGGATGTGCCATTGTGCCCCATGGGCCTGCTGTTTTCTCTGAATGCTGATATCCTGGGACAAGAGGCAGGACTGACTCAGACGCTGATTTCCAAACTTCAGGTCTCGTGGAGCCAGAGCGAAGAAGGGTTGTCAGGTGTGGTAAGTAGGCGCCTCCCACCTAAAGTCTACGCACCTGCTCTGATTCCTGGGAGAAGGAGAGATACGTGCTTGTTTCTTAAGTGGTCATTCACTTCCTTCTCAAGCCGGCCAATGCCCTTGTCCTTTTTGGAGAAGGAAAAAGACTCTTCCAAACAGACACTCAACTCCTCAGTTCCAAAGGCACCATGAGTTAGGTTTGGTTCCCCCCATCTCCAGACCCCCACCAGGAGGACCCTCCTGAACCATCCTGACAGCAGATTACCAGCAAACCTGGGGCAACTGGGCACAATGCTGAGTGGGGGCCCGGCTCCAGGGTTGTTACTACCACTCTTAAACCTGGGGAAACAGAGTCTTCAGTTCAACACTCCATTCTGTAAAAACGAGCTGCAGTGCCTCACGTTTCAGGGTCTCTCACCCAGCACCTCACCACTGCCCTCAGAGCCAGCAGGCTGCACAGACTCCTGGTATGTTTCCCATGGCAGCTCGCTGCTGCCTCCAGTGGTGGCAAGCAGCATTGCCATGCCTTCAGAGGTCTCTCATTCCACAGCTCACCACGCCCTCAAGTGGCATGAATCGGCACTGCCGGGCCTTCCACAGACTCTTTTTTTTTTTTTTTTTTTTAAGATTTATTTATTTGACAGAGAGAAATCACAAGTAGACAGAGAGAGAGAGAGAGAGGGAAGCAGGCTCCCTGCTGAGCAGAGAGCCCAATGCGGGACTCGATCCCAGAACCCTGAGATCATGACCTGAGCCGAAGGCAGCGGCTTAATCCACTGAGCCACCCAGGCGCCCCTTCCACAGACTCTTAATGCACCTTACAAACCCTCCACAGGTCTGTCCCACTGGCACTTTCCCTCCAGATTGGGAACTCTAGGCCACACCCTGCCACCCAGGAGGAAACCGTGCCATCATTCCAAGCTATGCAGAACCCTAGGAATGGAACAACCCATATGCCTCCCTGAGGACACCCCCAACCTCAATGGCCCCCCCAGTCACAAACTCACTGCCTGATGTGCTTCCTGACCACTGTGCTGGACTCAGTCCCCAGGGTTCTCCCCTCAGTAGCGGGAAATAGGGCCTGGATACCCCTAAGCCCTAACCCAAACCCTAGTTTGTGTTTTCAGGCTTCTGTGCCCAGAGACCTGGCCCACAAGCCCTCCAGACTGGGAATCCCTGAGCCACACCTAAGGACTCTGCCTGCCAGGAGGAAACCCTTCGGTTCGGAGCTGCCCAGAACCCTCAGACCGCAAGAGACCCACATGCATTCCTGAGGCTACCCTCACCGCAGACTGCCCATACGTCAAAAAAAAACCAAAGCTTGAAGTGCTGCTTGACCCCCATTTTCGACTCAGCCCATTAGGGAACCCACTTCAGCGCTGGGATATTGGGTCTGCCATGCCCCTAAGCCCTAACGCTAACCCTACGTTGGCTTTTCTGGCTTTCGTACCCAGAGAACTGGCCCCCAAGTCCTCCAAGTTGGGGACACCTGAGCCACACCCCAGGACTCTGGCTGCCACCCAGGAGGAAACCGTGCCCATCTAAGCTGCGCAAAACCCTCAGAACATGAGAAACTTGCATGCCCCCCTAAAGCCACCCCAACCATCAGCAGCCCCCAGCCATAAAGCCGGATTCTGCCACAGTGCTGGAGAAATGCCCTCAATTCATCCATGAGAGGAGCCAGCCTCAGTACTGGCAGATTGGGCCTATAATGCCCCTAGGCCCTAACCCTTACCCTAGGTCAATTGTACAGGCTTCTGTGCCCAGAGTGCAGGCTCCCAAGACCACCAGATTGGGGATGCCTGAGATTCACACAGGCACTCCGCCACCCACCTAGGGAGAAATGGTGCCATTTGGAGCTGCACAGAAATCTCAGAGCGGGAGAAACATGCATACCCCTGGAGGGCAATCCCAGCATCTGTGCCCCCACAGACCCAAACCCCCAAGACTCTGACCTGCCACCTGATGCCAGCCCTCTACTCAGCCCTTTGGGGAACCCTCCTCAGCTCTGGGAGATCAGGCCTGCCATGCCCTAGGCCCTAACCTTCACCCTACCTTGGGTTTTCAGACTTCCATCATCAGAGCCTGGCTGACAAACCCTCGACACTGGGGACTCTGTAGCAACACCACAGGACTTCTGCCTGCCCTCTAGAAGGAAAAGAAGTCTTAAGAAGATGCCCAAAACCCACAGATTATGAGAAACCTGCACAAACCCTGAGACCACCCTCATCTATGGAGGCCATCCCTGGATAGTAATACACATTCCTACACTCAGCTTGAGACCTGACCTCTAGTCAGCCACCCAGGTAGCTGGCCCCAGAGCCAGTAGATCAGACCTGCCATACCCCTATGCCCTAATCCTAACCCTACCTTGGGTTATCAGGCATCTGTCCCTAGCGGCCTGGTCTCAAATCCCTCCATACGGGGGACCCATGAGCCACAAAACAGAACTCCTTCTGCCCCCACAGAAGGAAACCTTGCTATTTGGAGCCATGTAAAACCCTCAGAGTAGAGGAAACCTGCATGGCCCCTGAGGCGACCCTCACATTCAGACGCTGCCAAAGGACACATACTCGCATTGAGACCCTCAGCCTGAGCCCTGTTTTCAACTCAGGCCCCTGGTTAGCGTGCTACAGAGCCAACAGATGAGGCCCGCCATGACCCTAAGCCCTAATTGTAACCTTAGGTTGGATTTTCCGGCATCCATATCCAGAGCCCTGCTCTCAAATCCCTCCAGATGTGGAATCCATGAGCCATAAAAGAGGACTTCTCCTGTCCCCCAGAATGAAACCTTGCTATTTGGAGCTGTGCAACATCCATAGAGCAGGAGAAACCTCCATAGCCCAATGAGGCCACCCTCTCATTCAACAGCCCTCAGAAACACAAACTACAAACTGAGCAACTGCATGACACTCGCCCTAACTGCACATCCCAGGGCGCTCGCGTCAGCTAACCCTGCCATGCTCTAGGCCCTAACCCTAACCCTAGCTTGGGTTTTCAGACTTCCTTCCCCAGCATCTGGGCCCAAAAGCCCTCTAGACTGGGGACTCCAGAGCTACAACATAGGATCTGCCTGCCCTCCAGAATGAAACCGTGCCCTATGGATCTGCACTAAATGCCCAGATTAGGAGAAACCTGCATGGCCCCTGAGGCAGCTCTGGACACTACTGCGCAGTCTGACACAGCCTGAGCCCCACCCATGAAATCAACCCCTTTAGAAGCTCACAAGAGAGTCTGCAGATTAGGTCTGCAATGCCCCAAGCCCCAATCCTAAACCTCAGTTGGGTTTCAGGCATTGATACCCAGAGCCCTGCTCTTAAATCCCTCCATATAGGGGACCCCTGAGCCACACAACAGGATTCCTCCTGTCCCTAGAAGGAAAGCTTGCTATTTGGAGCTGCATAAAACCCCCAGAGCAGGAGAGACACCATGAGGCCAGCCCCACATTCAGTGACCCTCAGGGACCCAAACTCTAGCCTGAGCGACTGTCTGACAATTACCCTAACTTAAGATCCCGGGGAACTTGCCTCAATGTCTGCAGAATGGGCATGCCGTGCCCTAGGCCTATCCCTCACCCTAGCCTGGATTTTCAGACTTCCGTCCCCAGAGTCCTGGCCCACAAGCCCTCCAAACTGGGGACTCTGGATCCACACCACAGGACTCTGCCTACCCTCTAGAAGGAAACTGTGCCCTATGGAGCTTCACAAAACCCTAGATTAGAAATCTGCATGACCCCTGAGGCCACGCCCATTTACGGAGGCCGTCAAGGCTGTCAGTAAAACACATTCTGACACTCAGCTTGAGACCAGACTTCCAGTCAGCTACCCAGATAGCTGGCAACAAAGCCAGCAGATGGGACCTGCCATGCCCCTAAGCCCTAAACCTAACCTTAATTTGGGTTTTCAGGCCCCTGTCCCTAAAGGCCTGATCTCGAATCCCTCCATATAGGGGACCCTTGAACCACAAAACAGAACTTCTCCTGCCCCTAGGAGGAAAACTTGTTATTTAGAGCTGTGTAAAAATGTCAGAGTAGGAGAAACATTCATGGCCCCTAAGGCCACCCCACTTTCATAGGACGCCATGGACACAACCCCTCATTATGAACCTCAGCCTGAGCCATTTTTTAACCTAGCACCTTGAGTATCTCGCCCCAGAACCAGAAGATCAGGCCCGCCATGCCCCTAGGCCCTAATCGTAACCCTATGCTGGGTTTTCTGGCATCCATACCCAGAACCCTGCTCTAGAATCCCTCCATATGGGGGACCCCTGAGACATAAAACAGGACTATTCCTGTCCCCTGAAGGAAACATTGTTATTTGGAACTGCACAAAACCCCCAGAGGGGGAAAAATATCCATGGCCTCATGAGGCCACCCTCACATTCCGTGGCCCTATGGACACAAACTCAAGCCTGAGAGACCTCCTTACACTTGCCCTAACTGCAGATCCCAGGGGATTCACCTCAGCATCTGCAGATCCGGCCTGCCATGCCTAAGCCCTAGGTTGGGTTTTCAGATTTCCGTCCCCAGAGTCCTGGCCCACCAGCCCCCCAGACTAGGGACTCTTGAGCCTCATCACAGAACTTGGCAATCCTCCATGTTAGGGTCCGTAATCAAAGGAGCGAGATTGATCCAAAGCGAAGGTCAAGCAAAGTTTTATTTCGCGCCAAGCATCGAGAATCAAATTGACCGGTCAGCGCCCTCTCTTGCAAAGAGGGGACCCCTCCCAGCCTCACAGACTAACTTTTATAGAGGTAGTTTAGCCGGGCTATACACAGGTGGTCAATGAGATTGCAATACACAGAGAAAACTGCACAGTCATGCTGAGCCTGCCACACACAGGAAAAATAAAAATAAAAACCTGCTAGGTAACACACGGGTGGCCAATTGAATTTCAATGTACCCTAGTAGATATATGTGCGCCCCACTGATTGGATGTCTTCACCTGGCCTGACCTGCCCTTGTATCTAGGCTTTGCAAGTAAGTTCCTCTGGGAGGGGCAGGGTCAATCTAAGTTTACTGCATAGGGTCAATCTAAGTTCACTACATAAACACAAAATGACTCCCTCTGGCCAACCAGGCCCTTACACTCCAGAAGGAAACTGTGCCCTATAGAGCTGCCCAAAACACCCAGATTAAGAGAAACCTGCATGGCTTCCAAAGGACACCCCCATTTACTGAGGCCATCGCTGGACAGTAATATACATTCTGACACTCAGCTTGAGCCCTCACCTCCACTCAAGCCTTCCAGGTAGCTGGCCCCAGGGCCAGCAGATCGGACCTACCATATCCCTAGGCCCTAACCCTAACCCTAGCGTTGGTTTCCAGACATCTATCCATAGAGGCCTGGTCTCGAATCCCTCCATATGGTGGACCCCTGAGCCACAAAACAGAACTCCTCCTGCCCCTCGAGAAGAAAACCTTGCTATTTAGAGCTCTGAAAAACCTCAGAGTAGGAGAACCTGCATGGCCCCTGAGGCCTCCCCCACTTTCAGAGGTTGCCCTGGACACACACACGCATTGTGACCCTCAGCCTAAACCTGTTTTCAACTCGGGCCCTTGGGGAGCTTGCCCCAGAGTCAGCAGCCTGTCAAGTCCCTGCACCCTATTCCTAATCCTAGGTTGGGTTTCCGGCATCCATACCCAGAGCCCTGCTCTCGAATCCCTCCATATGGAGGACCCCTGAGCCATAAAGTAGGACTCCTCCTGTCCCCCAAAATAAAATCTTGCTATTTGGAGCTGCACAAATCCCCCAGTGGGAGAAACATGCATGGGGCCATGAGGCCAGCCCCACATTCAGCAGACCTAATGGACAAGAACTCTAGCCTGAGCAACCGCTGGACACTCGCCCTAACTGCAGATCCCAGGGAGCTCATCTCAAAGTCTGCAGATTGGGTCTGTCAGGCCCTAGGCCCTAAACCTAATCCTAGTTTGGGTTTCAGACTTCTGTCCCCACAGGCCTGGCCCAAAAGCCCTCCAGATTGGGGCTCTGAAGCCACACCACAGAACTCTGCCTGCCCTCCAGAAGGAAACCATGCCCTTTGGACCTGTAAAAAAAAAAAAAAAAAAAAACAAATTAAGGGAAACCTGGAAGCTTCCGATGCCACCTGCATTTAAGGAGGCCACCCCTGGACAGTGATACACATTCTGGCACTCAGCTTGAGCCCTGATCTCCAGTCAGCCACCCAGGTAACTGGCCCCAGAGCCTGCCATGCCACTAGGCCTTAAACCTAACCCAAATTTGGGATTTCAGGCATCTGTGCCTCGAGGCCTAGTCTTGAATCCCTCCATTTGGGGACCCTGAGCATAAAACAGAACTCTTCCTGCCCGCCAGAAGGAAACCATGCTATTTCGAGCTGTGTAAAAACCTCAGAGTAGGAGAAAATTGCATGGCCTCTGAGGCCACCCCCACTTCCATAGGCCACCCTGGCCACAACCCCGCATTTTGACAGTCAGCCTGAGCCCTGTTTTCAACTCAGCCCCCTGGGTAGCTCGTCCCAGAGCCAGGAGATTGGGCCTGCCATGCCCCTAGGCCCTAAGCCTAACCCTCAGTTGGGTTTTCAGACATCCATATCCAGAGCCCTGCTCTTAAATTCCTCCATATACGGGACTCCTGAGCCATAAAACAGGACTCCTCCTGTCCTCCAGAAGGAGCGCTTGCTATTTGCAGTTGCGCAAAACCCTCAGAGTGGGAGAAAGCCTCCATGGCCAAATGAGGCCACCCTCACATTCGGCAGTCCTCACAGAAACAAATTTCAGCCTGAGCAACTGCTTGACACTTGCCCTATTTGAGATCCTGGGACCTCATCTCAGCTTCTGCAGATCGGGCCAGCAATGCCCTAGGCCCTAATTATAACCCTAGCTTGGGTTTCAGCCTTCCGTCCCCAGAGTCCTGACCCACAAACCCTCTAGATTGGGATCTCCAGAGCCACACCACAGGTCTTTGCCTGCCCTCCAGAAGGAAAGTGTGTCCTATGGAACTGCACAAAATCCCCAATTTAGGAGAAACATGCACGGCTCCCGAGGCCTCCCCCATTTAAGGAGGTCATCCCTAGACAGTGATACACATTCTGACACTCACCTTGAGCCCCAACCTCCAGTCAGCCACCCAGGTATCTGGCCCCAGAGCCAGCAGATTGGACCTGCCATGCCCCTATACCATAATCCTAACCCTAGCTTGTGTTTTCAGGCATCTGTCCCCAAGGCCTGGTCTTGAATCCCTCCATATGGGTGATCTCTGAGCCACATAAAGAACTAATCCACCCCCCAGAAGTAACCGTTGTTATTTGGAGCTGTGTCAAACCCTCAAAGTAGGAGAAACCTGCATGGTCCCTAAGGCCACACCCACTTTCGGAGGCTGCCTTGGACACAAACCCACATTGTGATCCTCATCATAAAATCCATTTTCAACTCATCCCCCAGGGTAGCTCACCCCAGAGACAGCAGATCGGGACTGCCATGACCCTAGGCCCTAATCCTAACCCTAGGTTGCATTTTCCAGCATCCATACATAGACACCTCCTCTCAAATCCCTCCATGTGGGTGACCCCAGAGCCATAAAACAGGACTCCTCCTGTCCCCCAGAAGGAAAGCGTGCTATTTGGAGCTGAGCAAAACCCCCAGAGCGGGAGAAACATCTATGGCCCCATAAGGCCAGCAACACATTCAGCGGCCCTCATGGACACAAACTCCAGCCTGAGCGACCACCTGACACTTGCCGTAACTGCAGATTTCATGGGGCTCACTCAGCATCTGCAGATCAGGCTTGCCATCTCCAAGGCCATAACCCTAACCTTTGCTTGGGTGTTCTGACTTCCATCCCCAGAGTCCTAGGCTACAAACCCTGTAGGCTGGGACTCCATTGCCACACCACTGGACTCTGCCTGCCCTCCAGAAGGAAACCATGCCCTATGGAGCTGAATAAATCCCCAGTTTAGGAGAAACTGCACTACCCTCGATGCCACACCGCTTTCGTAGGTTGCCCTTAACTTAATGCACAATCTGTCACACAGCCTGAGCCCCGACCTCCAGTTATCCACCCATGTAGCTGGCCCCAGAGCCAGCAGATATGGCCTGCAATGCCCCTAGGCCTTAATCCTAAACCTAGGTTGGGTATTCA